>NC_088105.1:4531618-4834648 GCF_036370855.1 Dromaius novaehollandiae | reverse complement strand
ATTTAAAGTCACATTTCATCATACTGTGAGTTGAATTTTGCTGACAGAGAATATACAGAGGTAAGCCTTACATCTACAGATACTGGGCCCATAAAAGCAAACACCTGGTCTTTCAAGCAACAAATTACAATTGACTTCCAACACATAAGCCTCTCCTGCTTAGAAGCTAATCAAGTGTACATAAAACGCTCCAAAAAGCCCCTCCCAAAATAGCCAAACCCACCTTTTGAAACCAGGACACTTCTGGAGTAGAGTCTCCTTTTAGCACACGGGACACTAAGCCTTTAACTATGAGAAGGCATTGCATACAGTTTGATTCTACATATATTCCAAGCTTTTATCCATCCTTAAGAAATTACTTTTTACTACTACTACGAAAGCTCAGTACTGACAGAAGTTTTCCAAGCACACAAATATACTGATTCCTCAAGTTAATAGTCTCCTGCAAAAAAAGCTGAGCTTGCATGTATAGTGGTAATACAATCTCCGTTACCTTGGACGTCACACCAGTAGAACCATGAAAAAGGCAATATTTAACCAGCACATATAGAACTATTCATACTGGGACTTGACAGATATTGTACAGAACATTGTGTATAATTCTGGTCTCTTTTGAGGAAGAAAAAAAAAAAGGAATTGATATTCAAGCAAAAAGCAACAAAGGCAGGCTGTGAAGCTGCTCCAAAAATGAAGTGCCTGTCATTCAAAAGGACACGGGGACAATGTAATGTAAGGGAGTAAAATGAAGACATATGTAACAATCACGTTTCCTCTAACAGAAGGTGCTCTAGGGACAGAGAACCAGTTGAGCTCACAGGAAAGGCTGGCACCAGAACAAACATACATCAAGTTGCCACCAATAAATGTCAGCCCTGACAAGAAAATTCTGGAAGGAGCTCTCAGTCAAGGGAATCTTTCACAGGGGAGCTCAAGGCCATTTACAAAAACCATTCCAGGATACATTTGCCTGTAACAGGTGACTAAACTCCTGCACACAGGAGATTCTTTGGGAGGTGAGGAGATATCAAGGGAAAACAGGCAAACGGGAATCCCAACCTGAGGTTCAGTGAGAAGCACAGGAAACGATACACTGCCTTTCTAGCCTGGAGGCTAACCACACCTCCCAAGCACACATCAGTCCTCAGCGCATGATGAACAATAAGAGACAGGAACTGAGGAGGAAAACCATGACAGATGGACAGCTGGTTGTGCCCATGCCATGGAAGGCATCAGGCCATCTTCTAGCACATTTCAACCCCAGGCATCACTTTGAGAAGTTTTAGAGTAGAAAAGCAAGTCCTGAAACAGCTGTTTGGAAACAGAGTGTCCATTCCAAAAAAATCACAAAAAGGGAATGCAGAGAATGCAGCATAAGGTGTACATGCCAACTTGCCCCTCTGACTTCATTCACCCTTTCTGAGGAAGAAGGTATGTCCTCTCTGCCCAGAGGATTCCTCTACTATGGCCATGCCTATCCATCTGTAAGGAGAAAACTCTGAAGAAAAGAAGGAAATATAAACTCGTGTCTCTTAAGCACGCATGCTCTGCTAAGAAGGAAATTCTGCCTTAGCTATCCATTTTTAGTCTAGATCTCTTCTGGCTTGACAGTGGGGCAACAGTCAGCAGGAAAGCCTTGATCCACTCCTCAGCTGAGAGGCAGCCTTCAGGAAAAAAGCAGAAAGAAACGCTGTCCAAAGATAAAGATCCCAACCCTGCTTTTCTTGTGGACAACTTAATCATCGTATTTGTTCCAAAAGGCATTGCAGCAGCACCTGTCACATAACTTAGGGCTTCCTGAAAAAAAGCCACCTTTCCCTTCAAAATAACTGCTTCAGAAGGACAGTCAAGCCTGACCTCCTGTGTCCCAGAATTACATTCTCCATAGAAGAATTTTCCTCTGGTGGCGTTTAGAAGTGTCTGAAAGATTCCCTCCGCAAGGGTGGCATTTCTCCACAGGAAGCCAAAAGGGAACTTCAGACACCAACTTGTAGCAGCAGTAACCTTTCCTTCTCCTAATGTGAAGAAACATGGTTGCAAATTCTCACATACCTTGCTGTACACACCTAGGAATTAGCTCTGGCCACCTCCAAAGAAATGGGTCAGAAGACTCACTACATCAGAGGCTTAGAGCACTTGGGATTGTTCCTGTTGATCTTGCTCGCATTGCTATTTCCACAAGAAGGAGGAGGGCTATCACTTTTACAGTGAGGAAAGCCACAATGTCCTTGAGAACAGAGTCTTGCCCAGTGTACAAAGTGGAGTTTCAGCAAGAGCATGTCAGACTAAAACTCCCTCCGAAAAAGGCAGAAAATAGGTAAGATTCTTCTACTTCTTGACACTTCCTTGGGAACCGGAAGAGCTAGAGGTACTTGGATTACAACAGGATCAAGATCAGGGCAGGACCATGAACACACCAGCACAGTGGCACGAGTGACCAAAGGGAGGCTATAGAGACTGATACTTAAGTGCCAGAAACCTCTTCACGCTGCTTTGGTTTTCCAAGTGTATTTAGTTGCAATCAGGTTTATCACCAGACTGGCCTGCACCAGCTAGTGGGGAGACCCTGTAGCCTGGGTAAGTCTTTGCGCATGAGGGTCAGGGCCCTGAGGGCATGGACAGCCCTTAAGGGCCCTGACCACCCACACCCTCTTCCCAGCGGCCCAAGACTTCACTGAAGATCAGCCCTGCACCTTCAGTCCCTGTGGTGTGGGTAGGGGTACTTCTTTGCCTGTTGGGAAAACATGCTCGGCCTCACTGCTACCTGGAGCTGGGGACATGAAGCTGCGGCAGCCTTGCTTCTGTTGGGCTATTGGAGTCGGCATCTCCCGTCTCACATGGGAGCTCCCACCGCTGCTGTCACTGCTGGCCCCTCTGTAGCATTGGCCTTGTTCAAAAGCGCGTCTAGGGGAGGTACCTTCCCAGCTGCTCAACTCCACCTACAAATGCAAAAGAAAGATGGTTTCCTGCCTCTTCCCACCTGCAGCAACCAGCCTTTTCCTTGCATTGGATTTCCCTGCAGGAAAAGGCAAGAGCTGTTCAACCCCATGGGCTATCCCACAGGCATTTCTATGGCCACTGCAGCATGCATAGCTCTCTCTGGATCACCTCCCCTTTCAGCTAGGAAGCTCATAATTAAAAGTCAGACCCTGGACTGCGGAATCGAGGGTCTCTGGGTGCTGTAGGGGCCCTCCCCCAGGCACCCTCCCCCAAGGTAAGCACTGCCCCAGGGCCAACACTCCACAGCCCAGGGACTGGCTGAGGCCCACAGGGGACAAACGACATTCCCCAGACCTGCCTGCCAGCAGTGCGCTGGAGCTGGGAGAGAACCCAGGTCTTCGGGCTCCCAGTCAGCCCCTCCCTTCCTCTACCCCACACACCCCTGCCCTTCCCCTTCCCACCCAAACCTCAAGGAGGAGGGCAGGCTTTGTGCACCAGCCCCCACAGCACCCCCACACACAGCCCTGCTGCCCCAGGGCTGTGGGCACAGCAGGCGCAGCTCTGGGCTGGGCACTGTGCTCTCTGGGCAATGGGGGAGTGCATGCGCTGCTCTCTTTGGGCACGTGTGTGCAGCAGGGCTGTGTGCAGCAAAGATGGTGCAGATAGGTCTCTTCTCCCCATTCTCACTCACAGCTATTAAGGGGCATCCTTAGCCACAGCATCCTGCCTACTTCTGCAACACACCCATTTAACACTAAATTCTCTTGCTCCAAACCAACTGCAGCAGGTGTCTTGGCGGCTAAGCCACTTGCACCGCTCAACCACAGCCACGTGTCAGCAGACAAACAACTCAAAAGGTGCAAAGCAACAAGACAAGGGAAGAGAAGAAAGAGGAAAAAAGAAGAATTAGGAATTTTAAAGGTGTCCACACATGAAATTATTCTCAGGCTGTCTCATCTACTGGCATTACTCAGTGCAATGTGCCATGGATGTTAGAGGCATTATGATGGTCAGACCTAGACACCCAGCAGAGCAAAATACAAGTTATCCTTGGACTTACCCTGAGATCTGCACTGTGGCAAGCTTCTGTCCCTTCTGCAGCACCTTTCCTGAGGCAGGCTGAGAGGATGCAAAAAGAAAGAGTGCCCATGGCCTCTACCACAACGAGCTGGATTTTCAGGAACAAGGTGCTCTGAAAGACAAGAAATCAACTGGCCTGCTCCATCTGGGAAAAAACATTTTCACACCCAATGGACAAGTTGTGTCAATCTCCTGGCAAACATCAACAAGCTGTACAGTCCATTACAGCATGCCTTTACCTGAAACGCCGGGCCTACTCTTCAGTTTGCCTGTACTGACAGCAGATCTGCCCCTCTCCAGCAACTCGCTCCACAGCACGAGAAAGTGCCCAGTGTGCTCTGGAGAGCACCAGCAAGAGAAAGACCAGAGTAACATTTTGCCCCTCGTCTCCTGGGGGATGTTGTAATGGCACTGTCATTTCCGAGGCCTGACAAGCCTTCCTTGACATAACTTGAGGGAAAAGCCCCCGGAAAGGTTACACAGTACCTGCTGACATTCTGCTACCATGAAGATCCGGCTCTTGCCAAGAAGCACATCCGTACTTCAGAGATGCCGACACGCCAGGCTCCCAAACATCCCCGTGCGACTCCGCAGTGACCGACCAAGCATGTTGCAGGTTGCCTACACGCAGCAGAGAGAGCACAGGCGGCTTCACCGACTAGCATCAGCCTCAGCCCCCAGCAGCAAAACACAAAGCATCCTTCCCTTACAGAGAGCAGCAAACCTAGGGAAGCCTCACCCCCTGTCACTGGATTGCAGAATCACAGAATGGTTGACGTTGGAAGGAACCTCTGCAGATCACCTAGTCCAACCCCCCTGCTCAAGCAGGGGCACCGAGAGCACGTTGCCCAGGACCACGTCCAGACGGCTTTTGAATATCTCCAAGGAAGGAGACTCCACAAACCTCTCTGCACAACCTGTTCCAGTGCTCTCTTACCCTCACACTAAAGGAACTTTCCCTCGTGCTCAGTCGGAACTCCCTATGTTTCACTTTGTGCCCGTTGCCAGCTTCTGCTGGCAAGAAGGTTCAGAAATCCAGACAGACAGCACAGCTCTGACCTGCAGAGGCCTCGGGAGCTCCCAGCCCTCCTCCTACACACCACACAAAAACAGAGCTATAAAACCCCAGCCCCTGCCCCACACACTTCACACTTCACAGCTACACCACTTCCCCACTCCTTGCACTGGGCCAAGACATCTGCAGCTGTTGAGGAGCTTCACTCACCTCGGCGAGTCTCTGCTCTCCTTCACCTCACTTGTCTCTGGACGCACAAGCTGCCCACTTGCACAGAAAAAAACCCACAGTCACTTCCCTTCTGCTGTTGTGGAATTTCCTAAGGAGTGGAAAACAGAGGGAGAATTTTCCTCTCTCTTGGTTTCCTGGCCCTCTTGCCCTCTCAGCTGGTACATTAAGAACAGGACGAGATGCCTTTGGGCTTTCTCTAATGGCTTAGCCTCATTAGTATGGGTTCAGGCCTCATGAGGAGGTGTTCCAGGCATTCCTTTCCCAAGCCAAGTAGTGCTCACGTGCATGTGACTCCCGGCTGGGAAGAAACCCCTCTGAAGAAGACAGCCCCAGATGCCCTTGTGCCTTCCTTTCTTCTGGCAGCAAGTGGCTGCTTAAAACAAAGCAAAAAAACAAACAACCCCCCCCCGCCCCACACACACACAAACACACTCACTTATCTCCCTATCTCAGGCCAACAGAAAGAAGCAAAGGACACTGCCTGGCTGGGCAATAAAGTGTCACAGGATATTCACTGCAGGGCACGTAAAGCATCTGGGGCAGAAAAGCCCCAAATCTTACCTTTACATGCACAGTGACAGCCTGTCACCTCATGGTTATTGGTCAAGAAGACCCAACCACTCAAACAGACATGGCCATGAAAGCACATGCTCCTGTCAGGTTAGCTAGAGATTTGTGCTATGCCAGCTAATACACACAGAAATGTTTGCTAACACTGAAGAGCTGCACTAATTTGGAAGCTCCTGAAGTGGGGACAAGGGCAGCCAGCAGGAGTTACAAAGCTCCTGGAAGAACGCAATGCCTCCCATGGAGAGCACGCTTCCTCTTACAGTCAGGCTGCAACTAGGAAGCACTTCCTTCACATTCTTCCCTCTCTTCAAAAGCCTAGCTTTACCAATTGCTCTCTAAAGTCCACACATTTGTGCCAGAGGCTACCATTTATTTGACAGCAAAGCTTTGGCTCTGAGTAGACTGGGAAGGTGGCAGAACCCAGGCATCCAAGACCCCACACAGAGGGCACAAAGCACGACGAGATCAAGAACTCATGTCCCAGTACCTCCGACTTGCAGCAAGGCAATCCCAGAGATTGCTGGTCTGCATCGAGCAGAAAAGCAACAACATCTAATCCTGTGTTAAACAGAGAGAACCTGAGAAATCCTCTTGGGGGATCAAAGCAGAAAAGCATTGGCTGAGCAGTTACTTACAGCAAAGCTTCATAAAGCTTGCCGCCTTTTGCTCCCCTTGCATCAAAGGATTTCCTGGTCTTCTCTCGGACCCGTTCTTAAGACAGAGTTGTTAAATGCGACACAGCACAACCTTGGGCTGCAATCCAAACAAAATCAAATTGGACTATCCTTACTTGCTGGTGCTCCTCACAAGCAAGCGCTCAAGAAAAGCCGGTTTGACTCACCACCAGTGCTCAGCGCATTCTCAAGAGAGTGGGCACTAAGATGCCGTCCTCTTGGGAGACATACACTCCTCTGCTCCATCTTCTTATTGCTCCGTAGCCCCCAGAAATTACTTTGCGATAGATGAAAGTACCCAAAGCATGAACCGCTGGCTAGCCTTCCTTCTTTCTTTACACCACAAATTTCACGTAGCAATTGGTGATCTGTATAATGAAATGCAAGCTCGAGATGAAAAATACAACACTGCTTTACCAAAGGAAAAGTACACCAACACTTGACTAATGCCAGGAAGTAGCACCAGACAAGAAGGACAGGCGCTTTCAGAAATACTGCGCCCTTCAAGGCTGAAAACCACAACCTGAACACAGATACTTCGGAGAGCTGCAGTGGGAGGAGTGTCCCGATCCAATATCGGGGGGGTTTCGTTATGATCCCAAGGACGAGATTAAGACGCTAAAACCAGTCAAATATCGTACAACCTTTTAACTTTATTTTCCACGGAGTGGGGAGAAAAGGTGGGGAAAGGCAAAGGGGAGAAGAGAGAGAAAGAGAGAGAGAGAGAAAGAGGGGGAGAGAGAAAGAGATATCACCACCCGTGGATCCAGCGGCGTCCTGTTGGTCCTCTTCACCCTGGGGGTAAATTTTAGCAAAGCGCGTGCAGTAATTACAACTCGAGCAGGGTCCGACCCTAGGTTCCCGCTGAGAAGTTCGGAGCCAAATCAAGGCAAATTAAATAAATAAATTGTAATGACATGCATACAGTAGTTACAGCTCGAGTTGGGTGCCTCCGAAGAGGGACCCCGAGCAAAGAAATCCCTGGGCAATTATACTTTCCAATCTAAGCTCTCCACCCCTCACGCAGTAGTTTGGACCAATAGTAATATTTAGGTCTGGGGTCTCCTGCTCCTTATTGGGTCCCTAGGTAGGTTGTTTACTGTTGTGGTTTCTGCTGACAGATGTGTTTTCATTCTTCGGGTCCTGCCCTTATCTCTCAAGGCCCTGACAAATTATTACTTCCCCAGCAGTGATAGTAGGTGTTATTTCCCAAGGTCCAGACAAAGGGAATATAATCTGGACCCCGAGATAGCTCAGACCCCCCCCCCCCCAATCAGCATTGTTTCAGCAGCGAGAGGAGGCCCTGCTCCCCAGGGTCCCGGTGCCCAAGCAGGCCTCACTTCAAAGCCTTGACATCCTTCCTCCCAGAGTGTGAAGCATGGGAATGCAAACTGCTGGTAACTCCCTTGTCTTTCCCGCCTGCATCAGCTCTGGGGCCCTTTCTCACTGAACTAGGGAGTGCGGCCTAAGGTTTCAGCAAATTTAGCTACTCATGCTAAGCAAGTTTTATAAAAGTTGTGCTAGTCCCAAAGTCTCTGCCCGATCATGCCCTGGTTCGGCGCAGGCTCGGTGTGTCCCAGGTGGTCGCAGGGAGACCATTTTGGGGGTCGCAGCAGCTCAGTCCTGTTCCCGCCGGGAACAGATGGCTGGTTCGGGGTTATGGTTTGCTTGCACCTTACGTACCAAGAAATGTTTAAGGCAAAAGTTCACTCATCTGTCCGCCACAAGGGGTCAGCAAAGAATTTGGAAAAGGAAACTCACATACACCATCCAGGGGTATTCTTCAAGATGTACTGAAGGAGAACACCACTGTGCTGCAGCAAGGTTTACCTCAGCCTTCAGCCAGCCAAGCTCCTTCAGCCTGTGGATGCGCTCACAGGTGACACTGAGGTTGGAAGCACTGCTCCTCATCTCCTCTGGCTTGCCTTCCTCACAGGCAGCAAGGACCCCTCTCACCAGGGCCTGAAAAACACAGTCACAGGGGAAAGGGCTCAGGAACACAAAGTCCGGAGCACACTAACCTGTGTGCAGCAGTCAGCTGAAACAAGGCCTCTTAAAGCCTGTCAAGCTACAGCTTGGAAACAGCACGAGTGTTTCAGAGCACTGCATCACTGGCTCCCACAGTTTGCTGCCCAGGTAGCAACAGCAGCCTGGTTTTGGGTTTTGGGATTTTTTTTTCTTTCAGAGTCCTAACTGGGGAGGGCAGGGTTGTTTCAATCTGTTTTCACAGCAGTGCTCACAGGTGCAAGAGAGGAAGCTGACAGAAAACAGGAGCACTAGCAAACACAAGCAAATGGCTGAGGAACAAACACAAGAACAGCAAGAGCCTCCTCTCCCACATCAGGCTGCAGCCCTCCCAACACTCACCTCCAAGCCAACCACAGCAGGCATTCTCCACACCAAGGCACCCAACAACACAGGAGCCTGGGAGCTCTTGAAGGTGGTGAGCTTCAAAGGCAACTGTGCTGACAACACAGGGGGGAATGGATGTCACTACGCAGCAGTTGAGGCAATCACAACTCCCTGTCGAGCAGCTGACTCGTTGCAATACGGAAGCTGGCATCCAAGTCTGCTTAAGGAAGGCAAAGAAAACATGGGCCTGTTAGCATGAAAGACTCTCATCTGCAATAGCCCCTCCTTCTTGCTTGAGGCTGGGTTCACAGAATTCAGAAAACACCCTTTTCCCTCAGACCACCAGCATTACGCTGCAGGCTTCAATAAACCCTTCTTTTGCTCGTCCTTTCCAAAACGGATTGGAGCAAGCAAGGACAGACAGCTTGACTAGCAGGCAAGGACAGAAGTCTTGCTCACACACAAAAGGGCAAGAAAGATATTTTGTACACACAACACATCAACCAGCAAATTCCGCCCTTCCCAAACTCCCAAGTGCCTGTGGAGGGATGGCCACTTTCAAACTGGGCACCCATGTGCTACTCAGTCCAAAGCCAAATAGAGGCAAGAGAGCCACAGTGTTGGCTGAGTATACACAAGCACTAAGGAGCTCAGCAAAGCCTCCTACACAGCTCTCTCTTCAGCTGAGATTGAGAAGAAGAATTCTCATTTCCACGCTTAAGCCTGGATTTCTCATCTCAGGCCTTATCACAGCTGAAAATCCAAGAGGCGCACCACATTTCTCACGAGACGTGCAAGAGGAGACTAAACGCATTGCAACCTTGTCCTGGAAGTCAGCTGAGCTGGTGCCCTGTGCGCCTTCAAGCGTTACCCCACAGGTAAGAGGCAAAGAATTAAAACGGCAGAGAGCGGAGTGCTCCGACGGGCACAGGCACAGAAAAAATGTCAGCAGGAGACCTCTGTCAAAGCACCGTCTGTTGAAGAAGGCTCCCCCTTCCCCTGGGAAAAAAACCTGGCATGACAGAGCGCTCTTTACTCAACAACATACACGGCAGAGGGCAAACATTTATGGTTGAAAACACTCAGTCGGCTTTCCCTAAACAAAGGAGAAATAAACACACAAGCTTACCCCTGCACTGGCCTCTTTCAGGGCTCTGTCCCGAGAGTCTTCTGCTGGTCACAAGCATTTCCTGCTAGTCTGTAAAGCTCAAGAGAAGCAGAGAAACAGGCTCTATCAAAGTCGTCACGTTCAGTTCTGATGAATCCACCTCCTGCTTAAGAACGGCTTTCTGCAGAGCTGAATTTGCCTGGAGCCTCCGTTGCACACATGAACAAGGGAAGACAGCACATCAGCTTCCAGCACTACTCTTCTGGAGCAGCAAGAGTGGGAGAGAAGGAAGAGCTGGGCTCCTCTCTGACTTTCTTCCCTCCACACTTGCCCAGAGACCTTTTCTTGCTCTCGAGCAGCTTCACTACATGGAACATGGGGAAGCCACCAGCACCTCCTCTCTAAAGCACTTGGTGACCTCCTTGGGAGGAATGCTGCAAGCTAGCTGTTATCCTGCAAGGGAAAAAGGAACATTTGCAACCACACTTGCGTCCAAGGACGGTTAGATCACTCAAGCTGAAGACCAGCACACGGACTTACAAAGGAAAGCCTTCAAGATGTTCACTTCCTCCTTTTCAGAGGCTAGGCAGGAAAGTGACCATCCCCGTTTGGAAAGCAGTTATCATGAAAGCCACACAGACTCTGCAGACCAAGCAAATACACAGACACTGAAGATGCCCCTACACAGGCCCCCTTCTCCTCCCAAACAAGCAGGAGTTGCATTGTCACCAAAGTCCTGACTGTTCACTCCACTCCTGCTCTGGCTTTGTGCCTAAAACATGCCTCATCTGAAGGCCTCATGCATGCTGGCAGCAGCACCATTAGGCTAAAGCCAGAGCAACGCACACGCCAGCTCCTCCAGGACAAAGAGAACCAGGTCTGCTATCCTTGTAGGTTTTTAAGGAACTCCTTGTTAACACCTGAGAAGACCCACACTCTTGGGAATTAAGGAAATCCTTACCCGGCAACCCAAACAACCACTAGGCTTGGCAGGCACCAGACTTCCGAGCTGGGAGGTGCAAATACACCAGCTCAGCCCAACAGCCTTTGAAGCGGAGCCAGCAGCGGCCGGACTGCTGAGGCGCTTGTGCATCCCGGCGCAATTCAGGGGACGCCCACACCGTGACGGGGGAGGGAGGATGAGCACCCTCACTGTCGGTTAGGTAACTCTTTTGCTCATAAGCACGTGAATTAACAAACTATCAAGTTAACCAATCGGTGAACCATCCAATTAAGTAACTACAGAATTAATGATTTAGGCTAGCGTACAGAGGAAGGATTAACCCTTTCTTTGCTTTTTCATTTCTTTACCTAATAAGCTCATAAAAGCAAAGTTTGCTTCACAAGTACGCTGTCCCGTAAATCTGAGAGAGCACAACGTGACACAAAGATCCGCCTTGGCAGCGGGCAGACCTCCAACCGACACTCACGCTTCGCTCACGCTCATTGGGCTTTAAAGGCATTCAAGCCAGGATGGGAAGAAGAGACTCTGTACCTGACCAGATCCTTTCTCTGAGACCACTCTGCACCCCAAGCATCACCACGTTGGAGATCTGCACTGACGGACAAGGGAGTGTTAAGAGAAAAACCACAAGGCATCTTTCCAGGACAATTAGATGTACGGGGCTCTCAGGTTACGGGTGATAATGCAGACAAAGTCCTCACGCTGACGGGCTGAGTAGGAAGCAGCACCTCCCACAAACTGGCCTTCCAAATAGCATGGGAAGTTTGTGAGGACTGAAGCACAGCATCTGCTGGGGGTTTCACTGCGAGACTCCACACTGGACCCAGGGAGTCATTCGGCAGGAACAGATGCTGCTCCTGACTCACAAGCACAGCTTGTCATTTTGGACCACAAAACATGCTCAACCCACATTCCAGGACCTACGCCAAAATGGGTACAAAACTATTAGCTTTGCAGAATCATGTCACAGACGCGTAACAGAAGTACTTGGGAACTGGCATTTACAGAACAAACAGGATGACAAAAAAAATCATGGGGACAACAGTGGACGTGTGCACATGGCATTCTAACAAACTGCTGGAGAGAGAAGAAAACAGTTTGTCAGCAATCCAGCTACTCCTGACCTCTCTGCAGGGCACAATTCAGGACACCTGAAAAAGCAGAAGCTCCAGGAAAGAAACCAACTTGACAGAAACAAGGGAACTGGGCTTGCCCAGAAAAGATGCAGGTCGCTTACTTGCTTTGGAAGCTCTGCCACCAGAAAAACAAACAAACAAAAAACCATACGCACGCCCCAAACAGTCACAAAGGCAGCATTTAAGAGTCCTGTCTAAATTCAGCATGAATTTAAGTACAGGGCACCCAAGGGCGCACAAGGAATTCAGCATCCGCCATTCCTGCAAACAGCCAGACGCTACAACAGTCACCCCGAGGAGAACGGAGCGCAGGCTGCACCTAAGAAAGTCACTGGCACACTAAAGCCTCTCTCGCACACTTTCAACCCACATTTTCCCTTCAACACAAGCCTTACAAAGCCACTGCAGCCAAGAACTTGCCACAAGGGCCTTTCTGCCCTCCTCTTTTTCCTCCTTGCTTTCCAGACAGAGCGTGTTTCATTCGACAGCTTCCGGCAGAAGCAGAAATCAGCATCAACTCACCGGCTCATTCAGGCTTCCTCGACCAAAAGATTTCGGGCTTTAGGCTGAAATGGTCTGTGCTGCCCGTGGGGAGAGGCACCCGGCCAGGACACAGCGCCTGGAGCCCAGCTCACTCCACGGACTCGGGGCCTCTCCTGCCGCCAGCAGAAAGAGCGCATCCTCTCCTCTTCCCTCCGCACACACACCACCTCCCCTCGGGCCAGCCCCCACGGTACCTCCGCAGGGCCCTGGCCACACAGGCGCTCGCAGAGAGCAAAGGAGGGAGGAAAAGCCACACAATTTCCCTGACTAGCCGTTCGGAGAAGACCCAGCGCCTGCCGGGCTGCACGAAGCCCCCCAAAATAAGGCCTCTGAAGCACGGGAAGAACGGGCAGCTCCTGATTCTCTCCTCCTCGCTCGAGTCTGGCCAGGGTCTTCCACGCCGGGCTCCGCGCTGAGCAAGCAACAGGCAGAAGAGGCTTTGGCTGCCACACACCAGTCTCGGGGAGGCCGCCGGCCCTGCACAGGCCTCCGGCGCCCAGCGCGGCCTTCCGGGCCCCGCAGCTCTCCCTCCCCAGGCCCTCGGGGATCATCTCCGGCAGAGACACGGCAAGGTCTCTCCAGGGCAGCCGCTGCCCCCGCGGCAGCACCTCGGCAGCCCCCCCCACGCCTCGCCCAGGCCCCAGGCCGCGCACGCGCAGCTGCTGCTGCCTCCCCAGCGCCTGCGGCCTCCGCGCACGCGCGCAGCCCCGCCCCTCGCCCGCCCTGCCCGGGGCGCTCTGCCGCGGGGCCCCGCGCTGCGCACGCGCACGCCCACTGCCTCGCCCCGCCCCTGCCCTGCTCGCCTCGCCTCGCCCCTCCCCTCCCCTCCCCTCCCCTCCCGCCTGTGCAGCCCCGGCAGGCCACGCGCCGCCGGAGCCAATGGGGAGCGCGCAGCAGGGAGGGGCGGGGGGCGGAGCGTCGGGGCGGGAGGTGCCGTTGTGGGGCGGGGGTGCGGCCGGCTTGAGCTGGGCCAAAGCCTTTCTGAGCGCGGAGGGGCTTCGTCAGAGCTGGGGGCGACGGCGCGGAACCGGCCCGTTTCTGCCTTGCTCCGCTTCTGCCGTCGCTGTCTCGGCAGCCTGTGCGTTTCCGGAAGGCAGGTAAGGCCTGGAGCTCCGCGAGCCCGCGAGGTGCCGGTGGGCAGAGGCCTGTGCTCTTGCCGGGCTGGGGACGGAGGGGCAGTTTTTGCCAGGAGAGGGTCCGGCTTTGCGAGGAGGCTGTGAAAGGACAGGAGTGCTGTTGGCAGAAGGCTGAGGTGTCCTGGTGCTGCTGCCGGGCTCTGGAGAGGCTCTTGGAAACGCCCGTGTGAGAGCTGGATCGTTTGCTTTGCCAGAGCCTGTGATTCCTGCTGCGGAGCTTGGCTTTGTGTTGGGAAGCGCAGTCACGGCCCCTGGTTTCTCGCCCCGGTTCTGCTGGTGCCTGCAGAGCGGGGGAAGAGGCTCTGGCGTCGGAGACGCCTTGGCCTGCTGGCTGGCAGGAAGCCCTTGTGGCAAGCCTTTCTTCTGTCCTTCTTTTGTCTCCAGAGCTCTGGTGGAGCCAGCGGAGGGCTTCTGGCTGGAAGTCAGTTAACGTGTCAGCTCTGCAGCCGCCCGCTGTGCGGGTGCTCTTGGGGATGGTGGTGGTGGTGGTGGGTGCTGCCTGTGTCTGCTTGTTTTGGAGCGGGTGGTATGGTGGTGAGCTTGTTGACTTCAGGCAGAGCCCGTGTTTTTCTTGCTGCCCAGATATGGCTAAAGTTTGGGAGAGCGTGTGTGAGTGCTACCGCCAAGCGCTGCTGCTGAAGGAGGTGGGGCTCATTTCCTCATTATCCCTCCGACCTTGATGAGTGCTGGCTCCTGCTTGCATGCTGCCATTGAGCAGCCTTCTTCCTGCCTGCCTGGGAAAGCAGAAGCCAGGCCCCAGCAGGAGCCTGCAGGTGGCAGTTTTGCCCAGAGCAAGCTCTCCCTCACTGGAGAGCAGAAGCAAAGCGCAGCTGGAGAAGCAGAGTGTGGGGTTTGTCCTCTGGGGCCTTCTCTAGCTGCTCGTGGCAGGGTGGAACCACCCGCCAGAGATGGTGGCATGCTGTGGAGAGTTTCTGCCAGGTGTGGTCCCTCCTTGGAGGTTCTGAGGCTCCGGGGGTTTTTCCCTGTTTGTGCGTCAACTCTCAGCTGGTGGGAGGTGAAGGAGTGGGAGAGGGGGAGACTGGAGAGTGCAAGGCTCTCCTGCAAAGCGCCCCATCTTGCCCCTTTGGAGATCACCCTTAGTGTGCCCTGACAAGTCTAGTCTTCATTATTGTGTGTGTGAAAGCCCTGCTTTTGTTCCTTTGTTGCTCTCCTGTTTTCAGACTGTCCAGCTAGCAGGCGTGGGTAACATGTCCGTTCTGGAAAACTACTTGCGTGATGCGGATAAGAAGAGTTTCCATGTTTGGAGACGAGTGTTTCGGGTGGACAAGGTGTTTCTGCTGGAGAAGAATCTCAGCTCTGAGAAGAGCCCGTGGCGTGGTAAGAAGCGAGATTCAAAGCTGGGCTTGCCCCTGTGTCGTAGCGAGGATCTGCTTTGTGATTAGTGAAATACAGCTGCATCTTTGGCAGAACTGCCTCCCACTGCAGAGGCAGGAGCCCAGCATGGGCGCGCGGGGCGCAGAACAACGTCCTGCTGTGCTCATGCCAACTCCTCCTGCTGTCTCCTTGTAGTCTGCTCCCACAGCGTCCAGGCAGCTCCCCCAGGACCAAGGAGGCTGGCAAGCAGCACCCACCTCCTCCAGCCAGGTCCACGGCTGCTCTCGCTGTTCCTGAAGGCTGTTGGAGACTGTTGCAGGTACATGCCCTGGGTTGCTGTAATGACTGTGCTGTTGCAAACGGTGCCAGAGCCCCGTTGTGCACATACCGACTCTGCCAAGATCCCTTAAGCGCTCTTCCGTTGACCATTGCTCTTCCTTCCTTCAGATCTTCTTAGTGGGCTGAAGGCCTGCTCTACCTTTCCAGTGTGTCCTTGCCTCCTGTACTTGCAGGAAGCAGCCACGGACACTTCCCTGGGGCACTGTTGGCTCTAGCAGCAGGACCTGCTGCATTCTGAGGCTGTGGCAATGCGCAGGTCTTTTCCAGACCCTTGGTAGTTGAGATCATTGGTCCTCCCAGACCGCTCAGTGGTGTGTGCAGTGAAGGGAGGAGCCTGGTGTAACTTCAGGCCTCCTCACCTTTCCGGAGCCAAACTCTGGCGACAGGCCGGCTGAAGAGAGAGCCCAGGAGTGAGGGTACGACCTGCAGAAAGCCGTCCCCTGGCGGCAGCTGAGACTAATCGTGTGTGCTGTGGTGTTTCTATGGCCCTGCAGGAAAGCGGCGAGCTGTGCGCGCAGTGGGACCGAAGGCAGAGCCTGGGCTCCCTGTACAGAGAGCGGCAGGAACAAGCAGAGGCCGAATGGGCTGCGTGGGAAGCCTGGTGTGCAGGGGAGGCTCCAGAGCCGGCTCAGGTACCGGCCCCATTGGACACCCTTCAGAACAACGGCCATCCTCTCCGTCACGGAGCCGAGGGCGGGAGGTCCTCTGGCCTTGGGGGCAGTGTTGCTGCTCAGTCAGTGGGACACTTTGCAACTGCAGCACGACTAATTACCACCCGTGGTCTTAGGACTCCCACCCAGCTAGTGCTGGATTACAATTGCATCTCCCTTCCCTGCCCAGCACTTAGTGTCTAGGGTGCAATTTGTTCCCTCCTTACTTCACACAGCCCCTCCAAGGCTTTTGCGCATAGACCGGTGGAGAGTCTGCTGGCTTTTCCGAGGCTGTCAGCATGAGCTTGGGACTGCAGCTCAGCCTCACTGCCATGCGTATGCATCCACACGCTCACTGTTGGAAGATACCCCCGCTGCAGTTTCCCCCAGCCCCTCCTTTCTTCCTTGGAGTCCTCATGCCTCATTTGCTGTCTTTCTGCAACCAGCTTCTCACCTCCTCCCTACCTGCCTCTCTTGCTCCACGCAGACTCCTGCCAGACAAACAGCGTACACCTCACTGCTTTTTTTCCTTCTTGGTCCCAACTGTGCTGCAGTCAGCTCAGGATGCAGATGCTGCGGAAAGCTCTCTTCTCACCTGCCTGCAAAAGGCAGGGCCTCTTTTTGTTCTTTGCCTAACAGTTGGCCCCGGAGAAAGACCTCCACCCCAGGGAAGCTTCTTGCAGCATTTGGGAGGATCCAGAGCTGACAGGAGCAGAAGTACAGCTGAGAGCAGAGCACACCTGGTAGGAGCATTTGAGGAAGGAAAGCAATAGTTCCTGCCCCACTAATGGCTGTGTGAATCCTGCTGGGTGTTTTTCCATGAGTGCTGCAGCAGCCAAAGGCCAAGCAGCAGAGGGGTGTCCTCCTGAGGAAAAGTCATGGTGTTATGAAATCCCCCTTGCTGGGCTGCCGGGGGTTGGGGAAACAGCCAGTGGGGCAGTGAGGCCTGAAGCTGTGGGTAAAACCTGAGTCCAGAAGGGTTTGGATCGCTTGGTGTGCCCTGCCAAACCTAGCGAGGAGCTCATTGGAAGTTCCTGCCCTGCAAATGGCAATTCCCTCCTCCCCATTTCCCATGCTGTCAGTGATGTCAGCAGGAAAGCAGAGGGCCAGCTGGGAATGGCAGTGAAGCCCTGCTCCCACCCTGCCCTTGCCCTGGGGGCCTGTGGTGGAGAGGTGGTGGAGAGGCTGCCCAGCTCCTGCTGCCGGGTGCTTGCCAGAGGGCCTCTGGGAAAGGGCTCCTCTCTTCCCAGTCTGGTTTGCAGGCAGTCAGTCGCTCCTTCTTGGCAGGACTTTGGCCGTAAAGAGACTTGGGCTCCCCACCCTGCCGCCCAGCCCAGGAGAAAGGAGCACAGGGAGAGGTGGAAAAGCCTCCCCCCACCCCGTGGAAGAGAAGAAAGCAGCAGCCAAGCTGGAGACAGTCCAGCCCCAGTAAGTGTGCGCTGAGCCCAGCCCCAGCCTGGGGCGGTCGAGTGTCCCTGACCCCCACAGGGTGTTATGGCTCCAAATCCCGGAGGCCTGGGGTTGCGTACAACACCCTTGGTGTTCTGGTGACGCGTACAACACCCTTGGTGTTCTGGTGACACGGGAATGGCCTGGGTTACACCTCCCTCCTCCCAGGTGTTATGGAAATTAGGCTTGTCGGCCACCATAACAGGGCCCGACCCTAGGTTCCCGCAGAAAAGTTCAGAGCCAAATCAAAGCAAATTAAAGAATTACGTTTTAATGACACGCGTGCAGTAATTACAGCTCGAGCTGGGTGCCTCCGAAGAGGGACCCCGAGCAGAGAAATCCCTGGGCAATTATACTTTCCAATCTAAGCTCTCCACCCCTCACGCGGTAATTCAGACCAATAGTAATATTTAGGTCTGGGGTCTCCTGCTCCTTCTTGGGTCTGATCCCTGTCCCTAGGCAGGCTGTTTATCTTTACTGTTGCGGTTTCTGCTGACAGATGTGTCTTAATTCTTCGGGTCCCGCCCTTGTCTCTCAAGGCCCTGACAGAGAGGTGTTGTTCCAGCAATTAGCACTGCCCCAGCAGTGACAGTAGGTGTTATCTCCCGAGGTCCTGAGGAAGGGGATATAATCCAGACCCCGAGATAGTCCAGACCCTCCAAATTAACACTGTTTCAGCAGTGAGAGGAGGCATTGTTTCCCAGGGTCCTGGCGCCCAACGAGGCCTTATTTCAAAGCCTTGACATCCTGCCTTTTGGAGTGTGAAGCACAGGAATGCAAACTGCTTGCAACTCCCTTATCATTCCAGTCTGAACCAGCTCTCAGGCCCCTTTTCTTACTGAACTAGGTGAAAGTTCATTATTTTATCTAAGCGCGGCCTAAGGCTTCAACAGATTTAGCTACTCATGCAAAGCAAGTTTTATAAAAGTTGTGCTAAGCAGCTATCTCTCGACAGTTTCAGCTCAGTATTCTTTAACAGTCCCCCCTTTGTTTTTATGAAGCATCCCTGCTAATCCTTTAAACGGAGTTCTTGAAGCCTTTCGAGGCGTACTATCACTTTCCATAATCTTATGTATAATATGATCGTAAGTAATAGGCATAACACAGTTAAACTTAACACAACTACTACTGGGTGCGACGTGATTATAAATCCCTGTTGCAGATGGTGACCATCCGAGGAGAGTTTCCCAGCCGTGATGTTCTCCGTCCCTTTTTAGCCTTTCCAAGATGTGGTGTATCTCTTCTGCATCATGATGAACAGTGATTAGAGCTTTCTGTCCACTGTTTTGGATGCGTTCTAGCAGTCGACGCGGGTCATCGTGTTGTAGTCGTTTCTTCACCAGGGTGAGATTCATTCCAATGGGGGTAGGTAGTAAATTTTGAATTAATGTATAATTAGATTGTAACAACTGATAAGATGTAATAGGAGCTGAATAATTAAAATCACATCCCATGATTCTGGTAAAGTTACAAATACAAGTATTTGAATGGTTACTTGTATCTACAACAATGACATCTATGAATATAAGATTACAAAGTGTTCTTACACATACACATCCTTTCTTAACGTATACAAGTACAGTTCAACTTTAACAGCAAAGTAAGAACATAATATGACAGTATATGGCCTGTTCCATTTAGGTTTTAACTTGGATTTTTGTGAAAATACTTTAACTAAAACTTCATCCCCAGGCTGTGTATCAGGCACTTGTATGTCAGGTGGTGATCATTGGATATGTCATCATTGGATGGTCAGGTGGATATCATTGAGCATTTATTTATTTATTTATTTATTTTAAAGATTTTCAAACCTTTTTTGCATACTTGGAACATACTGGGTTAGTCGTTCATCTCCGTCTAACAGGCTGGTCTCAGCTAGAATAATAAGTCCCTAGTATAGCTAAATGTCTCCCGAAGAGAATTTCTGCTGGTGTTAGTCCTATGGGTTGCCGTGGGGCATTTCAAACATCCCATAGAGCTAAGTTTAATGCCTCTGGCCATTTTAGGCTAGCACGTGCGCATATTCTTGCTATTTTTTCTTTTAATGTTCTATTCATTCTTTCTACTTGTCCCGAAGATTGTGGGTGATAAGGGGTACATAGGTTTCTTTTTATTCCTAATGATTTATATAATTGAGTGATTATGCTTGCTGTAAAATGGACACCCTTGTCTGAATCAGTGGCTTCTGGGACTCTATATCTAGGTATGAGTTCTTTCAGTAAGGCTTTTACTACTCCCCCTGCGTCAGTCTTTCTTGTTGGGAAAGCTTCTGCCCAGCCTGATAACTGATCTGCTATCATTAACAAGTGTTTGTGCCCATTGGCGGATGGCATAGCCGCATAATCTATTTGTAGCTTTTGGAAAGGGAAGTAGGCCCATGGTTGTCCCCTTAACTCTAAGCTTGGTTTGCTACTTAAAAACTTCTGGCAGGCCAGGCAGCTATTTGTTATTCTTTTAGCAGCCGCATAAATTCCTGGAGTGGCCCATAGTTTCTGTACCTGGTTAGCTATTGCCTCGGCTCCGCCATGAGCTTTATCGTGAAACCACCTAGCTATAGTAATTAAATATTTTTTTTGGTAGAATTGGTTTTCTTCCAATTGTCCATATTCCATCATCATTTTGTTTTGCTTCCCACTATTCCCATTGTTTTTTGTTTTTTGTTTTTTGTTTTTTTTTCTCCCACTGAGCAGTCCTTTTCATACATGGTTTTGGGGTCTATTAAATTTGGTCACTCACTTTAGTTCATCCTTGGAACTGCCCCCATACACTCTGTCAGAGGTTGTTGGGCTGCAGCCTTCGCAGCGGCGTCAGCTAATGCATTTCCTCTACTAATTTCTGTAGTGTCTTTAGTATGGGCTGGGCAGCGTATTACAGCAATTTCTTTGGGGCAGTTGGACTGCTTCCAGCAAATTACGTATTTCTTCTCCATTAGCTATTTTCTTTCCTGATGACGTAAAAAATCCTTGTTCTTTCCATAACATCCCTGTTACATCAAATACTCCAAATGCATATTTAGAATCGGTATAGATATTTACCCGCAGGTTCTTACTGATTTTTGCTGCTTGGGTCAATGCTATTAATTCTGCTCCTTGAGCACTTACAGACGGAGACAAAGGATTAGTCTCAAGTACCTCAAAGATGTTGGTATCAGGATAACCTGAGTGACGCCTTCCGTCCAAATAATAGGATGATCCATCTGTAAATGGAACTAAGTCCGGGTTCTCCAAAGGTTCCTCTTTAAGGTCCTCCCGGGGCTTGCTCGAGCTGACGACCACCTGTTCATAGGAATGATGCGGCTCTCCATCCTCAGGTAGAGGCAGTAGTGTTGCTGGATTTAAGATATTGCATCTCTTTAAGGTCACATTATCTGCATGCAATATTATCAGTTCATAGCAGTGAGCTCTCTGTGGGGATAGTGCTTGAGCTGCGTATTGCTTCATTAACAGTTCTACTTCATGTGGCACATACACAGTCAATGAGCGACCCAAAACTACAGGTCATGTTTTTTCAATAAGAGCTGCCGTAGCTGCTATTGCTCTGATGCATCCTGGAGTGCCTTTAGCTACCACGTCTAGCTGTGTGGAGTAAATAGGCCACTGGTCTACAGTGAGGACCTAGTTTTTGGGTGAGTACCCCACTTGCTACTCCCTATTGTTCATGGACAAATAATTCAAATGGTTTGCTATAATCTGGTAACCCTAGAGCAGGGGCTGAAACCAACGCCTTTTTTACAGATGTAAAAGCTTTTTCCCTTTCTGGACCCCAGGCCAAAGGCTCTATCTCCTCTTTTTTGTTTCCTGCACTAAAGGCTTAGTAAGTTCTCCTAACCCAGGAATCCATGGTCAGCAAAATCCTACAGTTCCTAAAAATCCCCTAAGTTGCTTTTTTGTTACAGGACGGGGCATATTAAGAATTGTCTTTACTCATTCTGGATCAATTAACCTGTGTCCTTCCTTTAAAATCAAACCCACATATTTCACCTCTCGTTGACACAGCTGAAGTTTAGACAGAGATGCTCGATGCCCTTTTTCTGCAAGAGCATTACACAGAGAAATAGTGTCTTTTAATCAAGTCTCATAATCTTTACTTGCTAATAACAAATCATCCACATATTGTATTAACACTGAATTTCCTGGAAGTTCGATGTCTGAGAGATGTTTATAGTCCTTAAGTCTTGTACAAACCGATACTCTGGATCACCATCAGAATCTTGCCTGTTCTTTTAACCGTCAGAATCGGAGTGTTGTACGGGGATTCATAGACTCTAAGGATACCCAGTTTCAAATGATGACTGATTTGTTTTCGGATGCTCTTCTCTGCTTCCTTTAGGATAGGGTATTGCTTAACTGCGGGAGGCAATCCCCTCTTTGTTTTTATCAAGACTGGACTAGCTGATTTCAGTAGTCCAACATCCATTCCTGAAGAGCTCCATAACTTTTTAGAAACTGATTCTAAACTTGTTGGAATAGTCAACTCTGGTTCTGGTGTCTTAGCCAGAACACATGAACCCATAATTATTAATTTTATCCCTTCCGGCTGTAAACAGATCTGAGTATGCAAGGCTTGCAGGAGATCTCTCCCTAAGAGGCAAGAGGGCGAGTCTGTGGAAATTATAAAACGTCCCCACGCTCTTTTACCTCCAAAAGTGAGCAATAAGGGCTTAGATAACATTCGTTCACCTTTTCCCATTACTCCTTGTATCATTATTTTATCTGATGACTTGCATCCTTTAGGCTCAAAATGTAAAAGGGAAAGGGTGGCTCCGGTATTCACTAGAAAAGGAACTTCTAAACCTTCTATATTTGCCATTACCTGCCCCTCAAATCCAAATTTATATCCCATAAATTTACCCCAATTTCCACAGTATTTTCTGAGTCTCCTATCTCCTGTCATTGTGGACTGACTGGGAATTGCCTGGTCTCATTCTCAGTGTTTGATTGTCTCATGCTGGCCCCTCTATTCCCAAGTACGTGGGGCCTCGCTGGGCATTCCTGCTTCCAGTGCCTTTGTTCCCCACAATAATGACACACATCATTAACTCTTAATTGTACAGCACGTTCACTTTGATTCCATCTATCTCCCCTGGTTCTGCCGCGCCGCCTCCCCTTGCCAGCCTGGCACATGCTCTTTAAAATACTTTTGTGTATCAGGGGCTGCTTGATCTATAAAAACACTAATTGCGAGAGCATCATTGAAGTTTTGTGGGGTCATTCCTCCATATTTTAGCAGGGCTTACCGCAAAAGTCCCCAGAAGTAATGGGGGTGTTCATCTAATCACTATCTGCATTCTTGCACTTTAGTCCAATTTACTCCTAATTCTCTGCATGCTCTGATTGCTTCTACTAAATTTCAAAGTCCTGTTTGACATACAGCTCTATTTCCTGCATTATTAAATGTCCCAGTTTGGATCACTTGCTAGCCAGAGGTTTCTATTTCCCCTGGCTTGCTGTGCTACTTCCGCACCTTTGTTAATTATCTTAACCCATTCATTTGGTCAAAATAATTCCCTCAAAAGAATTTGGGTATCACTCCAGAGTGGGCTGTGCCCGGTGCACATACTAGAAAATAACTGGACACATTGCTCTGCATCTTTTCTTAATCTCTGCATTTTACCCCCCCATAGGGCGAGATCGCCAGGGTCCCAGGGCTGATTAGTAAACACCCGCAGCACAGGACGGGGGGACTGGCCCCTCCCTTTCCCCTGGCTGTAAAGCGGCAGGGTTAGTCAGCACGTTGGGGATCATAGGATAGAGTCCGGCAGCCGGTGGAGTAGAGGGAGAAGGAGGAGGAGAAGGAGAAGTAATGACAGAGAGATCATCAGGCATATCAGGTGGAGCAGAAACTTTTGGAGCACAGTCCGGGGTCCTAGTATCTGCTAACACAAGTGTTACCTTCTGCGGGTTTCTTTCCTCCCTCCTTCCTGGCTCAAATGCTCCTGTGCCCATGCCCAGTTCTCCCAAACATACCAGTAATCCACTCAACTTGGAAACCTGTCTTCTAGACGATTTCACAAGGAAGTTAGTTCCTGCTGATTGAAAGTCCCTTGTGGTGGCCACCGTTCCGCTGGGTTTCCCTCCTTTGTCAGGAATGGGCAATCCTCCTGACACAGTTGGACCAACCTTTTTTCCTTAGATCTTTGGTACCATCAATCTTACTCCAATTTTCCAAAATTTTGGCTAAGGGCATCCCCTTTTCTGTGCCAAAATTATTCCCTATATTGAGTTCCTGAGAAGTGCATCTTAAGCAAATCAGGCAGCGCACTTCCTTACCAGTAACACCAGCCCCTGCGGCTGGTGGGATCACACAGTCTCTTTCTCTCGCTCTCTGGGAACCGCACTCCCACCCCCTGAGTCTTTAACTGCTAGGACTGCTGTCCCTTCGCAGCGGGCGGCTTCCTCAGCCGACGGGCGCCCCGGTCGGTTCCCAGGCTATACGCACTCGCACACACAGCACTGTTCACGCTCACACCAGTCACAGTGACTCTAGACTTCTGCCTTGCAGTCTTGCAGTGCGCCTTATGCTGCTCAGGCTGCGCACCCCTTCTCCAGCCGGACCGAGCTGGGACTTAAAACCCACTCAAACCCTGGGGATGGGACTCGCACCCATCCCCTGGTACGCCTTGCTGTGGCCAGCCCACGTACCCCCTGCCTGGTACGCCTTACGGTGATCAGCCCGCATACCCCTTAAGTGCACTGTTACCAGATCAGAATTTAGAATTTAGGTGGGAATTTAAGACTCACCTTTCCGGTGCCTCTGGTTGCCAAAGATCCCAGGTGAACTCACCCGATGGCGCCAGATGATCATTTGGAGACGAGAGGCCCCGACAGTGGTCGCCTAGGGTCCCATCTGGGGTGCCAAACTATTATGGAAATTAGGCTTGTCCGCCACCATAACAGGGCCTGACCCTAGGTTCCCATAGAAAAGTTCAGAGCCAAATCAAAGCAAGTTAAAGAGTTACCTTGAGTTGTCTCTCAAGGTCCTGAGGAGGAGGTGATTCTAAATCATAACAATTAACACTGCCCCAGTAGGGAGAGGAGGCTTTGTCCCTCAAGGTCCTGATGCCCTGCACTGGTCTTATTTCAAAGCCTTGCCATCCTCCCTTTTGGAGTGTGAGACGCAGGAATGCAGACTGCTTGTAACTTCCTTATCTTCCCAGCTTGAACCAGCTCTGAGGCCCTTTTCTTACTGGACTAAGTGAAAGTTCATTATTTTATCTAAGCAGGCGACCTAAGGCTTCAGCAAATTTAGCTACTCATGCAAAGCAAGTTTTATATAAGTTGTGCTAAGCGGCTACCTCTAGTCAGTTTCAGTTTGCTATTCCTTAACAAGCATCCCTGGCACGTGTAAAGAAATGGCCAATCGTGTGCCCTTTTTCAGCTGCAGGGATTCGCCTTTTGTCTCTCAGAGATGGTTCCGGACAACTGCAAGGAACCCCACGGTGGGAAGAAGGAGAGAGGCCCGCAAGGGCACAGGCACTGGGGAGAGCCAGGAGTGATCCAAGAGGCCCATGTCTGATTGTTGCAGAGAGGGCAGGAGGGACAGCAGAGCCTCCCTCATTTTCTGCCCCCACTCTCGAGGTCAGGGCACTTGTGGGAGGGCAGGTTTCAGCAGAGAGGGGCTCTGGGGTGGATGTTTCTGCTTTAGGCGCTAGGACAGAATCCCCTGGCGCTGCCCAGCCCCAGCTGTGCCTGCAATGGAGGCGTGCCTGTGCCTGCCATCAGGGAGGAGGCCAAGGGAGCTTGGGAGCAGGACTGGCAGGCAGAGACGAGGGTGTGCGAGGGAAAGGCAGCCCCCAGCAGTGGAGGATTTCTGCCCAGAGCCAGGGAGCAATGGGAGGCTCTCTTTGTCGACCATCTCTCTGAGGGGCCTGAACGGCAGGGTCTGCTTGTTGCGAGGGGTCTGAAGAAGCCGCAGGAGCAAAATCCCTGTCTGCCAGGGTCGCCAAGGGCTCTTGTGCCCAGATTCTAGCCCCCAGACTTCTTCTTCACATGGAACCCACCAGTGCTCCTCCGTGCGGGATGCCACGGGCCTGTGGGAGTGTGACGGCTGTGCTGGCCAGAGCACTGGTAAGGGGCTGAGGACCTGGGTGCCAGGGCTAGAGGCAGGTGCCAGGCAGGCCCTGGCAGGGGGTGGTCAGGGTGGGCGTGGTGGAGCTTCTCCAGCCCTGTGAGAGTTGGGGGCACTGCTCTGACCTCAGCAGCCCAAGATGCGTGGGGTGGATCTGCTGATCTTTCTGCCTTCCCCTTACAGCATCCAGCGTGCCATCGGCACCAGGCTGCCCCAGCACCAGCCAGGCAGTGCTGGCATCCTCCCAGGGCTCCCCGGATGCTGGGAGCAGCAGCTCGGTGCTGTCTGGGTGAGACAGGAGGGCAGGCCGCACCAGGTTCCTGCACCAGGGTTAAAAACAAATTCCTGGAGTGAGATTCCCTTTCCAGCTGCTGCAGGGAGGAGGTGGCATCTGTCCTGATGGCTTTGGAGCCCTCCCATGTTCCCTCAGCAAAACCCTGCCGCTGCTGACACAGAACTCACTGATGGGCATCTCCACACTTCTCAAAGCCAGAACAATGCCCTGGCACTGCTGCACCACTTCCCGGGGATCACTAATGATGGCCGTGGAGCTGTAAAAGCTCTGTGTCCCTACAAGATTGCATGGCTGCTGCTCTAGCTGACCCCAAAGCTGCTCCCAAGAGCAGCAGAGAGGAGCCCACCTCCAGAGGCTGGAGGCTGGCTACAGGGCCGACAGCAAACGGAGAGAGGGGCAAAGGGAGGGCTGAAGATCCCTTCTGTGAAACTGTCAGAGCAACAGCTGCAGGGGCAGTCAGCAACCTGCTGAGAGCAGAGCATTTCCCCATCTTTCCGGTGTTTACCACCACTGGCACACCTGCGTCTGGGCATCAAGTCAGGTGCCAAAAAGAAGCAAAGGAGTCCTTGGGAGGAGTCTGCTGCAGGTGACTTCTCCGGCAGGAAGGGAAACCCAGCGGCTGTAACAACACATCACCCCCAGAGCCGGGCTGCTTCCCTACGTCGCGTCAGTCTCCAGAGAACACAGTCCTACACAAGAGGGGGCCGCTGGGGAGGGCAGGCCTTCGTACCACAGCTGTATCCTCACCAAGCCCCAGAAGAGAACAGGTAGCTTTTCTAAAACGGAACACGGAACAACCCTTTTCCCCAGACCACTGCCTAGCAATAGCCATGCGATCACAGAACAAACACCGGTCTTCACGTTGGACTCCTCTTCTGGCTCCACCTTTCCGAGTCCTGGACAGCCTACCCTGGGGCCGGGACTCGCTGTGTCCATGGGAGTGGACAAGTTCAGGGAGCTCATTGCGGCTTGGGAGCATTCGGGAGCCACCAGCAACCTCCTCCTGTGCCTGGACGACAGAGACCTCAGCAAGCCCACGCTGGTGCTGGAGGAGGACGGGTATCCCAGCACTCCCTTCTTGGCCGGGGACGATGACGATGGTGCCTTCAGCGGCAGCAGCTGCCAAGCCGAGACCCATGAGCTGTGCGAGCCGCAGACCTTCCAGGAAGGTGAGTGAGCGACTCCGCGGGGCTGGCAGCCGGGAGCCGGGAGCCAGGAGCCAGGAGCCGGCCCTGCTCCGCCCCAGCTCCCATCGCCCCCGCAGGCTGCTGTCGGAGGTCCCGAGGTGGCGGTGCCCAGATGCCTGGGCCTGCAGCGGGCTTGGGAGCTGGCGAGCCCCAGGCAGCGAGAGCAGCAGAGGGGACCCAGCTCCTGCGCCGCGGCACAGGCCAGGAGAGGCAGCGCAGCGGGGACCTTCGCTGCCCCTCTGCTGGGGGTGGCTGGGCGAGACGGGGCATCAGTGCCCCGAGCCGGGGCTCGCTGTGTCCACGGGAGCAGGCCTGGTGCTGAGGAGAGGCCACAGCTCCTGCCTCCTGCCAGCACCTACAGCTCTGCCTGCTCACTTTCTTCCCCAGATTCGGATTCTTCTGTCTCCTGCCTGGAGTTGGAGCGAGAGGAGCAGGAAGCCCTGAAGTATCTGCAGGCCTTTCCCACAGGCCCCGAACAGGTGACTAGAGACCTTGTGAGCCCGGCAGTGCCTGCAGCTCCCAGCTGGCTGCCTCCGCGTCCGCTGCCTGCTGCAAGACTCTGGGAGGGCTGCTGGCTGTGCCCAGCTGCTGCCTCTGGGTGGCCTGCGCCGATCTGATCCGTGGTGACTGATGCAGCTATCTTGTAACACTCCACACCACTAGCCCCTCCTCGGGAGGGCTTTGGGGGTTTCGGAGGGGTATTTTTCAAGAAGAAAAATCCGACTTTCGTAGCCCAGAAAGCTTCAGGGTCATTGTTAACCTCAGAAATGACATCCCTCTCCCCCAAGCCCCTGCCCAAAGGCAGGCCCTGAAGCCAAGGGAGAAGGACAGGTAAAGCACAGCATTCAGCTATGGGGACTGAAAGTGAATCCTCAGGGAATCCCGAGAAGATGCAGAAAAATCTCATCTCCCGACAAAACACGACAGATTGCCTTTGTGATGGGCCTCTCTTTGGAGGAACTCAGCTTGCTGCCACACATGCGGCTCTGCATTGAGCCACCCCATTGCTCTTAGCTCAAAGCATGACCTTTGCTTCTCGGGGCGTGGGAAGAGAGCTTCCTGGTTCTCTTTGCTAGCTCAAAGACTGTTACTGGCCAAGGCAAAACCCCAATCGCTGATCCCAGAGGAGGCTCAAGGCAGAAGGAGCTCAGTGCGGCAAGACACCTGCTTCACCTGCCCCGAGGCCACAACCAGGGGCAGCCATAAGTAGAGACAGCTAGGCAAAACCAAGCGCTTTTCTTTCACTTTGGTGTAGAGCATGCAGAGCATGGAGAGCATTAACAGACTGCTGCTATGAAAGACAGCTTCTGCTTTGCTGCTGGGAGACCATCTATTGCGCCCACAGTATGAGCAGGTATGTTAGTCAACTTTCTGCTGTTACTCTGACTGGCACAAAACTCTGCAGGAAGATGCACAAATCAGTTTGGGTTACTGCTGAAAAGAAAATGCAACGTTGCACTTCTGCTGCTAATGCTATCACCAAATGCTGGGGGATGCCTTCCCCCTGTGACCTTTACACGGAACGCTACATCATTGTCCTTGAATTTTCTCAGGCCCACGAAAGCTACAGATGTCGTGTCAGGACGACTCCCCGTGTAGCACCGAACAAGATAATGGAAAGAGCTCCTGGAAAACTCCTTCTCTCTGTAATACCAGCACTCCCTCAGGGGAATGCTTCCTCTAGAGCACCTGGAGTTCTTGGGGGACTGGTTTCTGTGCACAGGCATTTCCCGGGGGAATGCTCTGTGAGGGGAGGCAAATGGAGAACTAAGGGAACCAGGGGAACAGATGGGTCCTCAGAGAATCCAAGGATAAACAGAAAGGTCCTGACAAGACCCAGGCAAAGCTAGAGCTTTCTGAAGAGCACCACAGGGGAAACAAAGGCTTTGCAAGGGCACCAGCTGGCACCCGGTGGGGCTGGAGAACAGTGAAGGCCTCAGGAAGAGTGCTGGGAGCACTAGAAGTGTCCACTCTTGTGACTCCAGCAAAGACTGGCCCAGCTGATGCCCTGCAACACGAGACGAACTCAGCTTATCGGCTTTGCCAGGAGAGGATGGGGAAGAGTTCTTTGGGCAAGGAGTGGCACCATAAAAGCTGCATGTTCCCACAATGCAATGCAATGAAGAGAGTGGCAGGTCCTCACTGGCCTCAGACACAGGCAAGCGAGGAGAAAGAGGCCTGGGAGCCAGGGCCTTAAGGCCCTCGTAGAGGGGGTGTCCCAAAAATCAGCATCCTTCCTGCTCCCCGAGCTGAGGAGGGCAACCACCTTGTCACCAGTCAGGCCTTGCCTTACCTTATGGTCATTATCCCATCCTGGGGTACAGAAATGAGAGAACACAAAAACCATCTGGCAGGGCTATCTACATACGCCTTAGAGCAAACTGCTTACAAGCCAGCTATGGCACAAGCTTTCCTCTGCAGTGGTAAACGGGGAACTCGAAGACCCGAAAGCCTACTCCAACTCTGGAGTCTAATGTAAAGGCAAGAGCTGTCAAAGAAAAGGAGAACACCGTGTTTACGCTACTGGGGCTCAGTCAGGCTCAAACAGGCTACGGAGAAGTCACACAAGCACTTCATTTGGCACGTGTAAGGATGCAGTGCCTGCAGCAGAGGGTCAATGGAGACGTCCTGCCGCTCGCTCGCTCCCTTGCTCGCTGGCTCGCTCGCTCACACAGGGGGAGCTTCTGGGAATGAGCCAGGCTTTCCGGCACTCTCGGGGGCCCCAGTGGGCAGAGCACTGTGGGATGGGAAGTGCTGCTCTTGCTCTGCTCAGAGAGAGCTGTCTTGCGCAGAAGGGTGCCACCTCTTTCACAGTCTCCGGAGCCGGTAGCACAGTGCTCGAAGGGTGAACCCTGATGGTGCCTTCTCCCCTGGAGCTCTCAGGATCAGGATGCTCTGAACTGCCAGGGAGCGGATGGAGGGGCTGGTGTCCCTCGCCATGCGTTGAAGGGCTGACATAGAAAGGAAGAGAGAAGAGATGAACCTCCTGTGTCTGCGGAGACCCCAGGCATGCCCTCTGGCCAGGGTCAAGCCCAACCAGCCCTTCCCCTTGCCAGCAGGCAGAAGGGAGGACTAATGGGTCAGCTGGAGAAAGAGGCAGTTCAGAAACGCCCCAAATGCCCCGGAAATACTCGCCCTCTCCCAGTGCAGGGCAGCAGATCGGAGCTCACTACCCAGCCTCTGCCCTCCTCCGTGCCACAGCGAACACCATGCTGCCGCCACTCACCCTTGCAGATGTCCTGCAGCTTCTCCTCGCCCTGCTCTCTCAGGTGCCTTCCAAGGAGCCCTAGGTGCACACAGCCCGTCGCAACCCCCGCTCTGGGCACGCAGCCCCCGGGCACCCGGGCCCTGCATGAGGCAGGTGGGGCTCCGGCAGCCCCGGGGCCGGTTCTTGCTGCCAGCGCAGCAGCCGGGGCTGGGGCCAAGAGAGGGACCCCAGCAGGGGCTGTGGCTTACCCAGGAACCTCACGGCCACCTCCCGCAAGGCCTCCTGTGGGCTCTCCAAGTAGGGCAGGCTCTGCCGCAGGTATTCATCTGCTCTGCTCCTGTTCCTCACCAGCTGCACAGAGCACAAGGGCCAGGGCTTGGTACCAGGAGCTGTGTGGCACCGAGGTTTGGAGGGAGCAGAGGGCAGAGCGCTTCCCAGGCAGGCTGGGGTGCCACCCTGCTAGCAAGGCCCAGCTGGGCCAGGGGCTCTTTCCTCATCCTGAGAGCAGTGAGGGGACAGGGCGCTGGAGAAGAGAGCGCCGGGGCAGTGTGCTGGAAGAAGGGGAGTGCACGTGCAGCTCCAGAGCCCGCAGCAATGGGTTGAGGGGGAGAGGGGGGCGGGCCTTCTGCGGGCCAGGTCTTGGGGGCTTTGGGGCTGTCCTTACCAGGCACTCGCCAATCCACCACATCTGTCCTGTGTCGAGCAGGTGCCTGAGCTGCTTCCACTTCAGGAGCTTAGCAGTGCTGAGGAGGGCTTCCTGAGAGGCCTGCAGAGCAGCAGAGACTGGGAGATGCCTCTGCAGCCCAGGCAGGAGAGCCTGCATCACCCGCACCTTGGCGAGGCTCCGAGCCTTTCCCAGCCTGTTATGGGAAGCTGCATCTGGGGAGCGGGTTGGGCTTTGACGCCCTGGGCAGAGACGTGGGGCAACCACCATCTCAGGGCGGCAGAACAGAGCTCGCCAAGGCCCTGGCCTAGGATGCCTGCAAGGACAGCTGGGAAGCCCCTAGGGACGCCAATGCTGGGGCCTTGCTGGGCAAATCTGGCCAACAGAAAAACCAGTCCTGGCCCCACACAACCAACCCATGTGGCCACAAACCTGCGCCATGCTTGGCAGCTCCTCATGCGCATGGAAGAGCAGTGGGAGCAGGCTGCTGTGCACGTGCTTCCTCATCTGTTCTTTCTGGGTGCCCACCACAATCGTCATGACGTGCCCAAAGAGCTGGACGGAGAGCTCTCGCACGCGGGCAGCCTCCTGCGGGGAAGGAAGACGGGAGGACCTCAGCAACTGCCGCTCCAAGCCCATGGCGAGCAAGCGGGTCAGCGTGGCTGCTGCGCACATGACTGCTTCTGCCTCTGCCTCTGCCCCGAGGAGCTGTGAGCCAGCTCTGCCACCGGCACAAAATGGCCCCAGCCCCAAGACGTTTCTCTAACATGTTGGCAGCCAGGGGGAGCAAAGCCGTGGAGGTGTCTGCACCTGGAAGGGCTGCTCTGGCCCTGGCCGCACTCCCACCGGTCGCCTCCTGGCTGACTCGCAGAGGAGCTCCCCTGGCAGATGTGTGGAGGAGGAGATGGGGGCTGGCTCACGGCATCAGCTCCTGGGTGCATCCCGCCTGTTCCAGGTCCCCAAAATGGGCTGCCCCGGTGGGAGGCCCCCATTCCTGGGCCATGTGCCTGTGCCCCACATCCTTATGCCAACAGAGCTCCTGCCTTTCCCACCAGCCTTACATCATCAAAGAGTGGCCGGAGCTCCTCAGCAAGCTGCAGGCCAAAGGTGCTGGCCCTCTTCCTGTCCAAGAGCTGGAGCACACGGCTGAGGATGGTGAGGGCCTTGGCGCGGAAGTTGCTGTCAGCATCCCGCAGTTGCTCCAGGAGTGTGGGCAGCAGGCCTTGCAGACTTCTTGCCTACATGAAACACAGAAGGCCCCTTTTGTGAAGCAAGGGATGACTGCTTTGGCACAAATGCTCTGGCTGTAACACTCTGCAGCTAGGGAGTGGCGGGGGAGGTGGCAGCAGCTCCCCGCGCTCTCGATTCCTGACACTGCCTCTCCCTTCACTGCCTTACCCTCCACCTGCAGCCCCAGGCCGCTGGCCTGACTTTGCCCAGCTGCCCCCCTGCTTACTGTTTGCCATCTCTCAGACAGCGTGACGAGGCCTGTGATCACCATCTCGCGCATGGCCAAGCTCTGGTTCCGCAGATGTAATTGCAGGAAGCCCAGGACATTCTCGTCAATCTCCTGCTTGAAGTCCGTGCAGTTCAGCAGCTGAAACACACCGAGCTGCAGAGTGAGTGACCGGCAGAGCCAGCAGCACTCCCTGCGTCCTCTGAACCATCTGCGGCCTCTCAGCCTCGGGCCTTGGCAAAGCGGTTGAATGTAGAGAGCTGGCCCAAAGGCTGCATGGCCTGCAAGTGGTTATGAGCATTACGCCAGCAGAAATGGCCTCTTGGCGGGCATGAGCCCAGGCTGGCGTGACTGAGGGGAGTCCAGCTCCCGCAGGAGAGGAGCCTAGCTCCACCGACCGGCAGCCTGCCTCTTGGCCCATGGCGCAGGGAGCCCAGTGTTTCCAGGCACTGCCCAGAGGCACCGCTTGCCACCAGGCCTACCTCAGTGAAGACAGCCATGGCGGCGACCTCCCGGTGTTTGTCTCTGCAGCTGAGTACGGCAGCCACGTGGTCAAACATCCGGGCACACTCATCAGCCGCGTTCATCCACAGCTCCCTGGCCGGGCAGAGGAGAAGGTGCTGTGGGCACGGAGCTGGGCAGGCAAACCTCTTTGGGCCTGCGCCACCGGCTCGAGCCATCCTCCCACAGGCCAGGCCCCGTGGGGCAAGGCTGCGTCTGTGCTCAGCACCAGCAGCCGGTGGCACTGGCTCAAGCAGCGGCGGCCTTTCCCCACCACACCTGGCAATGAGAAACCTGGCGTCTCACCCAGCCGGGCTTATTTTGGGCAGAGACCAGCAAAGAAGCACCCTTGCTACACCAAAGGTGTGGCCTTCCGGCACTCTGTCTCCAGGGCAGAAATGCTGGGGCAGACGAGGATGAAGGCAGCTCTCACCTAGTCAGCAAAGTGACTCCTGTGTGGTAAGTCTCCCCGCTCAGAAGCATGTCCCAGCCCCCCTGCCTCTCCATGGAGTCAGCCAGATGGGCGTAGTCAGCGCGGCAGAGCAGAGCTTGCATGGCCTGCACTGCGCTCCTGCATGTAGAGCAAAAGTGGGTCGCACAGGGAGGCCGAGCCCGGGCTCTGCGCCCATGGGAGAGACCGGGGGAGAGGGATGGAGCACCTGGTGGGGCTCACTGGAGGACACTCGTCCTCCTGGCCGCACATCTGGCTGTAGCCTTGGAGGTCCTGCAGCGTGTACTCCATGCTGAAGAAGATCTGGAAGAGCACCGCTAGGCAGAGCTGGGGGAAGATTAACTGCACAGGCACTTTGCTGGAGGGCAGCAGGAGAATCTCGTTCAGGGCCCTGATTGCCTGCAGAAAACACCCAGAGAAGGGTCTCGCTGCAGAGAGGTCACCTAAGCCAAGGCAAGGCAAGGCAAGCCGTGCCAAGGCAAGCCAAGGCTCCTGTTTGTAACGCCAGCAAATGAGCCTTCCTGGGCTGGAGGCAAGGTCCCCCTGTGCAGCCCTGGGCAGGGCTGAGTGAGGCCTCGCCTGGAAACTCACAGTCAGCGGAAGGATGTAGCTGTCCTTTGGCATGAAGCTGTCCCACCTGAGCAGTGGCTGGTCCCACAGGCAAGAGAGCAGCACCTTCAGCACCTCCTCTGCAGGGCAGTGCTTGGAGACCAGCGTCCTCCACATGGCCCCGGCAACACTGCAGACCCAGAGCACCCTGTCAGGGGGCCTGCCTCGGCCTGCAATAGCCCCAGAGCTCCGGCGCTGTCCTGCAGGCTGGCAGGCCCCATACCTGTCACACAGCAGGGAGGTGTTCAGCAGGCCCTCGACCACCTGATCAGGGTCCAAGCAGGCCATCTGGAAAAGCGTCCTCTTCAAGATGGCCTGGAGCGACACCTCACTGATGCCCATCAGCTTCTTGTGGATGCTGCTCACCACCTGTGGCACCTGGAGGGGGCACGGGTGAGAGCGGGGCCGCCACGGGAGGGTAGCAGTTGCCCCAGGGGCCGCTGAGACCTGCTTCCTTCCCATTGCTCTTGGCTGGCCTCAAAGGCTGTTGGGTGCCTGAGAGCCCTGGCCTGCGCTCAGGGGCCTCAGAGCCCAGGGGCTGCGAGCACGGGGCAGTGCGGCTGCAAGCTGCTTACCCTGTCCAGCTCAGAGTCGGGGTCTCTCAAGACCGCCTCCATCATGTGGGCAACCACCTGAGTGTCTGAGACCCTTGGGTCTGTCATGCCCTCGATGGTTGTCAGGAGGAAGTGCGTCCTCTCGGAGGGGAAGAGAAAGCGCCCGAATACCTGTGGGAGGAAAGACCCGTGGCACCGAGCGTGCGCCCTGAGCAGCTGAGAGCAGAGCTTGGGAGAGAGAGTGCCGGAGCGGTGCTGGCACAGTGCCTGCAGGAGAGCTGGGCGCAGGGGCTGTGCTAGGACGGGCTGACTGCAGCCTGGGGGTAGTGGGCAGCGAGCTGCCGGGGTGCAGGTGCACAGCTGGGGTCAGGGTCACGGTGTGCTGGCGCTACAGGGAAGCAGAGCTCGCAGGTAGCCAGGACAGCTGGAGCTGCTGCTCTGCCACTGGGACAAAGCCTTTGGCTACGCCAGGCTCAGGGAGAGTGAGACATCCCTGCGCCCGAGGCCTGGGAGGCTGCCACGCCAGCCCCACTGATTATGGATCCCTTTGTTCCTCGAGGCTTCCTGCCAGCCCTGTGGCCAAGAATGCCAGCGAGGGAGGGGCTTCTCACCGTGCTCTCCTCAGTGGCGTTGCCGGGCCAGAAGGTGTTTGGGCGTCCCCCCTGCCACTTCATCTCTGGAGGCGCGGGACTGTCATCTGCCATCGTGCTCCCTGTGCAGCAGGGGAAACAGAGCAGTCAGGAGGAACGATGGCGAGTTGGAGATGGCAGACGTCCGAGAGAAGCTCTGTGGCTTGCAGAGAGGAGCTGTCGCTAGCGTGTGGGGAGCAGAGCGTCTCCTAGGCATTTCCAGGTGGCAAAGGGGAAACTGCCTAGTAGGATGCAGAAAGGCAGAAGAGTTTGGTCTGGCTTTCTGCTCGGAAGCACGACAGCAGCCCTGGGAGGCTGCTGCCACAGGCTCTGCAGTCTGCTGGTTATCAGGAGAGTTCCTGAAGCACTGCTTCAAGGGCCGTAACAGCCCTGGGTCACGTCAGTGAGGCGCCTGCCGATTTTGTTTCTCGCATGGCCGAGGCAGCGTGGCACCTTGCCTGGCCTTGCCTGGGCTGTGGTGTGTGGAAGGCGCCAGCCCGCCCCAGCTTCTCTTACTCTCTCGCAGCAGAATGACCCGGTAGAAATCGTGAAGCGCCTCTGCCGCCCCATGGCTGATCGCCTGGTCCTCCTCGGCGCAGCACAGCGTGAGGCGCCCCATCAGCTGCCCCAGGAAATCCAAAGGCCTCTTTTGGAAGAGCAAAGCGCTGGCACTGCTTCCTCCACAGCTGGGCGAGTCCTGGGGGAGGCAGGAAGGACTGGTAGCAAGGCTAAGCTGCGGCAGCGGGGACCAAAGCCCTGGGCCCCACACAAGAGCGGGCCCAGGCCTGAGTGCCGCATGAGCCAAAGCTTTGGAAGCATCTGCCCAGCCCTGCTCCCAACAGTGACGAGTGGGGTGCAGAGCTGTGTGTCCCAGCCTGCCCGCCCCTGCCCGCTGCCAGTTCTGTTGCCCGGCCAAGGGCAACCTCCTCCCGCTCTGGGCAGCCCCGGAGCCAGCATGTGGCAGCCCTGACAAGGCGAGGAGCATGCTGCCTCCCTGCCTTGCCTTGCAAGGCTTTTGACTGCCATGCCTGTGAGCCCGTGCCACTGGGGTGCCAAAACAAGGAGTCAGAGCTCGGGTCTCCCCGCAGCCCGCGGCTCCTCCCCACGCACGCTCATGCTTCCACACGGCTGACGGAGCGCTTCCTTCTGCTCCCGCTGGCCTCCCCGTCCCCAAGAGCACATCAAGCCAGGTGCCCTCTCCTCCTGCCTGAGCCTGCCTCAGAGTAGGGTTGCCCACGGCCTGGAGCCACCCGGTTACCTCCAGCAGAGAAGAGCTGCCCAGGAGCCGGCTCAGCCACGCGATCCTCCCCACGGCCCTCTGGCGCTCAGCTGCTTTCTGGGATGCTGTGAAGGGCAGCAGCACCTGAGGAGACCAAAGCTGCTGGTCGGCGCTGGGACCTGACGGCCGCTCCGGGAGCAACAGCTCTGCTAAGTGCCCGGCAGGGCTGACGCCTCTGCTGCCTTCCATGCGCGCTTCCAGAAAGGGCCTTGCGTCCCCTCCTCACGCCAAACTCCTTCCACTGCTTTGGTGCAAGGGAAGGCTTTCTGGGGCGAGGGGCCGAGGGGCGGAGGGCAAGGCTGCCCCCCGCCGTGATGCTGGCGGGGGAAAGGACTCTGACTGCCACCAGGAGAGACGGCCGGCTCAGCCAAGAGCATGGCGGGGCCCCTGCCTGCCTCCCCGCACAGAGGTGGGCCCCACCCCACAGCACGCTCTCTGTGCCTGGTCCCAGGCAGGGCTGGCCCCTTGACTCGAGAGGGTGGCTTCCCTTTGCAGGGAGCAAGAAGCCCTGCCACTGCCCCCCTAACTCTTTGCAAACAGCAAACCTGCAAGATGTTCTGCAGCCGCTGGAGACAGGAGGCCTGTGACTCAAACACCAGCACCTTCAGCATCTCATCCAGAGCATCCAGGGTCTGCAAGGGGGGCAGAGGGTGGGCACCCCTTCCCCGGACCCTCTTGCTTGCAGGAGGCTGGTGCAAACCCCTTCTGCCCATGGCAGGCACCTACCTGAGGGTAGAGTGAAGCATCCAGGCTTTGCATCTGCTCTTGGGGAGGAAGAGCGAAGATGCTGGTGATGCAGGTGCAGAGCAGCCTGTTGTCCTGGGTGTCCTTCAGGAACGGCCGCTCTTTGCTGGCAGCAGAGAGAGGTGCTTGTGGAGCGCTGGGGCAGGGAGCAGTGCCCAGATGCCCCGGCAAGGCGGACGCAGCCATGGGGGGGTGGCAGTGCCCAGGCTGGTAGCCACAGGAGGTGGGGAAGCCCTGCAGAGAGGCACTGCCTCCCTCTGCCATGACGCAGACCCGGGGGCCCAGGACAGTGCTGGCAGGTGGGGCGCCAAAGCCGCTCCACCTCCTGCCTCTGCCCTCAGGGGAAAAGCCCAGAGACACCCCTCTGCTCTCCCGCCTGCCCCACTGAGGGCGAGCGCGGAGGCCCGACACACTGCACCGTCCAATGGGGCTCGGATGGGGTGGTCGGGGCTGTGCCGTGGGCAGGCCCCGGCTATGCCGGCGGCTGGCGCAGGTACCTCATTGCGGCAATGGCCAGCATGGCTTGCTGCCGCACCACGGAGTCCAGGCGGTCAGGGGACTCTTCTTCCAGCAGCACCTGGGGAGCACAGGCAGCATGGGGCACGGGAGCTGCCAGCCCCCAGCGAGCAGTTGGCAGCCCCCAGCAGGCACCCCCATCCCACAGCTGGCACCCTGGCTCGGCAGCCCCCGCCGAGGAGGGCTGTGCCCACGGGGGCCTGCCCACCCCTCCCTGTGTCTGGGTGCCCCAGTCCCTCGCTCACCTGGCTGGCTTTGCCCCCTCCCACAGCCCCTCCGGCTGCCCCCTCACCTCCATCTTCTCCGCCAGCTCGCAGAAATCAGCCAGGTAGCGGCCCATCACCTTGGCTCTGCAGAGGGTGCGGATGGAGGCCAGAAACCTCAGCTTCTGCGCCTCGTCCTGACAGCCGGGGACGCGAGAGACAAACAGGGCAGGTGAGAGGGCAGAGGCACCGCCGGCAGCACCGCAGCCTCGAGGGGCACGCAGTGACGGCGCAGGCCACCCAGAGGCAGCAGCTGGGCACAGCCAGCAGCCCTCCCAGAGCCTCGCAGCAGGCAGCGGACGCGGAGGCAGCCAGCTGGGAGCTGCAGGCACTGCCGGGCTCACAAGGTCTCTAGTCACCTGTTCGGGGCCTGTGGGAAAGGCCTGCAGATACTTCAGGGCTTCCTGCTCCTCTCGCTCCAACTCCAGGCAGGAGACAGAAGAATCCGAATCTGGGGAAGAAAGTGAGCAGGCAGAGCTGTAGGTGCTGGCAGGAGGCAGGAGCTGTGGCCTCTCCTCAGCACCAGGCCTGCTCCCGTGGACACAGCGAGCCCCGGCTCGGGGCACTGATGCCCCGTCTCGCCCAGCCACCCCCAGCAGAGGGGCAGCGAAGGTCCCCGCTGCGCTGCCTCTCCTGGCCTGTGCCGCGGCGCAGGAGCTGGGTCCCCTCTGCTGCTCTCGCTGCCTGGGGCTCGCCAGCTCCCAAGCCCGCTGCAGGCCCAGGCATCTGGGCACCGCCACCTCGGGACCTCCGACAGCAGCCTGCGGGGGCGATGGGAGCTGGGGCGGAGCAGGGCCGGCTCCTGGCTCCCGGCTCCCGGCTCCCGGCTGCCAGCCCCGCGGAGTCGCTCACTCACCTTCCTGGAAGGTCTGCGGCTCGCACAGCTCATGGGTCTCGGCTTGGCAGCTGCTGTCGCTGAAGGCACCATCGTCATCGTCCCCGGCCAAGAAGGGAGTGCTGGGATACCCGTCCTCCTCCAGCACCAGCGTGGGCTTGCTGAGGTCTCTGTCGTCCAGGCACAGGAGGAGGTTGCTGGTGGCTCCCGAATGCTCCCAAGCCGCAATGAGCTCCCTGAACTTGTCATCCTCCGCCGCCCAGGGGATGGGGTTGCTGCTGGGGGGTGGCTGCGCCATGCTGCAGAGCCGAGGAGAGGTGCGAGGGGGGGGCAGGGGGCTGGCCCCAGCTCTCCTCAAAGGCCTCGGGGAAACGCCTCGGCACCGCAGGGCTGCCTGGGGGAGATGCAGGGAAAGACGTGGCAGCGCTCAGGGGGCTCCTCGGCCAGCCCAGCGCGCTCCTGCCCTGTCCCGGCACGGTCCTCCCGGACACTGCGGTAGCGAGGCCGCGCCGGTGCCTGGCAGCACTGTGGGGGTGTCACAAAGGGAGGTCACAAAGGGCCGTGCTGTCACCCACTGTCCCGGGGAGGGGCAGGGCACGTCCCCTCTGCGTGGCCCAGGGCCCACCTTTCTTTGCCCTCTGCTTCCCTCTGTGGCAGTGTGCTCCCCCTGCCCACAACCTGATGTGCTCTTGCCCCCCCCACCCCAGCCTGACCTCTCTGTAAACAATGAAAACACTTCAGGTTTCGATGTTTTAAACAGACAAACGTGGCGCCTGCCGGATGGCGGTGTGTGGTGCTTCAGCTCAAACATCGGCCCCAACCCCCGTAGAAATAGGGAGGCCACAGTGCAGGCACTTCGCACAGCCCCTGCACTCTCTGATTCAGTGGTGCAAAACATGGAATTAGTGCACGATGGCTTTTTCTTTCTTTTTAAAGGGGTAACCTGTCTGGACAACCCCACCGAGACAGGTCTATTCTACCTTTTTGTTTTGCAGCACCCAACAAGAAGAGAAGACCTGTTGCCCTCCTCCCACTCCCCCCACGCACCCACCCCAGCATAAATACTTCTACTGCCAAAAAGGGTGGGAAAAACCTATCTCCACAAATTTCTGAGATTGGATCGTATGCAATCAAATATGCAGGCCAACAACGAGAAAGACCACCAATTAATTGTGAATGCACTTGGTGTGGCCCAAGAGAATGCTTCTCTAGTGCTTAGCTGTATCCAAGCTCAACTGTGGATGCAATCTCTGGTAGCAGCAATTCTAAGAGAAGGTGAAGAGGGCACCTTACCCACTGAAATTCAAAAGGGAATTTGGGATAATGCAGCTAAATTTGAAAAGGAATTCCAGTCTTGGTGGTATTTAGTCAATTTCCCCTATGACCCTATCAGCAATAAGGTCACAGTTTTTGTCCTAACGATACACAGTGCTTTGGTATACACCATATACCCAGTCATTGCGCCGGGATTAAATCACAATGGAACTAGGCTCTGTCCATTAGAGCATAGAGTGTGGGCCCAACAAAATGGAAACAGAAGGCAAACTGTTGACATTAACATAGGTGTTGTACAGGAACAACAAGGATTTATTTGTGAAAGTTATCCCACCAAAGCCCAAGACATTTGTCTTGACACTGAACAAAATGTTTGTCATTTTGAAATACATCCCGATGAAGCCCCTGAAACTGTACTTGTCTGTCTTGGAAAAGGATGTGTTTGTATGAGACCCCTCTGTGATTTTATATTTGTAAATAACATTACTGTAGATACAAGCAATCACTCAAATATTTGTGTCTGTAATTTTACTGAAATTATGGGATGCGACTTTAATTATTCAGCTCCTTTACGACTCATCGAGTGCTACAATCTAATTATACATTGAGTCACGACTTATTGCCCACCCCCATTGGAATGAATCTTACACTGGTGAAAAAACTACTACCACACGATGATCTGTGTCAACTGTTGAAACACATCCAAAACAATGGACAAAGAACCCTAATCACCGTTCATCATGATACGGAAGAGAGACATCATTTTCTGGAAAGGGTGAAAAAGATGGAGCACATTGCTGGTGGGAAACTCTTACGGGATGGTCACTGACAGCAACGGGAATTTTGAATCTCATGCTTCATCCAGTTGTGATTTTACTAGCTCTAATATTATTGTGTCTCTTACTTGTAATCATATTGTATATAAAGGCTTGGTACATGATGCCACGAATAACCCGTGTTCAACCATCCAAAACACATAAATTAGTACATAATTAATAGCAATACTTTACGCTAAAAAATGTTTACTTGCCGTGGGCCTGTATGCGCATCAGTTATCAATGTACTATTTATGGCACAGGGGCAAGAGGTGACCGCACCCCCACTCCCAAATACCTGTGGGAGGAAAGACCCCTGGCACCGAGCACGCACCCTGCGGAGCTGAGAGAGTGGCTTGGGTGAGGGAGAGGGAAAGTACATGGACTCCAGATTAAGCAAGGAGAAGCCCTCTTGGCCATTAGCCGTGCTTTTACCCTTCTGTGGTTTTGAAGGGCTCTGCGAAATAGCCTGGGAGTAAGTGGGGAATGTCCTCACAAGCAAAAAGGGACGATTCCTAGAAGGCAAAAGGGGGAAATAGCCAGGAAAGCAATGAGGGACTTCTTAGGAAATAGTGAGGGAATTTCCTAGAAACTGAGAGGGAGAAAGGCTAGAAAACCGAGGAGGAATATTTGTAGAAAGTAAGGAGGGGGGGGGAATTTCCTAAACTACAAGGGAAAATTTCCTGGAAGGTAAAAGTGAAATTTCTTCAGAAGTAAGGCTGACATTTCCTGGAAAACAATAGGGGAAATTTCTGCTAGAAAGCAGGGAGGGAAATCTCCCAGAAAGTGAAGCTATTTCCCAAAAAGCGAAAAGGGGGAAATGCCTAGAAAGCAAAAAGGGTAAAATTCCTCTCCTAAAAGGGGAGAAGGCTCAGAGGGCAAGGTGCCCCATGAAGCTCAGGTGCAAGTGTAGGATGGGGCTTGTGGATCCTTGCTATTGCACAGAGAACTGACTTCATCGCAACACAAAGCGGTCCCAGGGGGACCTTTGTTTTAGATAAGCAGCCATAGCCATTAATGGGGCCAGGTGTAAATGTTTCTTCCTGAGCTGACCAGAAGAATGTGGATGTTTCCCCAAGATGAGCCAGACCAGCCTGAGGGAAGTGTATACATGGCTCAGCCCAACACAGAGCGTAAACCCGAACAACTAAACAGAGAAATTGCAAAGAGAGCAACGGGCTTGAGCTGGCTTCAACCCATGTATTCCTTCCCAGCGACTGGGGACGCCCAGCGTCGTGATGGTGAGCATGTTATAGAGAGCGGTACTGACAATCACGTTGGGTTCATCTCGTGTTGCGAGGCATCAGCTGGGCCAGTCTTTGCTGGAGTCACAAGAGTGGACACTTCTAATGCTCCCAGCACTCTTCCTGAGGCCTTCACTGTTCTCCAGTCCCACCGGGTGCCAGCTGGTGCCCTTGCAAAGCCTTTGTTTCCCCTGTGGTGCTCTTCAGAAAGCTCTAGCTTTGCCTGGGTCTTGTCAGGACCTTTCTGTTTATCCTTGGATTCTCTGAGGACCCATCTGTCCAGGAGGAGGTTGCTGGTGGCTCCCGAATGCTCCCAAGCTGCAATGAGCTCCCTGAACTTGTCCACTGCCATGGACACAGCGAGTCCCGGCCCCAGGGTAGGCTGTCCAGGACTCGGAAAGGTGGAGCCAGAAGAGGAGTCCAACGTGAAGACCGGTGTTTGTTCTGTGATCGCATGGCTATTGCTAGGCAGTGGTCTGGGGAAAAGGGTTGTTCCGTGTTCCGTTTTAGAAAAGCTACCTGTTCTCTTCTGGGGCTTGGTGGGGATACAGCTGTGGTACGAAGGCCTGCCCTCCCCAGCGGCCCCCTCTTGTGTAGGACTGTGTTCTCTGGAGACTGACGCGACGTAGGGAAGCAGCCCGGCTCTGGGGGTGATGTGTTGTTACAGCCGCTGGGTTTCCCTTCCTGCCGGAGAAGTCACCTGCAGCAGACTCCTCCCAAGGACTCCTTTGCTTCTTTTTGGCACCTGACTTGATGCCCAGACGCAGGTGTGCCAGTGGTGGTAAACACCGGAAAGATGGGGAAATGCTCTGCTCTCAGCAGGTTGCTGACTGCCCCTGCAGCTGTTGCTCTGACAGTTTCACAGAAGGGATCTTCAGCCCTCCCTTTGCCCCTCTCTCCGTTTGCTGTCGGCCCTGTAGCCAGCCTCCAGCCTCTGGAGGTGGGCTCCTCTCTGCTGCTCTTGGGAGCAGCTTTGGGGTCAGCTAGAGCAGCAGCCATGCAATCTTGTAGGGACACAGAGCTTTTACAGCTCCACGGCCATCATTAGTGATCCCCGGGAAGTGGTGCAGCAGTGCCAGGGCATTGTTCTGGCTTTGAGAAGCGTGGAGATGCCCATCAGTGAGTTCTGTGCCTTGCAATCCTTTCAAAGTTACTGAAAGCAAAGAATTTAAAGTCACATTTCATCATACTGTGAGTTGAATTTTGCTGACAGAGAATATACAGAGGTAAGCCTTACATCTACAGATACTGGGCCCATAAAAGCAAACACCTGGTCTTTCAAGCAACAAATTACAATTGACTTCCAACACATAAGCCTCTCCTGCTTAGAAGCTAATCAAGTGTACATAAAACGCTCCAAAAAGCCCCTCCCAAAATAGCCAAACCCACCTTTTGAAACCAGGACACTTCTGGAGTAGAGTCTCCTTTTAGCACACGGGACACTAAGCCTTTAACTATGAGAAGGCATTGCATACAGTTTGATTCTACATATATTCCAAGCTTTTATCCATCCTTAAGAAATTACTTTTTACTACTACTACGAAAGCTCAGTACTGACAGAAGTTTTCCAAGCACACAAATATACTGATTCCTCAAGTTAATAGTCTCCTGCAAAAAAAGCTGAGCTTGCATGTATAGTGGTAATACAATCTCCGTTACCTTGGACGTCACACCAGTAGAACCATGAAAAAGGCAATATTTAACCAGCACATATAGAACTATTCATACTGGGACTTGACAGATATTGTACAGAACATTGTGTATAATTCTGGTCTCTTTTGAGGAAGAAAAAAAAAAAGGAATTGATATTCAAGCAAAAAGCAACAAAGGCAGGCTGTGAAGCTGCTCCAAAAATGAAGTGCCTGTCATTCAAAAGGACACGGGGACAATGTAATGTAAGGGAGTAAAATGAAGACATATGTAACAATCACGTTTCCTCTAACAGAAGGTGCTCTAGGGACAGAGAACCAGTTGAGCTCACAGGAAAGGCTGGCACCAGAACAAACATACATCAAGTTGCCACCAATAAATGTCAGCCCTGACAAGAAAATTCTGGAAGGAGCTCTCAGTCAAGGGAATCTTTCACAGGGGAGCTCAAGGCCATTTACAAAAACCATTCCAGGATACATTTGCCTGTAACAGGTGACTAAACTCCTGCACACAGGAGATTCTTTGGGAGGTGAGGAGATATCAAGGGAAAACAGGCAAACGGGAATCCCAACCTGAGGTTCAGTGAGAAGCACAGGAAACGATACACTGCCTTTCTAGCCTGGAGGCTAACCACACCTCCCAAGCACACATCAGTCCTCAGCGCATGATGAACAATAAGAGACAGGAACTGAGGAGGAAAACCATGACAGATGGACAGCTGGTTGTGCCCATGCCATGGAAGGCATCAGGCCATCTTCTAGCACATTTCAACCCCAGGCATCACTTTGAGAAGTTTTAGAGTAGAAAAGCAAGTCCTGAAACAGCTGTTTGGAAACAGAGTGTCCATTCCAAAAAAATCACAAAAAGGGAATGCAGAGAATGCAGCATAAGGTGTACATGCCAACTTGCCCCTCTGACTTCATTCACCCTTTCTGAGGAAGAAGGTATGTCCTCTCTGCCCAGAGGATTCCTCTACTATGGCCATGCCTATCCATCTGTAAGGAGAAAACTCTGAAGAAAAGAAGGAAATATAAACTCGTGTCTCTTAAGCACGCATGCTCTGCTAAGAAGGAAATTCTGCCTTAGCTATCCATTTTTAGTCTAGATCTCTTCTGGCTTGACAGTGGGGCAACAGTCAGCAGGAAAGCCTTGATCCACTCCTCAGCTGAGAGGCAGCCTTCAGGAAAAAAGCAGAAAGAAACGCTGTCCAAAGATAAAGATCCCAACCCTGCTTTTCTTGTGGACAACTTAATCATCGTATTTGTTCCAAAAGGCATTGCAGCAGCACCTGTCACATAACTTAGGGCTTCCTGAAAAAAAGCCACCTTTCCCTTCAAAATAACTGCTTCAGAAGGACAGTCAAGCCTGACCTCCTGTGTCCCAGAATTACATTCTCCATAGAAGAATTTTCCTCTGGTGGCGTTTAGAAGTGTCTGAAAGATTCCCTCCGCAAGGGTGGCATTTCTCCACAGGAAGCCAAAAGGGAACTTCAGACACCAACTTGTAGCAGCAGTAACCTTTCCTTCTCCTAATGTGAAGAAACATGGTTGCAAATTCTCACATACCTTGCTGTACACACCTAGGAATTAGCTCTGGCCACCTCCAAAGAAATGGGTCAGAAGACTCACTACATCAGAGGCTTAGAGCACTTGGGATTGTTCCTGTTGATCTTGCTCGCATTGCTATTTCCACAAGAAGGAGGAGGGCTATCACTTTTACAGTGAGGAAAGCCACAATGTCCTTGAGAACAGAGTCTTGCCCAGTGTACAAAGTGGAGTTTCAGCAAGAGCATGTCAGACTAAAACTCCCTCCGAAAAAGGCAGAAAATAGGTAAGATTCTTCTACTTCTTGACACTTCCTTGGGAACCGGAAGAGCTAGAGGTACTTGGATTACAACAGGATCAAGATCAGGGCAGGACCATGAACACACCAGCACAGTGGCACGAGTGACCAAAGGGAGGCTATAGAGACTGATACTTAAGTGCCAGAAACCTCTTCACGCTGCTTTGGTTTTCCAAGTGTATTTAGTTGCAATCAGGTTTATCACCAGACTGGCCTGCACCAGCTAGTGGGGAGACCCTGTAGCCTGGGTAAGTCTTTGCGCATGAGGGTCAGGGCCCTGAGGGCATGGACAGCCCTTAAGGGCCCTGACCACCCACACCCTCTTCCCAGCGGCCCAAGACTTCACTGAAGATCAGCCCTGCACCTTCAGTCCCTGTGGTGTGGGTAGGGGTACTTCTTTGCCTGTTGGGAAAACATGCTCGGCCTCACTGCTACCTGGAGCTGGGGACATGAAGCTGCGGCAGCCTTGCTTCTGTTGGGCTATTGGAGTCGGCATCTCCCGTCTCACATGGGAGCTCCCACCGCTGCTGTCACTGCTGGCCCCTCTGTAGCATTGGCCTTGTTCAAAAGCGCGTCTAGGGGAGGTACCTTCCCAGCTGCTCAACTCCACCTACAAATGCAAAAGAAAGATGGTTTCCTGCCTCTTCCCACCTGCAGCAACCAGCCTTTTCCTTGCATTGGATTTCCCTGCAGGAAAAGGCAAGAGCTGTTCAACCCCATGGGCTATCCCACAGGCATTTCTATGGCCACTGCAGCATGCATAGCTCTCTCTGGATCACCTCCCCTTTCAGCTAGGAAGCTCATAATTAAAAGTCAGACCCTGGACTGCGGAATCGAGGGTCTCTGGGTGCTGTAGGGGCCCTCCCCCAGGCACCCTCCCCCAAGGTAAGCACTGCCCCAGGGCCAACACTCCACAGCCCAGGGACTGGCTGAGGCCCACAGGGGACAAACGACATTCCCCAGACCTGCCTGCCAGCAGTGCGCTGGAGCTGGGAGAGAACCCAGGTCTTCGGGCTCCCAGTCAGCCCCTCCCTTCCTCTACCCCACACACCCCTGCCCTTCCCCTTCCCACCCAAACCTCAAGGAGGAGGGCAGGCTTTGTGCACCAGCCCCCACAGCACCCCCACACACAGCCCTGCTGCCCCAGGGCTGTGGGCACAGCAGGCGCAGCTCTGGGCTGGGCACTGTGCTCTCTGGGCAATGGGGGAGTGCATGCGCTGCTCTCTTTGGGCACGTGTGTGCAGCAGGGCTGTGTGCAGCAAAGATGGTGCAGATAGGTCTCTTCTCCCCATTCTCACTCACAGCTATTAAGGGGCATCCTTAGCCACAGCATCCTGCCTACTTCTGCAACACACCCATTTAACACTAAATTCTCTTGCTCCAAACCAACTGCAGCAGGTGTCTTGGCGGCTAAGCCACTTGCACCGCTCAACCACAGCCACGTGTCAGCAGACAAACAACTCAAAAGGTGCAAAGCAACAAGACAAGGGAAGAGAAGAAAGAGGAAAAAAGAAGAATTAGGAATTTTAAAGGTGTCCACACATGAAATTATTCTCAGGCTGTCTCATCTACTGGCATTACTCAGTGCAATGTGCCATGGATGTTAGAGGCATTATGATGGTCAGACCTAGACACCCAGCAGAGCAAAATACAAGTTATCCTTGGACTTACCCTGAGATCTGCACTGTGGCAAGCTTCTGTCCCTTCTGCAGCACCTTTCCTGAGGCAGGCTGAGAGGATGCAAAAAGAAAGAGTGCCCATGGCCTCTACCACAACGAGCTGGATTTTCAGGAACAAGGTGCTCTGAAAGACAAGAAATCAACTGGCCTGCTCCATCTGGGAAAAAACATTTTCACACCCAATGGACAAGTTGTGTCAATCTCCTGGCAAACATCAACAAGCTGTACAGTCCATTACAGCATGCCTTTACCTGAAACGCCGGGCCTACTCTTCAGTTTGCCTGTACTGACAGCAGATCTGCCCCTCTCCAGCAACTCGCTCCACAGCACGAGAAAGTGCCCAGTGTGCTCTGGAGAGCACCAGCAAGAGAAAGACCAGAGTAACATTTTGCCCCTCGTCTCCTGGGGGATGTTGTAATGGCACTGTCATTTCCGAGGCCTGACAAGCCTTCCTTGACATAACTTGAGGGAAAAGCCCCCGGAAAGGTTACACAGTACCTGCTGACATTCTGCTACCATGAAGATCCGGCTCTTGCCAAGAAGCACATCCGTACTTCAGAGATGCCGACACGCCAGGCTCCCAAACATCCCCGTGCGACTCCGCAGTGACCGACCAAGCATGTTGCAGGTTGCCTACACGCAGCAGAGAGAGCACAGGCGGCTTCACCGACTAGCATCAGCCTCAGCCCCCAGCAGCAAAACACAAAGCATCCTTCCCTTACAGAGAGCAGCAAACCTAGGGAAGCCTCACCCCCTGTCACTGGATTGCAGAATCACAGAATGGTTGACGTTGGAAGGAACCTCTGCAGATCACCTAGTCCAACCCCCCTGCTCAAGCAGGGGCACCGAGAGCACGTTGCCCAGGACCACGTCCAGACGGCTTTTGAATATCTCCAAGGAAGGAGACTCCACAAACCTCTCTGCACAACCTGTTCCAGTGCTCTCTTACCCTCACACTAAAGGAACTTTCCCTCGTGCTCAGTCGGAACTCCCTATGTTTCACTTTGTGCCCGTTGCCAGCTTCTGCTGGCAAGAAGGTTCAGAAATCCAGACAGACAGCACAGCTCTGACCTGCAGAGGCCTCGGGAGCTCCCAGCCCTCCTCCTACACACCACACAAAAACAGAGCTATAAAACCCCAGCCCCTGCCCCACACACTTCACACTTCACAGCTACACCACTTCCCCACTCCTTGCACTGGGCCAAGACATCTGCAGCTGTTGAGGAGCTTCACTCACCTCGGCGAGTCTCTGCTCTCCTTCACCTCACTTGTCTCTGGACGCACAAGCTGCCCACTTGCACAGAAAAAAACCCACAGTCACTTCCCTTCTGCTGTTGTGGAATTTCCTAAGGAGTGGAAAACAGAGGGAGAATTTTCCTCTCTCTTGGTTTCCTGGCCCTCTTGCCCTCTCAGCTGGTACATTAAGAACAGGACGAGATGCCTTTGGGCTTTCTCTAATGGCTTAGCCTCATTAGTATGGGTTCAGGCCTCATGAGGAGGTGTTCCAGGCATTCCTTTCCCAAGCCAAGTAGTGCTCACGTGCATGTGACTCCCGGCTGGGAAGAAACCCCTCTGAAGAAGACAGCCCCAGATGCCCTTGTGCCTTCCTTTCTTCTGGCAGCAAGTGGCTGCTTAAAACAAAGCAAAAAAACAAACAACCCCCCCCCGCCCCACACACACACAAACACACTCACTTATCTCCCTATCTCAGGCCAACAGAAAGAAGCAAAGGACACTGCCTGGCTGGGCAATAAAGTGTCACAGGATATTCACTGCAGGGCACGTAAAGCATCTGGGGCAGAAAAGCCCCAAATCTTACCTTTACATGCACAGTGACAGCCTGTCACCTCATGGTTATTGGTCAAGAAGACCCAACCACTCAAACAGACATGGCCATGAAAGCACATGCTCCTGTCAGGTTAGCTAGAGATTTGTGCTATGCCAGCTAATACACACAGAAATGTTTGCTAACACTGAAGAGCTGCACTAATTTGGAAGCTCCTGAAGTGGGGACAAGGGCAGCCAGCAGGAGTTACAAAGCTCCTGGAAGAACGCAATGCCTCCCATGGAGAGCACGCTTCCTCTTACAGTCAGGCTGCAACTAGGAAGCACTTCCTTCACATTCTTCCCTCTCTTCAAAAGCCTAGCTTTACCAATTGCTCTCTAAAGTCCACACATTTGTGCCAGAGGCTACCATTTATTTGACAGCAAAGCTTTGGCTCTGAGTAGACTGGGAAGGTGGCAGAACCCAGGCATCCAAGACCCCACACAGAGGGCACAAAGCACGACGAGATCAAGAACTCATGTCCCAGTACCTCCGACTTGCAGCAAGGCAATCCCAGAGATTGCTGGTCTGCATCGAGCAGAAAAGCAACAACATCTAATCCTGTGTTAAACAGAGAGAACCTGAGAAATCCTCTTGGGGGATCAAAGCAGAAAAGCATTGGCTGAGCAGTTACTTACAGCAAAGCTTCATAAAGCTTGCCGCCTTTTGCTCCCCTTGCATCAAAGGATTTCCTGGTCTTCTCTCGGACCCGTTCTTAAGACAGAGTTGTTAAATGCGACACAGCACAACCTTGGGCTGCAATCCAAACAAAATCAAATTGGACTATCCTTACTTGCTGGTGCTCCTCACAAGCAAGCGCTCAAGAAAAGCCGGTTTGACTCACCACCAGTGCTCAGCGCATTCTCAAGAGAGTGGGCACTAAGATGCCGTCCTCTTGGGAGACATACACTCCTCTGCTCCATCTTCTTATTGCTCCGTAGCCCCCAGAAATTACTTTGCGATAGATGAAAGTACCCAAAGCATGAACCGCTGGCTAGCCTTCCTTCTTTCTTTACACCACAAATTTCACGTAGCAATTGGTGATCTGTATAATGAAATGCAAGCTCGAGATGAAAAATACAACACTGCTTTACCAAAGGAAAAGTACACCAACACTTGACTAATGCCAGGAAGTAGCACCAGACAAGAAGGACAGGCGCTTTCAGAAATACTGCGCCCTTCAAGGCTGAAAACCACAACCTGAACACAGATACTTCGGAGAGCTGCAGTGGGAGGAGTGTCCCGATCCAATATCGGGGGGGTTTCGTTATGATCCCAAGGACGAGATTAAGACGCTAAAACCAGTCAAATATCGTACAACCTTTTAACTTTATTTTCCACGGAGTGGGGAGAAAAGGTGGGGAAAGGCAAAGGGGAGAAGAGAGAGAAAGAGAGAGAGAGAGAAAGAGGGGGAGAGAGAAAGAGATATCACCACCCGTGGATCCAGCGGCGTCCTGTTGGTCCTCTTCACCCTGGGGGTAAATTTTAGCAAAGCGCGTGCAGTAATTACAACTCGAGCAGGGTCCGACCCTAGGTTCCCGCTGAGAAGTTCGGAGCCAAATCAAGGCAAATTAAATAAATAAATTGTAATGACATGCATACAGTAGTTACAGCTCGAGTTGGGTGCCTCCGAAGAGGGACCCCGAGCAAAGAAATCCCTGGGCAATTATACTTTCCAATCTAAGCTCTCCACCCCTCACGCAGTAGTTTGGACCAATAGTAATATTTAGGTCTGGGGTCTCCTGCTCCTTATTGGGTCCCTAGGTAGGTTGTTTACTGTTGTGGTTTCTGCTGACAGATGTGTTTTCATTCTTCGGGTCCTGCCCTTATCTCTCAAGGCCCTGACAAATTATTACTTCCCCAGCAGTGATAGTAGGTGTTATTTCCCAAGGTCCAGACAAAGGGAATATAATCTGGACCCCGAGATAGCTCAGACCCCCCCCCCCCCAATCAGCATTGTTTCAGCAGCGAGAGGAGGCCCTGCTCCCCAGGGTCCCGGTGCCCAAGCAGGCCTCACTTCAAAGCCTTGACATCCTTCCTCCCAGAGTGTGAAGCATGGGAATGCAAACTGCTGGTAACTCCCTTGTCTTTCCCGCCTGCATCAGCTCTGGGGCCCTTTCTCACTGAACTAGGGAGTGCGGCCTAAGGTTTCAGCAAATTTAGCTACTCATGCTAAGCAAGTTTTATAAAAGTTGTGCTAGTCCCAAAGTCTCTGCCCGATCATGCCCTGGTTCGGCGCAGGCTCGGTGTGTCCCAGGTGGTCGCAGGGAGACCATTTTGGGGGTCGCAGCAGCTCAGTCCTGTTCCCGCCGGGAACAGATGGCTGGTTCGGGGTTATGGTTTGCTTGCACCTTACGTACCAAGAAATGTTTAAGGCAAAAGTTCACTCATCTGTCCGCCACAAGGGGTCAGCAAAGAATTTGGAAAAGGAAACTCACATACACCATCCAGGGGTATTCTTCAAGATGTACTGAAGGAGAACACCACTGTGCTGCAGCAAGGTTTACCTCAGCCTTCAGCCAGCCAAGCTCCTTCAGCCTGTGGATGCGCTCACAGGTGACACTGAGGTTGGAAGCACTGCTCCTCATCTCCTCTGGCTTGCCTTCCTCACAGGCAGCAAGGACCCCTCTCACCAGGGCCTGAAAAACACAGTCACAGGGGAAAGGGCTCAGGAACACAAAGTCCGGAGCACACTAACCTGTGTGCAGCAGTCAGCTGAAACAAGGCCTCTTAAAGCCTGTCAAGCTACAGCTTGGAAACAGCACGAGTGTTTCAGAGCACTGCATCACTGGCTCCCACAGTTTGCTGCCCAGGTAGCAACAGCAGCCTGGTTTTGGGTTTTGGGATTTTTTTTTCTTTCAGAGTCCTAACTGGGGAGGGCAGGGTTGTTTCAATCTGTTTTCACAGCAGTGCTCACAGGTGCAAGAGAGGAAGCTGACAGAAAACAGGAGCACTAGCAAACACAAGCAAATGGCTGAGGAACAAACACAAGAACAGCAAGAGCCTCCTCTCCCACATCAGGCTGCAGCCCTCCCAACACTCACCTCCAAGCCAACCACAGCAGGCATTCTCCACACCAAGGCACCCAACAACACAGGAGCCTGGGAGCTCTTGAAGGTGGTGAGCTTCAAAGGCAACTGTGCTGACAACACAGGGGGGAATGGATGTCACTACGCAGCAGTTGAGGCAATCACAACTCCCTGTCGAGCAGCTGACTCGTTGCAATACGGAAGCTGGCATCCAAGTCTGCTTAAGGAAGGCAAAGAAAACATGGGCCTGTTAGCATGAAAGACTCTCATCTGCAATAGCCCCTCCTTCTTGCTTGAGGCTGGGTTCACAGAATTCAGAAAACACCCTTTTCCCTCAGACCACCAGCATTACGCTGCAGGCTTCAATAAACCCTTCTTTTGCTCGTCCTTTCCAAAACGGATTGGAGCAAGCAAGGACAGACAGCTTGACTAGCAGGCAAGGACAGAAGTCTTGCTCACACACAAAAGGGCAAGAAAGATATTTTGTACACACAACACATCAACCAGCAAATTCCGCCCTTCCCAAACTCCCAAGTGCCTGTGGAGGGATGGCCACTTTCAAACTGGGCACCCATGTGCTACTCAGTCCAAAGCCAAATAGAGGCAAGAGAGCCACAGTGTTGGCTGAGTATACACAAGCACTAAGGAGCTCAGCAAAGCCTCCTACACAGCTCTCTCTTCAGCTGAGATTGAGAAGAAGAATTCTCATTTCCACGCTTAAGCCTGGATTTCTCATCTCAGGCCTTATCACAGCTGAAAATCCAAGAGGCGCACCACATTTCTCACGAGACGTGCAAGAGGAGACTAAACGCATTGCAACCTTGTCCTGGAAGTCAGCTGAGCTGGTGCCCTGTGCGCCTTCAAGCGTTACCCCACAGGTAAGAGGCAAAGAATTAAAACGGCAGAGAGCGGAGTGCTCCGACGGGCACAGGCACAGAAAAAATGTCAGCAGGAGACCTCTGTCAAAGCACCGTCTGTTGAAGAAGGCTCCCCCTTCCCCTGGGAAAAAAACCTGGCATGACAGAGCGCTCTTTACTCAACAACATACACGGCAGAGGGCAAACATTTATGGTTGAAAACACTCAGTCGGCTTTCCCTAAACAAAGGAGAAATAAACACACAAGCTTACCCCTGCACTGGCCTCTTTCAGGGCTCTGTCCCGAGAGTCTTCTGCTGGTCACAAGCATTTCCTGCTAGTCTGTAAAGCTCAAGAGAAGCAGAGAAACAGGCTCTATCAAAGTCGTCACGTTCAGTTCTGATGAATCCACCTCCTGCTTAAGAACGGCTTTCTGCAGAGCTGAATTTGCCTGGAGCCTCCGTTGCACACATGAACAAGGGAAGACAGCACATCAGCTTCCAGCACTACTCTTCTGGAGCAGCAAGAGTGGGAGAGAAGGAAGAGCTGGGCTCCTCTCTGACTTTCTTCCCTCCACACTTGCCCAGAGACCTTTTCTTGCTCTCGAGCAGCTTCACTACATGGAACATGGGGAAGCCACCAGCACCTCCTCTCTAAAGCACTTGGTGACCTCCTTGGGAGGAATGCTGCAAGCTAGCTGTTATCCTGCAAGGGAAAAAGGAACATTTGCAACCACACTTGCGTCCAAGGACGGTTAGATCACTCAAGCTGAAGACCAGCACACGGACTTACAAAGGAAAGCCTTCAAGATGTTCACTTCCTCCTTTTCAGAGGCTAGGCAGGAAAGTGACCATCCCCGTTTGGAAAGCAGTTATCATGAAAGCCACACAGACTCTGCAGACCAAGCAAATACACAGACACTGAAGATGCCCCTACACAGGCCCCCTTCTCCTCCCAAACAAGCAGGAGTTGCATTGTCACCAAAGTCCTGACTGTTCACTCCACTCCTGCTCTGGCTTTGTGCCTAAAACATGCCTCATCTGAAGGCCTCATGCATGCTGGCAGCAGCACCATTAGGCTAAAGCCAGAGCAACGCACACGCCAGCTCCTCCAGGACAAAGAGAACCAGGTCTGCTATCCTTGTAGGTTTTTAAGGAACTCCTTGTTAACACCTGAGAAGACCCACACTCTTGGGAATTAAGGAAATCCTTACCCGGCAACCCAAACAACCACTAGGCTTGGCAGGCACCAGACTTCCGAGCTGGGAGGTGCAAATACACCAGCTCAGCCCAACAGCCTTTGAAGCGGAGCCAGCAGCGGCCGGACTGCTGAGGCGCTTGTGCATCCCGGCGCAATTCAGGGGACGCCCACACCGTGACGGGGGAGGGAGGATGAGCACCCTCACTGTCGGTTAGGTAACTCTTTTGCTCATAAGCACGTGAATTAACAAACTATCAAGTTAACCAATCGGTGAACCATCCAATTAAGTAACTACAGAATTAATGATTTAGGCTAGCGTACAGAGGAAGGATTAACCCTTTCTTTGCTTTTTCATTTCTTTACCTAATAAGCTCATAAAAGCAAAGTTTGCTTCACAAGTACGCTGTCCCGTAAATCTGAGAGAGCACAACGTGACACAAAGATCCGCCTTGGCAGCGGGCAGACCTCCAACCGACACTCACGCTTCGCTCACGCTCATTGGGCTTTAAAGGCATTCAAGCCAGGATGGGAAGAAGAGACTCTGTACCTGACCAGATCCTTTCTCTGAGACCACTCTGCACCCCAAGCATCACCACGTTGGAGATCTGCACTGACGGACAAGGGAGTGTTAAGAGAAAAACCACAAGGCATCTTTCCAGGACAATTAGATGTACGGGGCTCTCAGGTTACGGGTGATAATGCAGACAAAGTCCTCACGCTGACGGGCTGAGTAGGAAGCAGCACCTCCCACAAACTGGCCTTCCAAATAGCATGGGAAGTTTGTGAGGACTGAAGCACAGCATCTGCTGGGGGTTTCACTGCGAGACTCCACACTGGACCCAGGGAGTCATTCGGCAGGAACAGATGCTGCTCCTGACTCACAAGCACAGCTTGTCATTTTGGACCACAAAACATGCTCAACCCACATTCCAGGACCTACGCCAAAATGGGTACAAAACTATTAGCTTTGCAGAATCATGTCACAGACGCGTAACAGAAGTACTTGGGAACTGGCATTTACAGAACAAACAGGATGACAAAAAAAATCATGGGGACAACAGTGGACGTGTGCACATGGCATTCTAACAAACTGCTGGAGAGAGAAGAAAACAGTTTGTCAGCAATCCAGCTACTCCTGACCTCTCTGCAGGGCACAATTCAGGACACCTGAAAAAGCAGAAGCTCCAGGAAAGAAACCAACTTGACAGAAACAAGGGAACTGGGCTTGCCCAGAAAAGATGCAGGTCGCTTACTTGCTTTGGAAGCTCTGCCACCAGAAAAACAAACAAACAAAAAACCATACGCACGCCCCAAACAGTCACAAAGGCAGCATTTAAGAGTCCTGTCTAAATTCAGCATGAATTTAAGTACAGGGCACCCAAGGGCGCACAAGGAATTCAGCATCCGCCATTCCTGCAAACAGCCAGACGCTACAACAGTCACCCCGAGGAGAACGGAGCGCAGGCTGCACCTAAGAAAGTCACTGGCACACTAAAGCCTCTCTCGCACACTTTCAACCCACATTTTCCCTTCAACACAAGCCTTACAAAGCCACTGCAGCCAAGAACTTGCCACAAGGGCCTTTCTGCCCTCCTCTTTTTCCTCCTTGCTTTCCAGACAGAGCGTGTTTCATTCGACAGCTTCCGGCAGAAGCAGAAATCAGCATCAACTCACCGGCTCATTCAGGCTTCCTCGACCAAAAGATTTCGGGCTTTAGGCTGAAATGGTCTGTGCTGCCCGTGGGGAGAGGCACCCGGCCAGGACACAGCGCCTGGAGCCCAGCTCACTCCACGGACTCGGGGCCTCTCCTGCCGCCAGCAGAAAGAGCGCATCCTCTCCTCTTCCCTCCGCACACACACCACCTCCCCTCGGGCCAGCCCCCACGGTACCTCCGCAGGGCCCTGGCCACACAGGCGCTCGCAGAGAGCAAAGGAGGGAGGAAAAGCCACACAATTTCCCTGACTAGCCGTTCGGAGAAGACCCAGCGCCTGCCGGGCTGCACGAAGCCCCCCAAAATAAGGCCTCTGAAGCACGGGAAGAACGGGCAGCTCCTGATTCTCTCCTCCTCGCTCGAGTCTGGCCAGGGTCTTCCACGCCGGGCTCCGCGCTGAGCAAGCAACAGGCAGAAGAGGCTTTGGCTGCCACACACCAGTCTCGGGGAGGCCGCCGGCCCTGCACAGGCCTCCGGCGCCCAGCGCGGCCTTCCGGGCCCCGCAGCTCTCCCTCCCCAGGCCCTCGGGGATCATCTCCGGCAGAGACACGGCAAGGTCTCTCCAGGGCAGCCGCTGCCCCCGCGGCAGCACCTCGGCAGCCCCCCCCACGCCTCGCCCAGGCCCCAGGCCGCGCACGCGCAGCTGCTGCTGCCTCCCCAGCGCCTGCGGCCTCCGCGCACGCGCGCAGCCCCGCCCCTCGCCCGCCCTGCCCGGGGCGCTCTGCCGCGGGGCCCCGCGCTGCGCACGCGCACGCCCACTGCCTCGCCCCGCCCCTGCCCTGCTCGCCTCGCCCCTCCCCTCCCCTCCCCTCCCCTCCCCTCCCCTCCCGCCTGTGCAGCCCCGGCAGGCCACGCGCCGCCGGAGCCAATGGGGAGCGCGCAGCAGGGAGGGGCGGGGGGCGGAGCGTCGGGGCGGGAGGTGCCGTTGTGGGGCGGGGGTGCGGCCGGCTTGAGCTGGGCCAAAGCCTTTCTGAGCGCGGAGGGGCTTCGTCAGAGCTGGGGGCGACGGCGCGGAACCGGCCCGTTTCTGCCTTGCTCCGCTTCTGCCGTCGCTGTCTCGGCAGCCTGTGCGTTTCCGGAAGGCAGGTAAGGCCTGGAGCTCCGCGAGCCCGCGAGGTGCCGGTGGGCAGAGGCCTGTGCTCTTGCCGGGCTGGGGACGGAGGGGCAGTTTTTGCCAGGAGAGGGTCCGGCTTTGCGAGGAGGCTGTGAAAGGACAGGAGTGCTGTTGGCAGAAGGCTGAGGTGTCCTGGTGCTGCTGCCGGGCTCTGGAGAGGCTCTTGGAAACGCCCGTGTGAGAGCTGGATCGTTTGCTTTGCCAGAGCCTGTGATTCCTGCTGCGGAGCTTGGCTTTGTGTTGGGAAGCGCAGTCACGGCCCCTGGTTTCTCGCCCCGGTTCTGCTGGTGCCTGCAGAGCGGGGGAAGAGGCTCTGGCGTCGGAGACGCCTTGGCCTGCTGGCTGGCAGGAAGCCCTTGTGGCAAGCCTTTCTTCTGTCCTTCTTTTGTCTCCAGAGCTCTGGTGGAGCCAGCGGAGGGCTTCTGGCTGGAAGTCAGTTAACGTGTCAGCTCTGCAGCCGCCCACTGTGCGGGTGCTCTTGGGGATGGTGGTGGTGGTGGTGGGTGCTGCCTGTGTCTGCTTGTTTTGGAGCGGGTGGTATGGTGGTGAGCTTGTTGACTTCAGGCAGAGCCCGTGTTTTTCTTGCTGCCCAGATATGGCTAAAGTTTGGGAGAGCGTGTGTGAGTGCTACCGCCAAGCGCTGCTGCTGAAGGAGGTGGGGCTCATTTCCTCATTATCCCTCCGACCTTGATGAGTGCTGGCTCCTGCTTGCATGCTGCCATTGAGCAGCCTTCTTCCTGCCTGCCTGGGAAAGCAGAAGCCAGGCCCCAGCAGGAGCCTGCAGGTGGCAGTTTTGCCCAGAGCAAGCTCTCCCTCACTGGAGAGCAGAAGCAAAGCGCAGCTGGAGAAGCAGAGTGTGGGGTTTGTCCTCTGGGGCCTTCTCTAGCTGCTCGTGGCAGGGTGGAACCACCCGCCAGAGATGGTGGCATGCTGTGGAGAGTTTCTGCCAGGTGTGGTCCCTCCTTGGAGGTTCTGAGGCTCCGGGGGTTTTTCCCTGTTTGTGCGTCAACTCTCAGCTGGTGGGAGGTGAAGGAGTGGGAGAGGGGGAGACTGGAGAGTGCAAGGCTCTCCTGCAAAGCGCCCCATCTTGCCCCTTTGGAGATCACCCTTAGTGTGCCCTGACAAGTCTAGTCTTCATTATTGTGTGTGTGAAAGCCCTGCTTTTGTTCCTTTGTTGCTCTCCTGTTTTCAGACTGTCCAGCTAGCAGGCGTGGGTAACATGTCCGTTCTGGAAAACTACTTGCGTGATGCGGATAAGAAGAGTTTCCATGTTTGGAGACGAGTGTTTCGGGTGGACAAGGTGTTTCTGCTGGAGAAGAATCTCAGCTCTGAGAAGAGCCCGTGGCGTGGTAAGAAGCGAGATTCAAAGCTGGGCTTGCCCCTGTGTCGTAGCGAGGATCTGCTTTGTGATTAGTGAAATACAGCTGCATCTTTGGCAGAACTGCCTCCCACTGCAGAGGCAGGAGCCCAGCATGGGCGCGCGGGGCACAGAACAACGTCCTGCTGTGCTCATGCCAACTCCTCCTGCTGTCTCCTTGTAGTCTGCTCCCACAGCGTCCAGGCAGCTCCCCCAGGACCAAGGAGGCTGGCAAGCAGCACCTACCTCCTCCAGCCAGGTCCACGGCTGCTCTCGCTGTTCCTGAAGGCTGTTGGAGACTGTTGCAGGTACATGCCCTGGGTTGCTGTAATGACTGTGCTGTTGCAAACGGTGCCAGAGCCCCGTTGTGCACATACCGACTCTGCCAAGATCCCTTAAGCGCTCTTCCGTTGACCATTGCTCTTCCTTCCTTCAGATCTTCTTAGTGGGCTGAAGGCCTGCTCTACCTTTCCAGTGTGTCCTTGCCTCCTGTACTTGCAGGAAGCAGCCACGGACACTTCCCTGGGGCACTGTTGGCTCTAGCAGCAGGACCTGCTGCATTCTGAGGCTGTGGCAATGCGCAGGTCTTTTCCAGACCCTTGGTAGTTGAGATCATTGGTCCTCCCAGACCGCTCAGTGGTGTGTGCAGTGAAGGGAGGAGCCTGGTGTAACTTCAGGCCTCCTCACCTTTCCGGAGCCAAACTCTGGCGACAGGCCGGCTGAAGAGAGAGCCCAGGAGTGAGGGTACGACCTGCAGAAAGCCGTCCCCTGGCGGCAGCTGAGACTAATCGTGTGTGCTGTGGTGTTTCTATGGCCCTGCAGGAAAGCGGCGAGCTGTGCGCGCAGTGGGACCGAAGGCAGAGCCTGGGCTCCCTGTACAGAGAGCGGCAGGAACAAGCAGAGGCCGAATGGGCTGCGTGGGAAGCCTGGTGTGCAGGGGAGGCTCCAGAGCCGGCTCAGGTACCGGCCCCATTGGACACCCTTCAGAACAACGGCCATCCTCTCCGTCACGGAGCCGAGGGCGGGAGGTCCTCTGGCCTTGGGGGCAGTGTTGCTGCTCAGTCAGTGGGACACTTTGCAACTGCAGCACGACTAATTACCACCCGTGGTCTTAGGACTCCCACCCAGCTAGTGCTGGATTACAATTGCATCTCCCTTCCCTGCCCAGCACTTAGTGTCTAGGGTGCAATTTGTTCCCTCCTTACTTCACACAGCCCCTCCAAGGCTTTTGCGCATAGACCGGTGGAGAGTCTGCTGGCTTTTCCGAGGCTGTCAGCATGAGCTTGGGACTGCAGCTCAGCCTCACTGCCATGCGTATGCATCCACACGCTCACTGTTGGAAGATACCCCCGCTGCAGTTTCCCCCAGCCCCTCCTTTCTTCCTTGGAGTCCTCATGCCTCATTTGCTGTCTTTCTGCAACCAGCTTCTCACCTCCTCCCTACCTGCCTCTCTTGCTCCACGCAGACTCCTGCCAGACAAACAGCGTACACCTCACTGCTTTTTTTCCTTCTTGGTCCCAACTGTGCTGCAGTCAGCTCAGGATGCAGATGCTGCGGAAAGCTCTCTTCTCACCTGCCTGCAAAAGGCAGGGCCTCTTTTTGTTCTTTGCCTAACAGTTGGCCCCGGAGAAAGACCTCCACCCCAGGGAAGCTTCTTGCAGCATTTGGGAGGATCCAGAGCTGACAGGAGCAGAAGTACAGCTGAGAGCAGAGCACACCTGGTAGGAGCATTTGAGGAAGGAAAGCAATAGTTCCTGCCCCACTAATGGCTGTGTGAATCCTGCTGGGTGTTTTTCCATGAGTGCTGCAGCAGCCAAAGGCCAAGCAGCAGAGGGGTGTCCTCCTGAGGAAAAGTCATGGTGTTATGAAATCCCCCTTGCTGGGCTGCCGGGGGTTGGGGAAACAGCCAGTGGGGCAGTGAGGCCTGAAGCTGTGGGTAAAACCTGAGTCCAGAAGGGTTTGGATCGCTTGGTGTGCCCTGCCAAACCTAGCGAGGAGCTCATTGGAAGTTCCTGCCCTGCAAATGGCAATTCCCTCCTCCCCATTTCCCATGCTGTCAGTGATGTCAGCAGGAAAGCAGAGGGCCAGCTGGGAATGGCAGTGAAGCCCTGCTCCCACCCTGCCCTTGCCCTGGGGGCCTGTGGTGGAGAGGTGGTGGAGAGGCTGCCCAGCTCCTGCTGCCGGGTGCTTGCCAGAGGGCCTCTGGGAAAGGGCTCCTCTCTTCCCAGTCTGGTTTGCAGGCAGTCAGTCGCTCCTTCTTGGCAGGACTTTGGCCGTAAAGAGACTTGGGCTCCCCACCCTGCCGCCCAGCCCAGGAGAAAGGAGCACAGGGAGAGGTGGAAAAGCCTCCCCCCACCCCGTGGAAGAGAAGAAAGCAGCAGCCAAGCTGGAGACAGTCCAGCCCCAGTAAGTGTGCGCTGAGCCCAGCCCCAGCCTGGGGCGGTCGAGTGTCCCTGACCCCCACAGGGTGTTATGGCTCCAAATCCCGGAGGCCTGGGGTTGCGTACAACACCCTTGGTGTTCTGGTGACGCGTACAACACCCTTGGTGTTCTGGTGACACGGGAATGGCCTGGGTTACACCTCCCTCCTCCCAGGTGTTATGGAAATTAGGCTTGTCGGCCACCATAACAGGGCCCGACCCTAGGTTCCCGCAGAAAAGTTCAGAGCCAAATCAAAGCAAATTAAAGAATTACGTTTTAATGACACGCGTGCAGTAATTACAGCTCGAGCTGGGTGCCTCCGAAGAGGGACCCCGAGCAGAGAAATCCCTGGGCAATTATACTTTCCAATCTAAGCTCTCCACCCCTCACGCGGTAATTCAGACCAATAGTAATATTTAGGTCTGGGGTCTCCTGCTCCTTCTTGGGTCTGATCCCTGTCCCTAGGCAGGCTGTTTATCTTTACTGTTGCGGTTTCTGCTGACAGATGTGTCTTAATTCTTCGGGTCCCGCCCTTGTCTCTCAAGGCCCTGACAGAGAGGTGTTGTTCCAGCAATTAGCACTGCCCCAGCAGTGACAGTAGGTGTTATCTCCCGAGGTCCTGAGGAAGGGGATATAATCCAGACCCCGAGATAGTCCAGACCCTCCAAATTAACACTGTTTCAGCAGTGAGAGGAGGCATTGTTTCCCAGGGTCCTGGCGCCCAACGAGGCCTTATTTCAAAGCCTTGACATCCTGCCTTTTGGAGTGTGAAGCACAGGAATGCAAACTGCTTGCAACTCCCTTATCATTCCAGTCTGAACCAGCTCTCAGGCCCCTTTTCTTACTGAACTAGGTGAAAGTTCATTATTTTATCTAAGCGCGGCCTAAGGCTTCAACAGATTTAGCTACTCATGCAAAGCAAGTTTTATAAAAGTTGTGCTAAGCAGCTATCTCTCGACAGTTTCAGCTCAGTATTCTTTAACAGTCCCCCCTTTGTTTTTATGAAGCATCCCTGCTAATCCTTTAAACGGAGTTCTTGAAGCCTTTCGAGGCGTACTATCACTTTCCATAATCTTATGTATAATATGATCGTAAGTAATAGGCATAACACAGTTAAACTTAACACAACTACTACTGGGTGCGACGTGATTATAAATCCCTGTTGCAGATGGTGACCATCCGAGGAGAGTTTCCCAGCCGTGATGTTCTCCGTCCCTTTTTAGCCTTTCCAAGATGTGGTGTATCTCTTCTGCATCATGATGAACAGTGATTAGAGCTTTCTGTCCACTGTTTTGGATGCGTTCTAGCAGTCGACGCGGGTCATCGTGTTGTAGTCGTTTCTTCACCAGGGTGAGATTCATTCCAATGGGGGTAGGTAGTAAATTTTGAATTAATGTATAATTAGATTGTAACAACTGATAAGATGTAATAGGAGCTGAATAATTAAAATCACATCCCATGATTCTGGTAAAGTTACAAATACAAGTATTTGAATGGTTACTTGTATCTACAACAATGACATCTATGAATATAAGATTACAAAGTGTTCTTACACATACACATCCTTTCTTAACGTATACAAGTACAGTTCAACTTTAACAGCAAAGTAAGAACATAATATGACAGTATATGGCCTGTTCCATTTAGGTTTTAACTTGGATTTTTGTGAAAATACTTTAACTAAAACTTCATCCCCAGGCTGTGTATCAGGCACTTGTATGTCAGGTGGTGATCATTGGATATGTCATCATTGGATGGTCAGGTGGATATCATTGAGCATTTATTTATTTATTTATTTATTTTAAAGATTTTCAAACCTTTTTTGCATACTTGGAACATACTGGGTTAGTCGTTCATCTCCGTCTAACAGGCTGGTCTCAGCTAGAATAATAAGTCCCTAGTATAGCTAAATGTCTCCCGAAGAGAATTTCTGCTGGTGTTAGTCCTATGGGTTGCCGTGGGGCATTTCAAACATCCCATAGAGCTAAGTTTAATGCCTCTGGCCATTTTAGGCTAGCACGTGCGCATATTCTTGCTATTTTTTCTTTTAATGTTCTATTCATTCTTTCTACTTGTCCCGAAGATTGTGGGTGATAAGGGGTACATAGGTTTCTTTTTATTCCTAATGATTTATATAATTGAGTGATTATGCTTGCTGTAAAATGGACACCCTTGTCTGAATCAGTGGCTTCTGGGACTCTATATCTAGGTATGAGTTCTTTCAGTAAGGCTTTTACTACTCCCCCTGCGTCAGTCTTTCTTGTTGGGAAAGCTTCTGCCCAGCCTGATAACTGATCTGCTATCATTAACAAGTGTTTGTGCCCATTGGCGGATGGCATAGCCGCATAATCTATTTGTAGCTTTTGGAAAGGGAAGTAGGCCCATGGTTGTCCCCTTAACTCTAAGCTTGGTTTGCTACTTAAAAACTTCTGGCAGGCCAGGCAGCTATTTGTTATTCTTTTAGCAGCCGCATAAATTCCTGGAGTGGCCCATAGTTTCTGTACCTGGTTAGCTATTGCCTCGGCTCCGCCATGAGCTTTATCGTGAAACCACCTAGCTATAGTAATTAAATATTTTTTTTGGTAGAATTGGTTTTCTTCCAATTGTCCATATTCCATCATCATTTTGTTTTGCTTCCCACTATTCCCATTGTTTTTTGTTTTTTGTTTTTTGTTTTTTTTTCTCCCACTGAGCAGTCCTTTTCATACATGGTTTTGGGGTCTATTAAATTTGGTCACTCACTTTAGTTCATCCTTGGAACTGCCCCCATACACTCTGACAGAGTGTGTTGGGCTGCAGCCTTCGCAGCGGCGTCAGCTAATGCATTTCCTCTACTAATTTCTGTAGTGTCTTTAGTATGGGCTGGGCAGCGTATTACAGCAATTTCTTTGGGGCAGTTGGACTGCTTCCAGCAAATTACGTATTTCTTCTCCATTAGCTATTTTCTTTCCTGATGACGTAAAAAATCCTTGTTCTTTCCATAACATCCCTGTTACATCAAATACTCCAAATGCATATTTAGAATCGGTATAGATATTTACCCGCAGGTTCTTACTGATTTTTGCTGCTTGGGTCAATGCTATTAATTCTGCTCCTTGAGCACTTACAGACGGAGACAAAGGATTAGTCTCAAGTACCTCAAAGATGTTGGTATCAGGATAACCTGAGTGACGCCTTCCGTCCAAATAATAGGATGATCCATCTGTAAATGGAACTAAGTCCGGGTTCTCCAAAGGTTCCTCTTTAAGGTCCTCCCGGGGCTTGCTCGAGCTGACGACCACCTGTTCATAGGAATGATGCGGCTCTCCATCCTCAGGTAGAGGCAGTAGTGTTGCTGGATTTAAGATATTGCATCTCTTTAAGGTCACATTATCTGCATGCAATATTATCAGTTCATAGCAGTGAGCTCTCTGTGGGGATAGTGCTTGAGCTGCGTATTGCTTCATTAACAGTTCTACTTCATGTGGCACATACACAGTCAATGAGCGACCCAAAACTACAGGTCATGTTTTTTCAATAAGAGCTGCCGTAGCTGCTATTGCTCTGATGCATCCTGGAGTGCCTTTAGCTACCACGTCTAGCTGTGTGGAGTAAATAGGCCACTGGTCTACAGTGAGGACCTAGTTTTTGGGTGAGTACCCCACTTGCTACTCCCTATTGTTCATGGACAAATAATTCAAATGGTTTGCTATAATCTGGTAACCCTAGAGCAGGGGCTGAAACCAACGCCTTTTTTACAGATGTAAAAGCTTTTTCCCTTTCTGGACCCCAGGCCAAAGGCTCTATCTCCTCTTTTTTGTTTCCTGCACTAAAGGCTTAGTAAGTTCTCCTAACCCAGGAATCCATGGTCAGCAAAATCCTACAGTTCCTAAAAATCCCCTAAGTTGCTTTTTTGTTACAGGACGGGGCATATTAAGAATTGTCTTTACTCATTCTGGATCAATTAACCTGTGTCCTTCCTTTAAAATCAAACCCACATATTTCACCTCTCGTTGACACAGCTGAAGTTTAGACAGAGATGCTCGATGCCCTTTTTCTGCAAGAGCATTACACAGAGAAATAGTGTCTTTTAATCAAGTCTCATAATCTTTACTTGCTAATAACAAATCATCCACATATTGTATTAACACTGAATTTCCTGGAAGTTCGATGTCTGAGAGATGTTTATAGTCCTTAAGTCTTGTACAAACCGATACTCTGGATCACCATCAGAATCTTGCCTGTTCTTTTAACCGTCAGAATCGGAGTGTTGTACGGGGATTCATAGACTCTAAGGATACCCAGTTTCAAATGATGACTGATTTGTTTTCGGATGCTCTTCTCTGCTTCCTTTAGGATAGGGTATTGCTTAACTGCGGGAGGCAATCCCCTCTTTGTTTTTATCAAGACTGGACTAGCTGATTTCAGTAGTCCAACATCCATTCCTGAAGAGCTCCATAACTTTTTAGAAACTGATTCTAAACTTGTTGGAATAGTCAACTCTGGTTCTGGTGTCTTAGCCAGAACACATGAACCCATAATTATTAATTTTATCCCTTCCGGCTGTAAACAGATCTGAGTATCCAAGGCTTGCAGGAGATCTCTCCCTAAGAGGCAAGAGGGCGAGTCTGTGGAAATTATAAAACGTCCCCACGCTCTTTTACCTCCAAAAGTGAGCAATAAGGGCTTAGATAACATTCGTTCACCTTTTCCCATTACTCCTTGTATCATTATTTTATCTGATGACTTGCATCCTTTAGGCTCAAAATGTAAAAGGGAAAGGGTGGCTCCGGTATTCACTAGAAAAGGAACTTCTAAACCTTCTATATTTGCCATTACCTGCCCCTCAAATCCAAATTTATATCCCATAAATTTACCCCAATTTCCACAGTATTTTCTGAGTCTCCTATCTCCTGTCATTGTGGACTGACTGGGAATTGCCTGGTCTCATTCTCAGTGTTTGATTGTCTCATGCTGGCCCCTCTATTCCCAAGTACGTGGGGCCTCGCTGGGCATTCCTGCTTCCGGTGCCTTTGTTCCCCACAATAATGACACACATCATTAACTCTTAATTGTACAGCACGTTCACTTTGATTCCATCTATCTCCCCTGGTTCTGCCGCGCCGCCTCCCCTTGCCAGCCTGGCACATGCTCTTTAAAATACTTTTGTGTATCAGGGGCTGCTTGATCTATAAAAACACTAATTGCGAGAGCATCATTGAAGTTTTGTGGGGTCATTCCTCCATATTTTAGCAGGGCTTACCGCAAAAGTCCCCAGAAGTAATGGGGGTGTTCATCTAATCACTATCTGCATTCTTGCACTTTAGTCCAATTTACTCCTAATTCTCTGCATGCTCTGATTGCTTCTACTAAATTTCAAAGTCCTGTTTGACATACAGCTCTATTTCCTGCATTATTAAATGTCCCAGTTTGGATCACTTGCTAGCCAGAGGTTTCTATTTCCCCTGGCTTGCTGTGCTACTTCCGCACCTTTGTTAATTATCTTAACCCATTCATTTGGTCAAAATAATTCCCTCAAAAGAATTTGGGTATCACTCCAGAGTGGGCTGTGCCCGGTGCACATACTAGAAAATAACTGGACACATTGCTCTGCATCTTTTCTTAATCTCTGCATTTTACCCCCCCATAGGGCGAGATCGCCAGGGTCCCAGGGCTGATTAGTAAACACCCGCAGCACAGGACGGGGGGACTGGCCCCTCCCTTTCCCCTGGCTGTAAAGCGGCAGGGTTAGTCAGCACGTTGGGGATCATAGGATAGAGTCCGGCAGCCGGTGGAGTAGAGGGAGAAGGAGGAGGAGAAGGAGAAGTAATGACAGAGAGATCATCAGGCATATCAGGTGGAGCAGAAACTTTTGGAGCACAGTCCGGGGTCCTAGTATCTGCTAACACAAGTGTTACCTTCTGCGGGTTTCTTTCCTCCCTCCTTCCTGGCTCAAATGCTCCTGTGCCCATGCCCAGTTCTCCCAAACATACCAGTAATCCACTCAACTTGGAAACCTGTCTTCTAGACGATTTCACAAGGAAGTTAGTTCCTGCTGATCGAAAGTCCCTTGTGGTGGCCACCGTTCCGCTGGGTTTCCCTCCTTTGTCAGGAATGGGCAATCCTCCTGACACAGTTGGACCAACCTTTTTTCCTTAGATCTTTGGTACCATCAATCTTACTCCAATTTTCCAAAATTTTGGCTAAGGGCATCCCCTTTTCTGTGCCAAAATTATTCCCTATATTGAGTTCCTGAGAAGTGCGTCTTAAGCAAATCAGGCAGCGCACTTCCTTACCAGTAACACCAGCCCCTGCGGCTGGTGGGATCACACAGTCTCTTTCTCTCGCTCTCTGGGAACCGCACTCCCACCCCCTGAGTCTTTAACTGCTAGGACTGCTGTCCCTTCGCAGCGGGCGGCTTCCTCAGCCGACGGGCGCCCCGGTCGGTTCCCAGGCTATACGCACTCGCACACACAGCACTGTTCACGCTCACACCAGTCACAGTGACTCTAGACTTCTGTCTTGCAGTCTTGCAGTGCGCCTTATGCTGCTCAGGCTGCGCACCCCTTCTCCAGCCGGACCGAGCTGGGACTTAAAACCCACTCAAACCCTGGGGATGGGACTCGCACCCATCCCCTGGTACGCCTTGCTGTGGCCAGCCCACGTACCCCCTGCCTGGTACGCCTTACGGTGATCAGCCCGCATACCCCTTAAGTGCACTGTTACCAGATCAGAATTTAGAATTTAGGTGGGAATTTAAGACTCACCTTTCCGGTGCCTCTGGTTGCCAAAGATCCCAGGTGAACTCACCCGATGGCGCCAGATGATCATTTGGAGACGAGAGGCCCCGACAGTGGTCGCCTAGGGTCCCATCTGGGGTGCCAAACTATTATGGAAATTAGGCTTGTCCGCCACCATAACAGGGCCTGACCCTAGGTTCCCATAGAAAAGTTCAGAGCCAAATCAAAGCAAGTTAAAGAGTTACCTTGAGTTGTCTCTCAAGGTCCTGAGGAGGAGGTGATTCTAAATCATAACAATTAACACTGCCCCAGTAGGGAGAGGAGGCTTTGTCCCTCAAGGTCCTGATGCCCTGCACTGGTCTTATTTCAAAGCCTTGCCATCCTCCCTTTTGGAGTGTGAGACGCAGGAATGCAGACTGCTTGTAACTTCCTTATCTTCCCAGCTTGAACCAGCTCTGAGGCCCTTTTCTTACTGGACTAAGTGAAAGTTCATTATTTTATCTAAGCAGGCGACCTAAGGCTTCAGCAAATTTAGCTACTCATGCAAAGCAAGTTTTATATAAGTTGTGCTAAGCGGCTACCTCTAGTCAGTTTCAGTTTGCTATTCCTTAACAAGCATCCCTGGCACGTGTAAAGAAATGGCCAATCGTGTGCCCTTTTTCAGCTGCAGGGATTCGCCTTTTGTCTCTCAGAGATGGTTCCGGACAACTGCAAGGAACCCCACGGTGGGAAGAAGGAGAGAGGCCCGCAAGGGCACAGGCACTGGGGAGAGCCAGGAGTGATCCAAGAGGCCCATGTCTGATTGTTGCAGAGAGGGCAGGAGGGACAGCAGAGCCTCCCTCATTTTCTGCCCCCACTCTCGAGGTCAGGGCACTTGTGGGAGGGCAGGTTTCAGCAGAGAGGGGCTCTGGGGTGGATGTTTCTGCTTTAGGCGCTAGGACAGAATCCCCTGGCGCTGCCCAGCCCCAGCTGTGCCTGCAATGGAGGCGTGCCTGTGCCTGCCATCAGGGAGGAGGCCAAGGGAGCTTGGGAGCAGGACTGGCAGGCAGAGACGAGGGTGTGCGAGGGAAAGGCAGCCCCCAGGAGTGGAGGATTTCTGCCCAGAGCCAGGGAGCAATGGGAGGCTCTCTTTGTCGACCATCTCTCTGAGGGGCCTGAACGGCAGGGTCTGCTTGTTGCGAGGGGTCTGAAGAAGCCGCAGGAGCAAAATCCCTGTCTGCCAGGGTCGCCAAGGGCTCTTGTGCCCAGATTCTGGCCCCCAGACTTCTTCTTCACATGGAACCCGCCAGTGCTCCTCCGTGCGGGATGCCACGGGCCTGTGGGAGTGTGACGGCTGTGCTGGCCAGAGCACTGGTAAGGGGCTGAGGACCTGGGTGCCAGGGCTAGAGGCAGGTGCCAGGCAGGCCCTGGCAGGGGGTGGTCAGGGTGGGCGTGGTGGAGCTTCTCCAGCCCTGTGAGAGTTGGGGGCACTGCTCTGACCTCAGCAGCCCAAGATGCGTGGGGTGGATCTGCTGATCTTTCTGCCTTCCCCTTACAGCATCCAGCGTGCCATCGGCACCAGGCTGCCCCAGCACCAGCCAGGCAGTGCTGGCATCCTCCCAGGGCTCCCCGGATGCTGGGAGCAGCAGCTCGGTGCTGTCTGGGTGAGACAGGAGGGCAGGCCGCACCAGGTTCCTGCACCAGGGTTAAAAACAAATTCCTGGAGTGAGATTCCCTTTCCAGCTGCTGCAGGGAGGAGGTGGCATCTGTCCTGATGGCTTTGGAGCCCTCCCATGTTCCCTCAGCAAAACCCTGCCGCTGCTGACACAGAACTCACTGATGGGCATCTCCACACTTCTCAAAGCCAGAACAATGCCCTGGCACTGCTGCACCACTTCCCGGGGATCACTAATGATGGCCGTGGAGCTGTAAAAGCTCTGTGTCCCTACAAGATTGCATGGCTGCTGCTCTAGCTGACCCCAAAGCTGCTCCCAAGAGCAGCAGAGAGGAGCCCACCTCCAGAGGCTGGAGGCTGGCTACAGGGCCGACAGCAAACGGAGAGAGGGGCAAAGGGAGGGCTGAAGATCCCTTCTGTGAAACTGTCAGAGCAACAGCTGCAGGGGCAGTCAGCAACCTGCTGAGAGCAGAGCATTTCCCCATCTTTCCGGTGTTTACCACCACTGGCACACCTGCGTCTGGGCATCAAGTCAGGTGCCAAAAAGAAGCAAAGGAGTCCTTGGGAGGAGTCTGCTGCAGGTGACTTCTCCGGCAGGAAGGGAAACCCAGCGGCTGTAACAACACATCACCCCCAGAGCCGGGCTGCTTCCCTACGTCGCGTCAGTCTCCAGAGAACACAGTCCTACACAAGAGGGGGCCGCTGGGGAGGGCAGGCCTTCGTACCACAGCTGTATCCTCACCAAGCCCCAGAAGAGAACAGGTAGCTTTTCTAAAACGGAACACGGAACAACCCTTTTCCCCAGACCACTGCCTAGCAATAGCCATGCGATCACAGAACAAACACCGGTCTTCACGTTGGACTCCTCTTCTGGCTCCACCTTTCCGAGTCCTGGACAGCCTACCCTGGGGCCGGGACTCGCTGTGTCCATGGGAGTGGACAAGTTCAGGGAGCTCATTGCGGCTTGGGAGCATTCGGGAGCCACCAGCAACCTCCTCCTGTGCCTGGACGACAGAGACCTCAGCAAGCCCACGCTGGTGCTGGAGGAGGACGGGTATCCCAGCACTCCCTTCTTGGCCGGGGACGATGACGATGGTGCCTTCAGCGGCAGCAGCTGCCAAGCCGAGACCCATGAGCTGTGCGAGCCGCAGACCTTCCAGGAAGGTGAGTGAGCGACTCCGCAGGGCTGGCAGCCGGGAGCCGGGAGCCAGGAGCCAGGAGCCGGCCCTGCTCCGCCCCAGCTCCCATCGCCCCCGCAGGCTGCTGTCGGAGGTCCCGAGGTGGCGGTGCCCAGATGCCTGGGCCTGCAGCGGGCTTGGGAGCTGGCGAGCCCCAGGCAGCGAGAGCAGCAGAGGGGACCCAGCTCCTGCGCCGCGGCACAGGCCAGGAGAGGCAGCGCAGCGGGGACCTTCGCTGCCCCTCTGCTGGGGGTGGCTGGGCGAGACGGGGCATCAGTGCCCCGAGCCGGGGCTCGCTGTGTCCACGGGAGCAGGCCTGGTGCTGAGGAGAGGCCACAGCTCCTGCCTCCTGCCAGCACCTACAGCTCTGCCTGCTCACTTTCTTCCCCAGATTCGGATTCTTCTGTCTCCTGCCTGGAGTTGGAGCGAGAGGAGCAGGAAGCCCTGAAGTATCTGCAGGCCTTTCCCACAGGCCCCGAACAGGTGACTAGAGACCTTGTGAGCCCGGCAGTGCCTGCAGCTCCCAGCTGGCTGCCTCCGCGTCCGCTGCCTGCTGCAAGACTCTGGGAGGGCTGCTGGCTGTGCCCAGCTGCTGCCTCTGGGTGGCCTGCGCCGATCTGATCCGTGGTGACTGATGCAGCTATCTTGTAACACTCCACACCACTAGCCCTTCCTCGGGAGGGCTTTGGGGGTTTCGGAGGGGTATTTTTCAAGAAGAAAAATCCGACTTTCGTAGCCCAGAAAGCTTCAGGGTCATTGTTAACCTCAGAAATGACATCCCTCTCCCCCAAGCCCCTGCCCAAAGGCAGGCCCTGAAGCCAAGGGAGAAGGACAGGTAAAGCACAGCATTCAGCTATGGGGACTGAAAGTGAATCCTCAGGGAATCCCGAGAAGATGCAGAAAAATCTCATCTCCCGACAAAACACGACAGATTGCCTTTGTGATGGGCCTCTCTTTGGAGGAACTCAGCTTGCTGCCACACATGCGGCTCTGCATTGAGCCACCCCATTGCTCTTAGCTCAAAGCATGACCTTTGCTTCTCGGGGCGTGGGAAGAGAGCTTCCTGGTTCTCTTTGCTAGCTCAAAGACTGTTACTGGCCAAGGCAAAACCCCAATCGCTGATCCCAGAGGAGGCTCAAGGCAGAAGGAGCTCAGTGCGGCAAGACACCTGCTTCACCTGCCCCGAGGCCACAACCAGGGGCAGCCATAAGTAGAGACAGCTAGGCAAAACCAAGCGCTTTTCTTTCACTTTGGTGTAGAGCATGCAGAGCATGGAGAGCATTAACAGACTGCTGCTATGAAAGACAGCTTCTGCTTTGCTGCTGGGAGACCATCTATTGCGCCCACAGTATGAGCAGGTATGTTAGTCAACTTTCTGCTGTTACTCTGACTGGCACAAAACTCTGCAGGAAGATGCACAAATCAGTTTGGGTTACTGCTGAAAAGAAAATGCAACGTTGCACTTCTGCTGCTAATGCTATCACCAAATGCTGGGGGATGCCTTCCCCCTGTGACCTTTACACGGAACGCTACATCATTGTCCTTGAATTTTCTCAGGCCCACGAAAGCTACAGATGTCGTGTCAGGACGACTCCCCGTGTAGCACCGAACAAGATAATGGAAAGAGCTCCTGGAAAACTCCTTCTCTCTGTAATACCAGCACTCCCTCAGGGGAATGCTTCCTCTAGAGCACCTGGAGTTCTTGGGGGACTGGTTTCTGTGCACAGGCATTTCCCGGGGGAATGCTCTGTGAGGGGAGGCAAATGGAGAACTAAGGGAACCAGGGGAACAGATGGGTCCTCAGAGAATCCAAGGATAAACAGAAAGGTCCTGACAAGACCCAGGCAAAGCTAGAGCTTTCTGAAGAGCACCACAGGGGAAACAAAGGCTTTGCAAGGGCACCAGCTGGCACCCGGTGGGGCTGGAGAACAGTGAAGGCCTCAGGAAGAGTGCTGGGAGCACTAGAAGGGTCCACTCTTGTGACTCCAGCAAAGACTGGCCCAGCTGATGCCCTGCAACACGAGACGAACTCAGCTTATCGGCTTTGCCAGGAGAGGATGGGGAAGAGTTCTTTGGGCAAGGAGTGGCACCATAAAAGCTGCATGTTCCCACAATGCAATGCAATGAAGAGAGTGGCAGGTCCTCACTGGCCTCAGACACAGGCAAGCGAGGAGAAAGAGGCCTGGGAGCCAGGGCCTTAAGGCCCTCGTAGAGGGGGTGTCCCAAAAATCAGCATCCTTCCTGCTCCCCGAGCTGAGGAGGGCAACCACCTTGTCACCAGTCAGGCCTTGCCTTACCTTATGGTCATTATCCCATCCTGGGGTACAGAAATGAGAGAACACAAAAACCATCTGGCAGGGCTATCTACATACGCCTTAGAGCAAACTGCTTACAAGCCAGCTATGGCACAAGCTTTCCTCTGCAGTGGTAAACGGGGAACTCGAAGACCCGAAAGCCTACTCCAACTCTGGAGTCTAATGTAAAGGCAAGAGCTGTCAAAGAAAAGGAGAACACCGTGTTTACGCTACTGGGGCTCAGTCAGGCTCAAACAGGCTACGGAGAAGTCACACAAGCACTTCATTTGGCACGTGTAAGGATGCAGTGCCTGCAGCAGAGGGTCAATGGAGACGTCCTGCCGCTCGCTCGCTCCCTTGCTCGCTGGCTCGCTCGCTCACACAGGGGGAGCTTCTGGGAATGAGCCAGGCTTTCCGGCACTCTCGGGGGCCCCAGTGGGCAGAGCACTGTGGGATGGGAAGTGCTGCTCTTGCTCTGCTCAGAGAGAGCTGTCTTGCGCAGAAGGGTGCCACCTCTTTCACAGTCTCCGGAGCCGGTAGCACAGTGCTCGAAGGGTGAACCCTGATGGTGCCTTCTCCCCTGGAGCTCTCAGGATCAGGATGCTCTGAACTGCCAGGGAGCGGATGGAGGGGCTGGTGTCCCTCGCCATGCGTTGAAGGGCTGACATAGAAAGGAAGAGAGAAGAGATGAACCTCCTGTGTCTGCGGAGACCCCAGGCATGCCCTCTGGCCAGGGTCAAGCCCAACCAGCCCTTCCCCTTGCCAGCAGGCAGAAGGGAGGACTAATGGGTCAGCTGGAGAAAGAGGCAGTTCAGAAACGCCCCAAATGCCCCGGAAATACTCGCCCTCTCCCAGTGCAGGGCAGCAGATCGGAGCTCACTACCCAGCCTCTGCCCTCCTCCGTGCCACAGCGAACACCATGCTGCCGCCACTCACCCTTGCAGATGTCCTGCAGCTTCTCCTCGCCCTGCTCTCTCAGGTGCCTTCCAAGGAGCCCTAGGTGCACACAGCCCGTCGCAACCCCCGCTCTGGGCACGCAGCCCCCGGGCACCCGGGCCCTGCATGAGGCAGGTGGGGCTCCGGCAGCCCCGGGGCCGGTTCTTGCTGCCAGCGCAGCAGCCGGGGCTGGGGCCAAGAGAGGGACCCCAGCAGGGGCTGTGGCTTACCCAGGAACCTCACAGCCACCTCCCGCAAGGCCTCCTGTGGGCTCTCCAAGTAGGGCAGGCTCTGCCGCAGGTATTCATCTGCTCTGCTCCTGTTCCTCACCAGCTGCACAGAGCACAAGGGCCAGGGCTTGGTACCAGGAGCTGTGTGGCACCGAGGTTTGGAGGGAGCAGAGGGCAGAGCGCTTCCCAGGCAGGCTGGGGTGCCACCCTGCTAGCAAGGCCCAGCTGGGCCAGGGGCTCTTTCCTCATCCTGAGAGCAGTGAGGGGACAGGGCGCTGGAGAAGAGAGCGCCGGGGCAGTGTGCTGGAAGAAGGGGAGTGCACGTGCAGCTCCAGAGCCCGCAGCAATGGGTTGAGGGGGAGAGGGGGGCGGGCCTTCTGCGGGCCAGGTCTTGGGGGCTTTGGGGCTGTCCTTACCAGGCACTCGCCAATCCACCACATCTGTCCTGTGTCGAGCAGGTGCCTGAGCTGCTTCCACTTCAGGAGCTTAGCAGTGCTGAGGAGGGCTTCCTGAGAGGCCTGCAGAGCAGCAGAGACTGGGAGATGCCTCTGCAGCCCAGGCAGGAGAGCCTGCATCACCCGCACCTTGGCGAGGCTCCGAGCCTTTCCCAGCCTGTTATGGGAAGCTGCATCTGGGGAGCGGGTTGGGCTTTGACGCCCTGGGCAGAGACGTGGGGCAACCACCATCTCAGGGCGGCAGAACAGAGCTCGCCAAGGCCCTGGCCTAGGATGCCTGCAAGGACAGCTGGGAAGCCCCTAGGGACGCCAATGCTGGGGCCTTGCTGGGCAAATCTGGCCAACAGAAAAACCAGTCCTGGCCCCACACAACCAACCCATGTAGCCACAAACCTGCGCCATGCTTGGCAGCTCCTCATGCGCATGGAAGAGCAGTGGGAGCAGGCTGCTGTGCACGTGCTTCCTCATCTGTTCTTTCTGGGTGCCCACCACAATCGTCATGACGTGCCCAAAGAGCTGGACGGAGAGCTCTCGCACGCGGGCAGCCTCCTGCGGGGAAGGAAGACGGGAGGACCTCAGCAACTGCCGCTCCAAGCCCATGGCGAGCAAGCGGGTCAGCGTGGCTGCTGCGCACATGACTGCTTCTGCCTCTGCCTCTGCCTCTGCCTCTGCCCCGAGGAGCTGTGAGCCAGCTCTGCCACCGGCACAAAATGGCCCCAGCCCCAAGACGTTTCTCTAACATGTTGGCAGCCAGGGGGAGCAAAGCCGTGGAGGTGTCTGCACCTGGAAGGGCTGCTCTGGCCCTGGCCGCACTCCCACCGGTCGCCTCCTGGCTGACTCGCAGAGGAGCTCCCCTGGCAGATGTGTGGAGGAGGAGATGGGGGCTGGCTCACGGCATCAGCTCCTGGGTGCATCCCGCCTGTTCCAGGTCCCCAAAATGGGCTGCCCCGGTGGGAGGCCCCCATTCCTGGGCCATGTGCCTGTGCCCCACATCCTTATGCCAACAGAGCTCCTGCCTTTCCCACCAGCCTTACATCATCAAAGAGTGGCCGGAGCTCCTCAGCAAGCTGCAGGCCAAAGGTGCTGGCCCTCTTCCTGTCCAAGAGCTGGAGCACACGGCTGAGGATGGTGAGGGCCTTGGCGCGGAAGTTGCTGTCAGCATCCCGCAGTTGCTCCAGGAGTGTGGGCAGCAGGCCTTGCAGACTTCTTGCCTACATGAAACACAGAAGGCCCCTTTTGTGAAGCAAGGGATGACTGCTTTGGCACAAATGCTCTGGCTGTAACACTCTGCAGCTAGGGAGTGGCGGGGGAGGTGGCAGCAGCTCCCCGCGCTCTCGATTCCTGACACTGCCTCTCCCTTCACTGCCTTACCCTCCACCTGCAGCCCCAGGCCGCTGGCCTGACTTTGCCCAGCTGCCCCCCTGCTTACTGTTTGCCATCTCTCAGACAGCGTGACGAGGCCTGTGATCACCATCTCGCGCATGGCCAAGCTCTGGTTCCGCAGATGTAATTGCAGGAAGCCCAGGACATTCTCGTCAATCTCCTGCTTGAAGTCCGTGCAGTTCAGCAGCTGAAACACACCGAGCTGCAGAGTGAGTGACCGGCAGAGCCAGCAGCACTCCCTGTGTCCTCTGAACCATCTGCGGCCTCTCAGCCTCGGGCCTTGGCAAAGCGGTTGAATGTAGAGAGCTGGCCCAAAGGCTGCATGACCTGCAAGTGGTTATGAGCATTACGCCAGCAGAAATGGCCTCTTGGCGGGCATGAGCCCAGGCTGGCGTGACTGAGGGGAGTCCAGCTCCCGCAGGAGAGGAGCCTAGCTCCACCGACCGGCAGCCTGCCTCTTGGCCCATGGCGCAGGGAGCCCAGTGTTTCCAGGCACTGCCCAGAGGCACCGCTTGCCACCAGGCCTACCTCAATGAAGACAGCCATGGCGGCGACCTCCCGGTGTTTGTCTCTGCAGCTGAGTACGGCAGCCACGTGGTCAAACATCCGGGCACACTCATCAGCCGCGTTCATCCACAGCTCCCTGGCCGGGCAGAGGAGAAGGTGCTGTGGGCACGGAGCTGGGCAGGCAAACCTCTTTGGGCCTGCGCCACCGGCTCGAGCCATCCTCCCACAGGCCAGGCCCCGTGGGGCAAGGCTGCGTCTGTGCTCAGCACCAGCAGCCGGTGGCACTGGCTCAAGCAGCGGCGGCCTTTCCCCACCACACCTGGCAATGAGAAACCTGGCGTCTCACCCAGCCGGGCTTATTTTGGGCAGAGACCAGCAAAGAAGCACCCTTGCTACACCAAAGGTGTGGCCTTCCGGCACTCTGTCTCCAGGGCAGAAATGCTGGGGCAGACGAGGATGAAGGCAGCTCTCACCTAGTCAGCAAAGTGACTCCTGTGTGGTAAGTCTCCCCGCTCAGAAGCATGTCCCAGCCCCCCTGCCTCTCCATGGAGTCAGCCAGATGGGCGTAGTCAGCGCGGCAGAGCAGAGCTTGCATGGCCTGCACTGCGCTCCTGCATGTAGAGCAAAAGTGGGTCGCACAGGGAGGCCGAGCCCGGGCTCTGCGCCCATGGGAGAGACCGGGGGAGAGGGATGGAGCACCTGGTGGGGCTCACTGGAGGACACTCGTCCTCCTGGCCGCACATCTGGCTGTAGCCTTGGAGGTCCTGCAGCGTGTACTCCATGCTGAAGAAGATCTGGAAGAGCACCGCTAGGCAGAGCTGGGGGAAGATTAACTGCACAGGCACTTTGCTGGAGGGCAGCAGGAGAATCTCGTTCAGGGCCCTGATTGCCTGCAGAAAACACCCAGAGAAGGGTCTCGCTGCAGAGAGGTCACCTAAGCCAAGGCAAGGCAAGGCAAGCCGTGCCAAGGCAAGCCAAGGCTCCTGTTTGTAACGCCAGCAAATGAGCCTTCCTGGGCTGGAGGCAAGGTCCCCCTGTGCAGCCCTGGGCAGGGCTGAGTGAGGCCTCGCCTGGAAACTCACAGTCAGCGGAAGGATGTAGCTGTCCTTTGGCATGAAGCTGTCCCACCTGAGCAGTGGCTGGTCCCACAGGCAAGAGAGCAGCACCTTCAGCACCTCCTCTGCAGGGCAGTGCTTGGAGACCAGCGTCCTCCACATGGCCCCGGCAACACTGCAGACCCAGAGCACCCTGTCAGGGGGCCTGCCTCGGCCTGCAATAGCCCCAGAGCTCCGGCGCTGTCCTGCAGGCTGGCAGGCCCCATACCTGTCACACAGCAGGGAGGTGTTCAGCAGGCCCTCGACCACCTGATCAGGGTCCAAGCAGGCCATCTGGAAAAGCGTCCTCTTCAAGATGGCCTGGAGCGACACCTCACTGATGCCCATCAGCTTCTTGTGGATGCTGCTCACCACCTGTGGCACCTGGAGGGGGCACGGGTGAGAGCGGGGCCGCCACGGGAGGGTAGCAGTTGCCCCAGGGGCCGCTGAGACCTGCTTCCTTCCCATTGCTCTTGGCTGGCCTCAAAGGCTGTTGGGTGCCTGAGAGCCCTGGCCTGCGCTCAGGGGCCTCAGAGCCCAGGGGCTGCGAGCACGGGGCAGTGCGGCTGCAAGCTGCTTACCCTGTCCAGCTCAGAGTCGGGGTCTCTCAAGACCGCCTCCATCATGTGGGCAACCACCTGAGTGTCTGAGACCCTTGGGTCTGTCATGCCCTCGATGGTTGTCAGGAGGAAGTGCGTCCTCTCGGAGGGGAAGAGAAAGCGCCCGAATACCTGTGGGAGGAAAGACCCGTGGCACCGAGCGTGCGCCCTGAGCAGCTGAGAGCAGAGCTTGGGAGAGAGAGTGCCGGAGCGGTGCTGGCACAGTGCCTGCAGGAGAGCTGGGCGCAGGGGCTGTGCTAGGACGGGCTGACTGCAGCCTGGGGGTAGTGGGCAGCGAGCTGCCGGGGTGCAGGTGCACAGCTGGGGTCAGGGTCACGGTGTGCTGGCGCTACAGGGAAGCAGAGCTCGCAGGTAGCCAGGACAGCTGGAGCTGCTGCTCTGCCACTGGGACAAAGCCTTTGGCTACGCCAGGCTCAGGGAGAGTGAGACATCCCTGCGCCCGAGGCCTGGGAGGCTGCCACGCCAGCCCCACTGATTATGGATCCCTTTGTTCCTCGAGGCTTCCTGCCAGCCCTGTGGCCAAGAATGCCAGCGAGGGAGGGGCTTCTCACCGTGCTCTCCTCAGTGGCGTTGCCGGGCCAGAAGGTGTTTGGGCGTCCCCCCTGCCACTTCATCTCTGGAGGCGCGGGACTGTCATCTGCCATCGTGCTCCCTGTGCAGCAGGGGAAACAGAGCAGTCAGGAGGAACGATGGCGAGTTGGAGATGGCAGACGTCCGAGAGAAGCTCTGTGGCTTGCAGAGAGGAGCTGTCGCTAGCGTGTGGGGAGCAGAGCGTCTCCTAGGCATTTCCAGGTGGCAAAGGGGAAACTGCCTAGTAGGATGCAGAAAGGCAGAAGAGTTTGGTCTGGCTTTCTGCTCGGAAGCACGACAGCAGCCCTGGGAGGCTGCTGCCACAGGCTCTGCAGTCTGCTGGTTATCAGGAGAGTTCCTGAAGCACTGCTTCAAGGGCCGTAACAGCCCTGGGTCACGTCAGTGAGGCGCCTGCCGATTTTGTTTCTCGCATGGCCGAGGCAGCGTGGCACCTTGCCTGGCCTTGCCTGGGCTGTGGTGTGTGGAAGGCGCCAGCCCGCCCCAGCTTCTCTTACTCTCTCGCAGCAGAATGACCCGGTAGAAATCGTGAAGCGCCTCTGCCGCCCCATGGCTGATCGCCTGGTCCTCCTCGGCGCAGCACAGCGTGAGGCGCCCCATCAGCTGCCCCAGGAAATCCAAAGGCCTCTTTTGGAAGAGCAAAGCGCTGGCACTGCTTCCTCCACAGCTGGGCGAGTCCTGGGGGAGGCAGGAAGGACTGGTAGCAAGGCTAAGCTGCGGCAGCGGGGACCAAAGCCCTGGGCCCCACACAAGAGCGGGCCCAGGCCTGAGTGCCGCATGAGCCAAAGCTTTGGAAGCATCTGCCCAGCCCTGCTCCCAACAGTGACGAGTGGGGTGCAGAGCTGTGTGTCCCAGCCTGCCCGCCCCTGCCCGCTGCCAGTTCTGTTGCCCGGCCAAGGGCAACCTCCTCCCGCTCTGGGCAGCCCCGGAGCCAGCATGTGGCAGCCCTGACAAGGCGAGGAGCATGCTGCCTCCCTGCCTTGCCTTGCAAGGCTTTTGACTGCCATGCCTGTGAGCCCGTGCCACTGGGGTGCCAAAACAAGGAGTCAGAGCTCGGGTCTCCCCGCAGCCCGCGGCTCCTCCCCACGCACGCTCATGCTTCCACACGGCTGACGGAGCGCTTCCTTCTGCTCCCGCTGGCCTCCCCGTCCCCAAGAGCACATCAAGCCAGGTGCCCTCTCCTCCTGCCTGAGCCTGCCTCAGAGTAGGGTTGCCCACGGCCTGGAGCCACCCGGTTACCTCCAGCAGAGAAGAGCTGCCCAGGAGCCAGCTCAGCCACGCGATCCTCCCCACGGCCCTCTGGCGCTCAGCTGCTTTCTGGGATGCTGTGAAGGGCAGCAGCACCTGAGGAGACCAAAGCTGCTGGTCGGCGCTGGGACCTGACGGCCGCTCCGGGAGCAACAGCTCTGCTAAGTGCCCGGCAGGGCTGACGCCTCTGCTGCCTTCCATGCGCGCTTCCAGAAAGGGCCTTGCGTCCCCTCCTCACGCCAAACTCCTTCCACTGCTTTGGTGCAAGGGAAGGCTTTCTGGGGCGAGGGGCCGAGGGGCGGAGGGCAAGGCTGCCCCCCGCCGTGATGCTGGCGGGGGAAAGGACTCTGACTGCCACCAGGAGAGACGGCCGGCTCAGCCAAGAGCATGGCGGGGCCCCTGCCTGCCTCCCCGCACAGAGGTGGGCCCCACCCCACAGCACGCTCTCTGTGCCTGGTCCCAGGCAGGGCTGGCCCCTTGACTCGAGAGGGTGGCTTCCCTTTGCAGGGAGCAAGAAGCCCTGCCACTGCCCCCCTAACTCTTTGCAAACAGCAAACCTGCAAGATGTTCTGCAGCCGCTGGAGACAGGAGGCCTGTGACTCAAACACCAGCACCTTCAGCATCTCATCCAGAGCATCCAGGGTCTGCAAGGGGGGCAGAGGGTGGGCACCCCTTCCCCGGACCCTCTTGCTTGCAGGAGGCTGGCGCAAACCCCTTCTGCCCATGGCAGGCACCTACCTGAGGGTAGAGTGAAGCATCCAGGCTTTGCATCTGCTCTTGGGGAGGAAGAGCGAAGATGCTGGTGATGCAGGTGCAGAGCAGCCTGTTGTCCTGGGTGTCCTTCAGGAACGGCCGCTCTTTGCTGGCAGCAGAGAGAGGTGCTTGTGGAGCGCTGGGGCAGGGAGCAGTGCCCAGATGCCCCGGCAAGGCGGACGCAGCCATGGGGGGGTGGCAGTGCCCAGGCTGGTAGCCACAGGAGGTGGGGAAGCCCTGCAGAGAGGCACCGCCTCCCTCTGCCATGACGCAGACCCGGGGGCCCAGGACAGTGCTGGCAGGTGGGGCGCCAAAGCCGCTCCACCTCCTGCCTCTGCCCTCAGGGGAAAAGCCCAGAGACACCCCTCTGCTCTCCCGCCTGCCCCACTGAGGGCGAGCGCGGAGGCCCGACACACTGCACCGTCCAATGGGGCTCGGATGGGGTGGTCGGGGCTGTGCCGTGGGCAGGCCCCGGCTATGCCGGCGGCTGGCGCAGGTACCTCATTGCGGCAATGGCCAGCATGGCTTGCTGCCGCACCACGGAGTCCAGGCGGTCAGGGGACTCTTCTTCCAGCAGCACCTGGGGAGCACAGGCAGCATGGGGCACGGGAGCTGCCAGCCCCCAGCGAGCAGTTGGCAGCCCCCAGCAGGCACCCCCATCCCACAGCTGGCACCCTGGCTCGGCAGCCCCCGCCGAGGAGGGCTGTGCCCACGGGGGCCTGCCCACCCCTCCCTGTGTCTGGGTGCCCCAGTCCCTCGCTCACCTGGCTGGCTTTGCCCCCTCCCACAGCCCCTCCGGCTGCCCCCTCACCTCCATCTTCTCCGCCAGCTCGCAGAAATCAGCCAGGTAGCGGCCCATCACCTTGGCTCTGCAGAGGGTGCGGATGGAGGCCAGAAACCTCAGCTTCTGCGCCTCGTCCTGACAGCCGGGGACGCGAGAGACAAACAGGGCAGGTGAGAGGGCAGAGGCACCGCCGGCAGCACCGCAGCCTCGAGGGGCACGCAGTGACGGCGCAGGCCACCCAGAGGCAGCAGCTGGGCACAGCCAGCAGCCCTCCCAGAGCCTCGCAGCAGGCAGCGGACGCGGAGGCAGCCAGCTGGGAGCTGCAGGCACTGCCGGGCTCACAAGGTCTCTAGTCACCTGTTCGGGGCCTGTGGGAAAGGCCTGCAGATACTTCAGGGCTTCCTGCTCCTCTCGCTCCAACTCCAGGCAGGAGACAGAAGAATCCGAATCTGGGGAAGAAAGTGAGCAGGCAGAGCTGTAGGTGCTGGCAGGAGGCAGGAGCTGTGGCCTCTCCTCAGCACCAGGCCTGCTCCCGTGGACACAGCGAGCCCCGGCTCGGGGCACTGATGCCCCGTCTCGCCCAGCCACCCCCAGCAGAGGGGCAGCGAAGGTCCCCGCTGCGCTGCCTCTCCTGGCCTGTGCCGCGGCGCAGGAGCTGGGTCCCCTCTGCTGCTCTCGCTGCCTGGGGCTCGCCAGCTCCCAAGCCCGCTGCAGGCCCAGGCATCTGGGCACCGCCACCTCGGGACCTCCGACAGCAGCCTGCGGGGGCGATGGGAGCTGGGGCGGAGCAGGGCCGGCTCCTGGCTCCCGGCTCCCGGCTCCCGGCTGCCAGCCCCGCGGAGTCGCTCACTCACCTTCCTGGAAGGTCTGCGGCTCGCACAGCTCATGGGTCTCGGCTTGGCAGCTGCTGTCGCTGAAGGCACCATCGTCATCGTCCCCGGCCAAGAAGGGAGTGCTGGGATACCCGTCCTCCTCCAGCACCAGCGTGGGCTTGCTGAGGTCTCTGTCGTCCAGGCACAGGAGGAGGTTGCTGGTGGCTCCCGAATGCTCCCAAGCCGCAATGAGCTCCCTGAACTTGTCATCCTCCGCCGCCCAGGGGATGGGGTTGCTGCTGGGGGGTGGCTGCGCCATGCTGCAGAGCCGAGGAGAGGTGCGAGGGGGGGCAGGGGGCTGGCCCCAGCTCTCCTCAAAGGCCTCGGGGAAACGCCTCGGCACCGCAGGGCTGCCTGGGGGAGATGCAGGGAAAGACGTGGCAGCGCTCAGGGGGCTCCTCGGCCAGCCCAGCGCGCTCCTGCCCTGTCCCGGCACGGTCCTCCCGGACACTGCGGTAGCGAGGCCGCGCCGGTGCCTGGCAGCACTGTGGGGGTGTCACAAAGGGAGGTCACAAAGGGCCGTGCTGTCACCCACTGTCCCGGGGAGGGGCAGGGCACGTCCCCTCTGCGTGGCCCAGGGCCCACCTTTCTTTGCCCTCTGCTTCCCTCTGTGGCAGTGTGCTCCCCCTGCCCACAACCTGATGTGCTCTTGCCCCCCCCACCCCAGCCTGACCTCTCTGTAAACAATGAAAACACTTCAGGTTTCGATGTTTTAAACAGACAAACGTGGCGCCTGCCGGATGGCGGTGTGTGGTGCTTCAGCTCAAACATCGGCCCCAACCCCCGTAGAAATAGGGAGGCCACAGTGCAGGCACTTCGCACAGCCCCTGCACTCTCTGATTCAGTGGTGCAAAACATGGAATTAGTGCACGATGGCTTTTTCTTTCTTTTTAAAGGGGTAACCTGTCTGGACAACCCCACCGAGACAGGTCTATTCTACCTTTTTGTTTTGCAGCACCCAACAAGAAGAGAAGACCTGTTGCCCTCCTCCCACTCCCCCCACGCACCCACCCCAGCATAAATACTTCTACTGCCAAAAAGGGTGGGAAAAACCTATCTCCACAAATTTCTGAGATTGGATCGTATGCAATCAAATATGCAGGCCAACAACGAGAAAGACCACCAATTAATTGTGAATGCACTTGGTGTGGCCCAAGAGAATGCTTCTCTAGTGCTTAGCTGTATCCAAGCTCAACTGTGGATGCAATCTCTGGTAGCAGCAATTCTAAGAGAAGGTGAAGAGGGCACCTTACCCACTGAAATTCAAAAGGGAATTTGGGATAATGCAGCTAAATTTGAAAAGGAATTCCAGTCTTGGTGGTATTTAGTCAATTTCACCTATGACCCTATCAGCAATAAGGTCACAGTTTTTGTCCTAACGATACACAGTGCTTTGGTATACACCATATACCCAGTCATTGCGCCGGGATTAAATCACAATGGAACTAGGCTCTGTCCATTAGAGCATAGAGTGTGGGCCCAACAAAATGGAAACAGAAGGCAAACTGTTGACATTAACATAGGTGTTGTACAGGAACAACAAGGATTTATTTGTGAAAGTTATCCCACCAAAGCCCAAGACATTTGTCTTGACACTGAACAAAATGTTTGTCATTTTGAAATACATCCCGATGAAGCCCCTGAAACTGTACTTGTCTGTCTTGGAAAAGGATGTGTTTGTATGAGACCCCTCTGTGATTTTATATTTGTAAATAACATTACTGTAGATACAAGCAATCACTCAAATATTTGTGTCTGTAATTTTACTGAAATTATGGGATGCGACTTTAATTATTCAGCTCCTTTACGACTCATCGAGTGCTACAATCTAATTATACATTGAGTCACGACTTATTGCCCACCCCCATTGGAATGAATCTTACACTGGTGAAAAAACTACTACCACACGATGATCTGTGTCAACTGTTGAAACACATCCAAAACAATGGACAAAGAACCCTAATCACCGTTCATCATGATACGGAAGAGAGACATCATTTTCTGGAAAGGGTGAAAAAGATGGAGCACATTGCTGGTGGGAAACTCTTACGGGATGGTCACTGACAGCAACGGGAATTTTGAATCTCATGCTTCATCCAGTTGTGATTTTACTAGCTCTAATATTATTGTGTCTCTTACTTGTAATCATATTGTATATAAAGGCTTGGTACATGATGCCACGAATAACCCGTGTTCAACCATCCAAAACACATAAATTAGTACATAATTAATAGCAATACTTTACGCTAAAAAATGTTTACTTGCCGTGGGCCTGTATGCGCATCAGTTATCAATGTACTATTTATGGCACAGGGGCAAGAGGTGACCGCACCCCCACTCCCAAATACCTGTGGGAGGAAAGACCCCTGGCACCGAGCACGCACCCTGCGGAGCTGAGAGAGTGGCTTGGGTGAGGGAGAGGGAAAGTACATGGACTCCAGATTAAGCAAGGAGAAGCCCTCTTGGCCATTAGCCGTGCTTTTACCCTTCTGTGGTTTTGAAGGGCTCTGCGAAATAGCCTGGGAGTAAGTGGGGAATGTCCTCACAAGCAAAAAGGGACGATTCCTAGAAGGCAAAAGGGGGAAATAGCCAGGAAAGCAATGAGGGACTTCTTAGGAAATAGTGAGGGAATTTCCTAGAAACTGAGAGGGAGAAAGGCTAGAAAACCGAGGAGGAATATTTGTAGAAAGTAAGGAGGGGGGGGGGAATTTCCTAAACTACAAGGGAAAATTTCCTGGAAGGTAAAAGTGAAATTTCTTCAGAAGTAAGGCTGACATTTCCTGGAAAACAATAGGGGAAATTTCTGCTAGAAAGCAGGGAGGGAAATCTCCCAGAAAGTGAAGCTATTTCCCAAAAAGCGAAAAGGGGGAAATGCCTAGAAAGCAAAAAGGGTAAAATTCCTCTCCTAAAAGGGGAGAAGGCTCAGAGGGCAAGGTGCCCCATGAAGCTCAGGTGCAAGTGTAGGATGGGGCTTGTGGATCCTTGCTATTGCACAGAGAACTGACTTCATCGCAACACAAAGCGGTCCCAGGGGGACCTTTGTTTTAGATAAGCAGCCATAGCCATTAATGGGGCCAGGTGTAAATGTTTCTTCCTGAGCTGACCAGAAGAATGTGGATGTTTCCCCAAGATGAGCCAGACCAGCCTGAGGGAAGTGTATACATGGCTCAGCCCAACACAGAGCGTAAACCCGAACAACTAAACAGAGAAATTGCAAAGAGAGCAACGGGCTTGAGCTGGCTTCAACCCATGTATTCCTTCCCAGCGACTGGGGACGCCCAGCGTCGTGATGGTGAGCATGTTATAGAGAGCGGTACTGACAATCACGTTGGGTTCATCTCGTGTTGCGAGGCATCAGCTGGGCCAGTCTTTGCTGGAGTCACAAGAGTGGACACTTCTAATGCTCCCAGCACTCTTCCTGAGGCCTTCACTGTTCTCCAGTCCCACCGGGTGCCAGCTGGTGCCCTTGCAAAGCCTTTGTTTCCCCTGTGGTGCTCTTCAGAAAGCTCTAGCTTTGCCTGGGTCTTGTCAGGACCTTTCTGTTTATCCTTGGATTCTCTGAGGACCCATCTGTCCAGGAGGAGGTTGCTGGTGGCTCCCGAATGCTCCCAAGCTGCAATGAGCTCCCTGAACTTGTCCACTGCCATGGACACAGCGAGTCCCGGCCCCAGGGTAGGCTGTCCAGGACTCGGAAAGGTGGAGCCAGAAGAGGAGTCCAACGTGAAGACCGGTGTTTGTTCTGTGATCGCATGGCTATTGCTAGGCAGTGGTCTGGGGAAAAGGGTTGTTCCGTGTTCCGTTTTAGAAAAGCTACCTGTTCTCTTCTGGGGCTTGGTGGGGATACAGCTGTGGTACGAAGGCCTGCCCTCCCCAGCGGCCCCCTCTTGTGTAGGACTGTGTTCTCTGGAGACTGACGCGACGTAGGGAAGCAGCCCGGCTCTGGGGGTGATGTGTTGTTACAGCCGCTGGGTTTCCCTTCCTGCCGGAGAAGTCACCTGCAGCAGACTCCTCCCAAGGACTCCTTTGCTTCTTTTTGGCACCTGACTTGATGCCCAGACGCAGGTGTGCCAGTGGTGGTAAACACCGGAAAGATGGGGAAATGCTCTGCTCTCAGCAGGTTGCTGACTGCCCCTGCAGCTGTTGCTCTGACAGTTTCACAGAAGGGATCTTCAGCCCTCCCTTTGCCCCTCTCTCCGTTTGCTGTCGGCCCTGTAGCCAGCCTCCAGCCTCTGGAGGTGGGCTCCTCTCTGCTGCTCTTGGGAGCAGCTTTGGGGTCAGCTAGAGCAGCAGCCATGCAATCTTGTAGGGACACAGAGCTTTTACAGCTCCACGGCCATCATTAGTGATCCCCGGGAAGTGGTGCAGCAGTGCCAGGGCATTGTTCTGGCTTTGAGAAGCGTGGAGATGCCCATCAGTGAGTTCTGTGCCTTGCAATCCTTTCAAAGTTACTGAAAGCAAAGAATTTAAAGTCACATTTCATCATACTGTGAGTTGAATTTTGCTGACAGAGAATATACAGAGGTAAGCCTTACATCTACAGATACTGGGCCCATAAAAGCAAACACCTGGTCTTTCAAGCAACAAATTACAATTGACTTCCAACACATAAGCCTCTCCTGCTTAGAAGCTAATCAAGTGTACATAAAACGCTCCAAAAAGCCCCTCCCAAAATAGCCAAACCCACCTTTTGAAACCAGGACACTTCTGGAGTAGAGTCTCCTTTTAGCACACGGGACACTAAGCCTTTAACTATGAGAAGGCATTGCATACAGTTTGATTCTACATATATTCCAAGCTTTTATCCATCCTTAAGAAATTACTTTTTACTACTACTACGAAAGCTCAGTACTGACAGAAGTTTTCCAAGCACACAAATATACTGATTCCTCAAGTTAATAGTCTCCTGCAAAAAAAGCTGAGCTTGCATGTATAGTGGTAATACAATCTCCGTTACCTTGGACGTCACACCAGTAGAACCATGAAAAAGGCAATATTTAACCAGCACATATAGAACTATTCATACTGGGACTTGACAGATATTGTACAGAACATTGTGTATAATTCTGGTCTCTTTTGAGGAAGAAAAAAAAAAAGGAATTGATATTCAAGCAAAAAGCAACAAAGGCAGGCTGTGAAGCTGCTCCAAAAATGAAGTGCCTGTCATTCAAAAGGACACGGGGACAATGTAATGTAAGGGAGTAAAATGAAGACATATGTAACAATCACGTTTCCTCTAACAGAAGGTGCTCTAGGGACAGAGAACCAGTTGAGCTCACAGGAAAGGCTGGCACCAGAACAAACATACATCAAGTTGCCACCAATAAATGTCAGCCCTGACAAGAAAATTCTGGAAGGAGCTCTCAGTCAAGGGAATCTTTCACAGGGGAGCTCAAGGCCATTTACAAAAACCATTCCAGGATACATTTGCCTGTAACAGGTGACTAAACTCCTGCACACAGGAGATTCTTTGGGAGGTGAGGAGATATCAAGGGAAAACAGGCAAACGGGAATCCCAACCTGAGGTTCAGTGAGAAGCACAGGAAACGATACACTGCCTTTCTAGCCTGGAGGCTAACCACACCTCCCAAGCACACATCAGTCCTCAGCGCATGATGAACAATAAGAGACAGGAACTGAGGAGGAAAACCATGACAGATGGACAGCTGGTTGTGCCCATGCCATGGAAGGCATCAGGCCATCTTCTAGCACATTTCAACCCCAGGCATCACTTTGAGAAGTTTTAGAGTAGAAAAGCAAGTCCTGAAACAGCTGTTTGGAAACAGAGTGTCCATTCCAAAAAAATCACAAAAAGGGAATGCAGAGAATGCAGCATAAGGTGTACATGCCAACTTGCCCCTCTGACTTCATTCACCCTTTCTGAGGAAGAAGGTATGTCCTCTCTGCCCAGAGGATTCCTCTACTATGGCCATGCCTATCCATCTGTAAGGAGAAAACTCTGAAGAAAAGAAGGAAATATAAACTCGTGTCTCTTAAGCACGCATGCTCTGCTAAGAAGGAAATTCTGCCTTAGCTATCCATTTTTAGTCTAGATCTCTTCTGGCTTGACAGTGGGGCAACAGTCAGCAGGAAAGCCTTGATCCACTCCTCAGCTGAGAGGCAGCCTTCAGGAAAAAAGCAGAAAGAAACGCTGTCCAAAGATAAAGATCCCAACCCTGCTTTTCTTGTGGACAACTTAATCATCGTATTTGTTCCAAAAGGCATTGCAGCAGCACCTGTCACATAACTTAGGGCTTCCTGAAAAAAAGCCACCTTTCCCTTCAAAATAACTGCTTCAGAAGGACAGTCAAGCCTGACCTCCTGTGTCCCAGAATTACATTCTCCATAGAAGAATTTTCCTCTGGTGGCGTTTAGAAGTGTCTGAAAGATTCCCTCCGCAAGGGTGGCATTTCTCCACAGGAAGCCAAAAGGGAACTTCAGACACCAACTTGTAGCAGCAGTAACCTTTCCTTCTCCTAATGTGAAGAAACATGGTTGCAAATTCTCACATACCTTGCTGTACACACCTAGGAATTAGCTCTGGCCACCTCCAAAGAAATGGGTCAGAAGACTCACTACATCAGAGGCTTAGAGCACTTGGGATTGTTCCTGTTGATCTTGCTCGCATTGCTATTTCCACAAGAAGGAGGAGGGCTATCACTTTTACAGTGAGGAAAGCCACAATGTCCTTGAGAACAGAGTCTTGCCCAGTGTACAAAGTGGAGTTTCAGCAAGAGCATGTCAGACTAAAACTCCCTCCGAAAAAGGCAGAAAATAGGTAAGATTCTTCTACTTCTTGACACTTCCTTGGGAACCGGAAGAGCTAGAGGTACTTGGATTACAACAGGATCAAGATCAGGGCAGGACCATGAACACACCAGCACAGTGGCACGAGTGACCAAAGGGAGGCTATAGAGACTGATACTTAAGTGCCAGAAACCTCTTCACGCTGCTTTGGTTTTCCAAGTGTATTTAGTTGCAATCAGGTTTATCACCAGACTGGCCTGCACCAGCTAGTGGGGAGACCCTGTAGCCTGGGTAAGTCTTTGCGCATGAGGGTCAGGGCCCTGAGGGCATGGACAGCCCTTAAGGGCCCTGACCACCCACACCCTCTTCCCAGCGGCCCAAGACTTCACTGAAGATCAGCCCTGCACCTTCAGTCCCTGTGGTGTGGGTAGGGGTACTTCTTTGCCTGTTGGGAAAACATGCTCGGCCTCACTGCTACCTGGAGCTGGGGACATGAAGCTGCGGCAGCCTTGCTTCTGTTGGGCTATTGGAGTCGGCATCTCCCGTCTCACATGGGAGCTCCCACCGCTGCTGTCACTGCTGGCCCCTCTGTAGCATTGGCCTTGTTCAAAAGCGCGTCTAGGGGAGGTACCTTCCCAGCTGCTCAACTCCACCTACAAATGCAAAAGAAAGATGGTTTCCTGCCTCTTCCCACCTGCAGCAACCAGCCTTTTCCTTGCATTGGATTTCCCTGCAGGAAAAGGCAAGAGCTGTTCAACCCCATGGGCTATCCCACAGGCATTTCTATGGCCACTGCAGCATGCATAGCTCTCTCTGGATCACCTCCCCTTTCAGCTAGGAAGCTCATAATTAAAAGTCAGACCCTGGACTGCGGAATCGAGGGTCTCTGGGTGCTGTAGGGGCCCTCCCCCAGGCACCCTCCCCCAAGGTAAGCACTGCCCCAGGGCCAACACTCCACAGCCCAGGGACTGGCTGAGGCCCACAGGGGACAAACGACATTCCCCAGACCTGCCTGCCAGCAGTGCGCTGGAGCTGGGAGAGAACCCAGGTCTTCGGGCTCCCAGTCAGCCCCTCCCTTCCTCTACCCCACACACCCCTGCCCTTCCCCTTCCCACCCAAACCTCAAGGAGGAGGGCAGGCTTTGTGCACCAGCCCCCACAGCACCCCCACACACAGCCCTGCTGCCCCAGGGCTGTGGGCACAGCAGGCGCAGCTCTGGGCTGGGCACTGTGCTCTCTGGGCAATGGGGGAGTGCATGCGCTGCTCTCTTTGGGCACGTGTGTGCAGCAGGGCTGTGTGCAGCAAAGATGGTGCAGATAGGTCTCTTCTCCCCATTCTCACTCACAGCTATTAAGGGGCATCCTTAGCCACAGCATCCTGCCTACTTCTGCAACACACCCATTTAACACTAAATTCTCTTGCTCCAAACCAACTGCAGCAGGTGTCTTGGCGGCTAAGCCACTTGCACCGCTCAACCACAGCCACGTGTCAGCAGACAAACAACTCAAAAGGTGCAAAGCAACAAGACAAGGGAAGAGAAGAAAGAGGAAAAAAGAAGAATTAGGAATTTTAAAGGTGTCCACACATGAAATTATTCTCAGGCTGTCTCATCTACTGGCATTACTCAGTGCAATGTGCCATGGATGTTAGAGGCATTATGATGGTCAGACCTAGACACCCAGCAGAGCAAAATACAAGTTATCCTTGGACTTACCCTGAGATCTGCACTGTGGCAAGCTTCTGTCCCTTCTGCAGCACCTTTCCTGAGGCAGGCTGAGAGGATGCAAAAAGAAAGAGTGCCCATGGCCTCTACCACAACGAGCTGGATTTTCAGGAACAAGGTGCTCTGAAAGACAAGAAATCAACTGGCCTGCTCCATCTGGGAAAAAACATTTTCACACCCAATGGACAAGTTGTGTCAATCTCCTGGCAAACATCAACAAGCTGTACAGTCCATTACAGCATGCCTTTACCTGAAACGCCGGGCCTACTCTTCAGTTTGCCTGTACTGACAGCAGATCTGCCCCTCTCCAGCAACTCGCTCCACAGCACGAGAAAGTGCCCAGTGTGCTCTGGAGAGCACCAGCAAGAGAAAGACCAGAGTAACATTTTGCCCCTCGTCTCCTGGGGGATGTTGTAATGGCACTGTCATTTCCGAGGCCTGACAAGCCTTCCTTGACATAACTTGAGGGAAAAGCCCCCGGAAAGGTTACACAGTACCTGCTGACATTCTGCTACCATGAAGATCCGGCTCTTGCCAAGAAGCACATCCGTACTTCAGAGATGCCGACACGCCAGGCTCCCAAACATCCCCGTGCGACTCCGCAGTGACCGACCAAGCATGTTGCAGGTTGCCTACACGCAGCAGAGAGAGCACAGGCGGCTTCACCGACTAGCATCAGCCTCAGCCCCCAGCAGCAAAACACAAAGCATCCTTCCCTTACAGAGAGCAGCAAACCTAGGGAAGCCTCACCCCCTGTCACTGGATTGCAGAATCACAGAATGGTTGACGTTGGAAGGAACCTCTGCAGATCACCTAGTCCAACCCCCCTGCTCAAGCAGGGGCACCGAGAGCACGTTGCCCAGGACCACGTCCAGACGGCTTTTGAATATCTCCAAGGAAGGAGACTCCACAAACCTCTCTGCACAACCTGTTCCAGTGCTCTCTTACCCTCACACTAAAGGAACTTTCCCTCGTGCTCAGTCGGAACTCCCTATGTTTCACTTTGTGCCCGTTGCCAGCTTCTGCTGGCAAGAAGGTTCAGAAATCCAGACAGACAGCACAGCTCTGACCTGCAGAGGCCTCGGGAGCTCCCAGCCCTCCTCCTACACACCACACAAAAACAGAGCTATAAAACCCCAGCCCCTGCCCCACACACTTCACACTTCACAGCTACATCACTTCCCCACTCCTTGCACTGGGCCAAGACATCTGCAGCTGTTGAGGAGCTTCACTCACCTCGGCGAGTCTCTGCTCTCCTTCACCTCACTTGTCTCTGGACGCACAAGCTGCCCACTTGCACAGAAAAAAACCCACAGTCACTTCCCTTCTGCTGTTGTGGAATTTCCTAAGGAGTGGAAAACAGAGGGAGAATTTTCCTCTCTCTTGGTTTCCTGGCCCTCTTGCCCTCTCAGCTGGTACATTAAGAACAGGACGAGATGCCTTTGGGCTTTCTCTAATGGCTTAGCCTCATTAGTATGGGTTCAGGCCTCATGAGGAGGTGTTCCAGGCATTCCTTTCCCAAGCCAAGTAGTGCTCACGTGCATGTGACTCCCGGCTGGGAAGAAACCCCTCTGAAGAAGACAGCCCCAGATGCCCTTGTGCCTTCCTTTCTTCTGGCAGCAAGTGGCTGCTTAAAACAAAGCAAAAAAACAAACAACCCCCCCCCCGCCCCACACACACACAAACACACTCACTTATCTCCCTATCTCAGGCCAACAGAAAGAAGCAAAGGACACTGCCTGGCTGGGCAATAAAGTGTCACAGGATATTCACTGCAGGGCACGTAAAGCATCTGGGGCAGAAAAGCCCCAAATCTTACCTTTACATGCACAGTGACAGCCTGTCACCTCATGGTTATTGGTCAAGAAGACCCAACCACTCAAACAGACATGGCCATGAAAGCACATGCTCCTGTCAGGTTAGCTAGAGATTTGTGCTATGCCAGCTAATACACACAGAAATGTTTGCTAACACTGAAGAGCTGCACTAATTTGGAAGCTCCTGAAGTGGGGACAAGGGCAGCCAGCAGGAGTTACAAAGCTCCTGGAAGAACGCAATGCCTCCCATGGAGAGCACGCTTCCTCTTACAGTCAGGCTGCAACTAGGAAGCACTTCCTTCACATTCTTCCCTCTCTTCAAAAGCCTAGCTTTACCAATTGCTCTCTAAAGTCCACACATTTGTGCCAGAGGCTACCATTTATTTGACAGCAAAGCTTTGGCTCTGAGTAGACTGGGAAGGTGGCAGAACCCAGGCATCCAAGACCCCACACAGAGGGCACAAAGCACGACGAGATCAAGAACTCATGTCCCAGTACCTCCGACTTGCAGCAAGGCAATCCCAGAGATTGCTGGTCTGCATCGAGCAGAAAAGCAACAACATCTAATCCTGTGTTAAACAGAGAGAACCTGAGAAATCCTCTTGGGGGATCAAAGCAGAAAAGCATTGGCTGAGCAGTTACTTACAGCAAAGCTTCATAAAGCTTGCCGCCTTTTGCTCCCCTTGCATCAAAGGATTTCCTGGTCTTCTCTCGGACCCGTTCTTAAGACAGAGTTGTTAAATGCGACACAGCACAACCTTGGGCTGCAATCCAAACAAAATCAAATTGGACTATCCTTACTTGCTGGTGCTCCTCACAAGCAAGCGCTCAAGAAAAGCCGGTTTGACTCACCACCAGTGCTCAGCGCATTCTCAAGAGAGTGGGCACTAAGATGCCGTCCTCTTGGGAGACATACACTCCTCTGCTCCATCTTCTTATTGCTCCGTAGCCCCCAGAAATTACTTTGCGATAGATGAAAGTACCCAAAGCATGAACCGCTGGCTAGCCTTCCTTCTTTCTTTACACCACAAATTTCACGTAGCAATTGGTGATCTGTATAATGAAATGCAAGCTCGAGATGAAAAATACAACACTGCTTTACCAAAGGAAAAGTACACCAACACTTGACTAATGCCAGGAAGTAGCACCAGACAAGAAGGACAGGCGCTTTCAGAAATACTGCGCCCTTCAAGGCTGAAAACCACAACCTGAACACAGATACTTCGGAGAGCTGCAGTGGGAGGAGTGTCCCGATCCAATATTGGGGGGGTTTCGTTATGATCCCAAGGACGAGATTAAGACGCTAAAACCAGTCAAATATCGTACAACCTTTTAACTTTATTTTCCACGGAGTGGGGAGAAAAGGTGGGGAAAGGCAAAGGGGAGAAGAGAGAGAAAGAGAGAGAGAGAGAAAGAGGGGGAGAGAGAAAGAGATATCACCACCCGTGGATCCAGCGGCGTCCTGTTGGTCCTCTTCACCCTGGGGGTAAATTTTAGCAAAGCGCGTGCAGTAATTACAACTCGAGCAGGGTCCGACCCTAGGTTCCCGCTGAGAAGTTCGGAGCCAAATCAAGGCAAATTAAATAAATAAATTGTAATGACATGCATACAGTAGTTACAGCTCGAGTTGGGTGCCTCCGAAGAGGGACCCCGAGCAAAGAAATCCCTGGGCAATTATACTTTCCAATCTAAGCTCTCCACCCCTCACGCAGTAGTTTGGACCAATAGTAATATTTAGGTCTGGGGTCTCCTGCTCCTTATTGGGTCCCTAGGTAGGTTGTTTACTGTTGTGGTTTCTGCTGACAGATGTGTTTTCATTCTTCGGGTCCTGCCCTTATCTCTCAAGGCCCTGACAAATTATTACTTCCCCAGCAGTGATAGTAGGTGTTATTTCCCAAGGTCCAGACAAAGGGAATATAATCTGGACCCCGAGATAGCTCAGACCCCCCCCCCCCCAATCAGCATTGTTTCAGCAGCGAGAGGAGGCCCTGCTCCCCAGGGTCCCGGTGCCCAAGCAGGCCTCACTTCAAAGCCTTGACATCCTTCCTCCCAGAGTGTGAAGCATGGGAATGCAAACTGCTGGTAACTCCCTTGTCTTTCCCGCCTGCATCAGCTCTGGGGCCCTTTCTCACTGAACTAGGGAGTGCGGCCTAAGGTTTCAGCAAATTTAGCTACTCATGCTAAGCAAGTTTTATAAAAGTTGTGCTAGTCCCAAAGTCTCTGCCCGATCATGCCCTGGTTCGGCGCAGGCTCGGTGTGTCCCAGGTGGTCGCAGGGAGACCATTTTGGGGGTCGCAGCAGCTCAGTCCTGTTCCCGCCGGGAACAGATGGCTGGTTCGGGGTTATGGTTTGCTTGCACCTTACGTACCAAGAAATGTTTAAGGCAAAAGTTCACTCATCTGTCCGCCACAAGGGGTCAGCAAAGAATTTGGAAAAGGAAACTCACATACACCATCCAGGGGTATTCTTCAAGATGTACTGAAGGAGAACACCACTGTGCTGCAGCAAGGTTTACCTCAGCCTTCAGCCAGCCAAGCTCCTTCAGCCTGTGGATGCGCTCACAGGTGACACTGAGGTTGGAAGCACTGCTCCTCATCTCCTCTGGCTTGCCTTCCTCACAGGCAGCAAGGACCCCTCTCACCAGGGCCTGAAAAACACAGTCACAGGGGAAAGGGCTCAGGAACACAAAGTCCGGAGCACACTAACCTGTGTGCAGCAGTCAGCTGAAACAAGGCCTCTTAAAGCCTGTCAAGCTACAGCTTGGAAACAGCACGAGTGTTTCAGAGCACTGCATCACTGGCTCCCACAGTTTGCTGCCCAGGTAGCAACAGCAGCCTGGTTTTGGGTTTTGGGATTTTTTTTTCTTTCAGAGTCCTAACTGGGGAGGGCAGGGTTGTTTCAATCTGTTTTCACAGCAGTGCTCACAGGTGCAAGAGAGGAAGCTGACAGAAAACAGGAGCACTAGCAAACACAAGCAAATGGCTGAGGAACAAACACAAGAACAGCAAGAGCCTCCTCTCCCACATCAGGCTGCAGCCCTCCCAACACTCACCTCCAAGCCAACCACAGCAGGCATTCTCCACACCAAGGCACCCAACAACACAGGAGCCTGGGAGCTCTTGAAGGTGGTGAGCTTCAAAGGCAACTGTGCTGACAACACAGGGGGGAATGGATGTCACTACGCAGCAGTTGAGGCAATCACAACTCCCTGTCGAGCAGCTGACTCGTTGCAATACGGAAGCTGGCATCCAAGTCTGCTTAAGGAAGGCAAAGAAAACATGGGCCTGTTAGCATGAAAGACTCTCATCTGCAATAGCCCCTCCTTCTTGCTTGAGGCTGGGTTCACAGAATTCAGAAAACACCCTTTTCCCTCAGACCACCAGCATTACGCTGCAGGCTTCAATAAACCCTTCTTTTGCTCGTCCTTTCCAAAACGGATTGGAGCAAGCAAGGACAGACAGCTTGACTAGCAGGCAAGGACAGAAGTCTTGCTCACACACAAAAGGGCAAGAAAGATATTTTGTACACACAACACATCAACCAGCAAATTCCGCCCTTCCCAAACTCCCAAGTGCCTGTGGAGGGATGGCCACTTTCAAACTGGGCACCCATGTGCTACTCAGTCCAAAGCCAAATAGAGGCAAGAGAGCCACAGTGTTGGCTGAGTATACACAAGCACTAAGGAGCTCAGCAAAGCCTCCTACACAGCTCTCTCTTCAGCTGAGATTGAGAAGAAGAATTCTCATTTCCACGCTTAAGCCTGGATTTCTCATCTCAGGCCTTATCACAGCTGAAAATCCAAGAGGCGCACCACATTTCTCACGAGACGTGCAAGAGGAGACTAAACGCATTGCAACCTTGTCCTGGAAGTCAGCTGAGCTGGTGCCCTGTGCGCCTTCAAGCGTTACCCCACAGGTAAGAGGCAAAGAATTAAAACGGCAGAGAGCGGAGTGCTCCGACGGGCACAGGCACAGAAAAAATGTCAGCAGGAGACCTCTGTCAAAGCACCGTCTGTTGAAGAAGGCTCCCCCTTCCCCTGGGAAAAAAACCTGGCATGACAGAGCGCTCTTTACTCAACAACATACACGGCAGAGGGCAAACATTTATGGTTGAAAACACTCAGTCGGCTTTCCCTAAACAAAGGAGAAATAAACACACAAGCTTACCCCTGCACTGGCCTCTTTCAGGGCTCTGTCCCGAGAGTCTTCTGCTGGTCACAAGCATTTCCTGCTAGTCTGTAAAGCTCAAGAGAAGCAGAGAAACAGGCTCTATCAAAGTCGTCACGTTCAGTTCTGATGAATCCACCTCCTGCTTAAGAACGGCTTTCTGCAGAGCTGAATTTGCCTGGAGCCTCCGTTGCACACATGAACAAGGGAAGACAGCACATCAGCTTCCAGCACTACTCTTCTGGAGCAGCAAGAGTGGGAGAGAAGGAAGAGCTGGGCTCCTCTCTGACTTTCTTCCCTCCACACTTGCCCAGAGACCTTTTCTTGCTCTCGAGCAGCTTCACTACATGGAACATGGGGAAGCCACCAGCACCTCCTCTCTAAAGCACTTGGTGACCTCCTTGGGAGGAATGCTGCAAGCTAGCTGTTATCCTGCAAGGGAAAAAGGAACATTTGCAACCACACTTGCGTCCAAGGACGGTTAGATCACTCAAGCTGAAGACCAGCACACGGACTTACAAAGGAAAGCCTTCAAGATGTTCACTTCCTCCTTTTCAGAGGCTAGGCAGGAAAGTGACCATCCCCGTTTGGAAAGCAGTTATCATGAAAGCCACACAGACTCTGCAGACCAAGCAAATACACAGACACTGAAGATGCCCCTACACAGGCCCCCTTCTCCTCCCAAACAAGCAGGAGTTGCATTGTCACCAAAGTCCTGACTGTTCACTCCACTCCTGCTCTGGCTTTGTGCCTAAAACATGCCTCATCTCAAGGCCTCATGCATGCTGGCAGCAGCACCATTAGGCTAAAGCCAGAGCAACGCACACGCCAGCTCCTCCAGGACAAAGAGAACCAGGTCTGCTATCCTTGTAGGTTTTTAAGGAACTCCTTGTTAACACCTGAGAAGACCCACACTCTTGGGAATTAAGGAAATCCTTACCCGGCAACCCAAACAACCACTAGGCTTGGCAGGCACCAGACTTCCGAGCTGGGAGGTGCAAATACACCAGCTCAGCCCAACAGCCTTTGAAGCGGAGCCAGCAGCGGCCGGACTGCTGAGGCGCTTGTGCATCCCGGCGCAATTCAGGGGACGCCCACACCGTGACGGGGGAGGGAGGATGAGCACCCTCACTGTCGGTTAGGTAACTCTTTTGCTCATAAGCACGTGAATTAACAAACTATCAAGTTAACCAATCGGTGAACCATCCAATTAAGTAACTACAGAATTAATGATTTAGGCTAGCGTACAGAGGAAGGATTAACCCTTTCTTTGCTTTTTCATTTCTTTACCTAATAAGCTCATAAAAGCAAAGTTTGCTTCACAAGTACGCTGTCCCGTAAATCTGAGAGAGCACAACGTGACACAAAGATCCGCCTTGGCAGCGGGCAGACCTCCAACCGACACTCACGCTTCGCTCACGCTCATTGGGCTTTAAAGGCATTCAAGCCAGGATGGGAAGAAGAGACTCTGTACCTGACCAGATCCTTTCTCTGAGACCACTCTGCACCCCAAGCATCACCACGTTGGAGATCTGCACTGACGGACAAGGGAGTGTTAAGAGAAAAACCACAAGGCATCTTTCCAGGACAATTAGATGTACGGGGCTCTCAGGTTACGGGTGATAATGCAGACAAAGTCCTCACGCTGACGGGCTGAGTAGGAAGCAGCACCTCCCACAAACTGGCCTTCCAAATAGCATGGGAAGTTTGTGAGGACTGAAGCACAGCATCTGCTGGGGGTTTCACTGCGAGACTCCACACTGGACCCAGGGAGTCATTCGGCAGGAACAGACGCTGCTCCTGACTCACAAGCACAGCTTGTCATTTTGGACCACAAAACATGCTCAACCCACATTCCAGGACCTACGCCAAAATGGGTACAAAACTATTAGCTTTGCAGAATCATGTCACAGACGCGTAACAGAAGTACTTGGGAACTGGCATTTACAGAACAAACAGGATGACAAAAAAAATCATGGGGACAACAGTGGACGTGTGCACATGGCATTCTAACAAACTGCTGGAGAGAGAAGAAAACAGTTTGTCAGCAATCCAGCTACTCCTGACCTCTCTGCAGGGCACAATTCAGGACACCTGAAAAAGCAGAAGCTCCAGGAAAGAAACCAACTTGACAGAAACAAGGGAACTGGGCTTGCCCAGAAAAGATGCAGGTCGCTTACTTGCTTTGGAAGCTCTGCCACCAGAAAAACAAACAAACAAAAAACCATACGCACGCCCCAAACAGTCACAAAGGCAGCATTTAAGAGTCCTGTCTAAATTCAGCATGAATTTAAGTACAGGGCACCCAAGGGCGCACAAGGAATTCAGCATCCGCCATTCCTGCAAACAGCCAGACGCTACAACAGTCACCCCGAGGAGAACGGAGCGCAGGCTGCACCTAAGAAAGTCACTGGCACACTAAAGCCTCTCTCGCACACTTTCAACCCACATTTTCCCTTCAACACAAGCCTTACAAAGCCACTGCAGCCAAGAACTTGCCACAAGGGCCTTTCTGCCCTCCTCTTTTTCCTCCTTGCTTTCCAGACAGAGCGTGTTTCATTCGACAGCTTCCGGCAGAAGCAGAAATCAGCATCAACTCACCGGCTCATTCAGGCTTCCTCGACCAAAAGATTTCGGGCTTTAGGCTGAAATGGTCTGTGCTGCCCGTGGGGAGAGGCACCCGGCCAGGACACAGCGCCTGGAGCCCAGCTCACTCCACGGACTCGGGGCCTCTCCTGCTGCCAGCAGAAAGAGCGCATCCTCTCCTCTTCCCTCCGCGCACACACCACCTCCCCTCGGGCCAGCCCCCACGGTACCTCCGCAGGGCCCTGGCCACACGGGCGCTCGCAGAGAGCAAAGGAGGGAGGAAAAGCCACACAATTTCCCTGACAAGCCGTTCGGAGAAGACCCAGCGCCTGCCGGGCTGCACGAAGCCCCCCAAAATAAGGCCTCTGAAGCACGGGAAGAACGGGCAGCTCCTGATTCTCTCCTCCTCGCTCGAGTCTGGCCAGGGTCTTCCACGCCGGGCTCCGCGCTGAGCAAGCAACAGGCAGAAGAGGCTTTGGCTGCCACACACCAGTCTCGGGGAGGCCGCCGGCCCTGCACAGGCCTCCGGCGCCCAGCGCGGCCTTCCGGGCCCCGCAGCTCTCCCTCCCCAGGCCCTCGGGGATCATCTCCGGCAGAGACACGGCAAGGTCTCTCCAGGGCAGCCGCTGCCCCCGCGGCAGCACCTCGGCAGCCCCCCCCACGCCTCGCCCAGGCCCCAGGCCGCGCACGCGCAGCTGCTGCTGCCTCCCCAGCGCCTGCGGCCTCCGCGCACGCGCGCAGCCCCGCCCCTCGCCCGCCCTGCCCGGGGCGCTCTGCCGCGGGGCCCCGCGCTGCGCACGCGCACGCCCACTGCCTCGCCCCGCCCCTGCCCTGCTCGCCTCGCCCCGCCCCTCCCCTCCCCTCCCCTCCCGCCTGTGCAGCCCCGGCAGGCCACGCGCCGCCGGAGCCAATGGGGAGCGCGCAGCAGGGAGGGGCGGGGGGCGGAGCGTCGGGGCGGGAGGTGCCGTTGTGGGGCGGGGGTGCGGCCGGCTTGAGCTGGGCCAAAGCCTTTCTGAGCGCGGAGGGGCTTCGTCAGAGCTGGGGGCGACGGCGCGGAACCGGCCCGTTTCTGCCTTGCTCCGCTTCTGCCGTCGCTGTCTCGGCAGCCTGTGCGTTTCCGGAAGGCAGGTAAGGCCTGGAGCTCCGCGAGCCCGCGAGGTGCCGGTGGGCAGAGGCCTGTGCTCTTGCCGGGCTGGGGACGGAGGGGCAGTTTTTGCCAGGAGAGGGTCCGGCTTTGCGAGGAGGCTGTGAAAGGACAGGAGTGCTGTTGGCAGAAGGCTGAGGTGTCCTGGTGCTGCTGCCGGGCTCTGGAGAGGCTCTTGGAAACGCCCGTGTGAGAGCTGGATCGTTTGCTTTGCCAGAGCCTGTGATTCCTGCTGCGGAGCTTGGCTTTGTGTTGGGAAGCGCAGTCACGGCCCCTGGTTTCTCGCCCCGGTTCTGCTGGTGCCTGCAGAGCGGGGGAAGAGGCTCTGGCGTCGGAGACGCCTTGGCCTGCTGGCTGGCAGGAAGCCCTTGTGGCAAGCCTTTCTTCTGTCCTTCTTTTGTCTCCAGAGCTCTGGTGGAGCCAGCGGAGGGCTTCTGGCTGGAAGTCAGTTAACGTGTCAGCTCTGCAGCCGCCCGCTGTGCGGGTGCTCTTGGGGATGGTGGTGGTGGTGGTGGGTGCTGCCTGTGTCTGCTTGTTTTGGAGCGGGTGGTATGGTGGTGAGCTTGTTGACTTCAGGCAGAGCCCGTGTTTTTCTTGCTGCCCAGATATGGCTAAAGTTTGGGAGAGCGTGTGTGAGTGCTACCGCCAAGCGCTGCTGCTGAAGGAGGTGGGGCTCATTTCCTCATTATCCCTCCGACCTTGATGAGTGCTGGCTCCTGCTTGCATGCTGCCATTGAGCAGCCTTCTTCCTGCCTGCCTGGGAAAGCAGAAGCCAGGCCCCAGCAGGAGCCTGCAGGTGGCAGTTTTGCCCAGAGCAAGCTCTCCCTCACTGGAGAGCAGAAGCAAAGCGCAGCTGGAGAAGCAGAGTGTGGGGTTTGTCCTCTGGGGCCTTCTCTAGCTGCTCGTGGCAGGGTGGAACCACCCGCCAGAAATGGTGGCATGCTGTGGAGAGTTTCTGCCAGGTGTGGTCCCTCCTTGGAGGTTCTGAGGCTCCGGGGGTTTTTCCCTGTTTGTGCGTCAACTCTCAGCTGGTGGGAGGTGAAGGAGTGGGAGAGGGGGAGACTGGAGAGTGCAAGGCTCTCCTGCAAAGCGCCCCATCTTGCCCCTTTGGAGATCACCCTTAGTGTGCCCTGACAAGTCTAGTCTTCATTATTGTGTGTGTGAAAGCCCTGCTTTTGTTCCTTTGTTGCTCTCCTGTTTTCAGACTGTCCAGCTAGCAGGCGTGGGTAACATGTCCGTTCTGGAAAACTACTTGCGTGATGCGGATAAGAAGAGTTTCCATGTTTGGAGACGAGTGTTTCGGGTGGACAAGGTGTTTCTGCTGGAGAAGAATCTCAGCTCTGAGAAGAGCCCGTGGCGTGGTAAGAAGCGAGATTCAAAGCTGGGCTTGCCCCTGTGTCGTAGCGAGGATCTGCTTTGTGATTAGTGAAATACAGCTGCATCTTTGGCAGAACTGCCTCCCACTGCAGAGGCAGGAGCCCAGCATGGGCGCGCGGGGCACAGAACAACGTCCTGCTGTGCTCATGCCAACTCCTCCTGCTGTCTCCTTGTAGTCTGCTCCCACAGCGTCCAGGCAGCTCCCCCAGGACCAAGGAGGCTGGCAAGCAGCACCTACCTCCTCCAGCCAGGTCCACGGCTGCTCTCGCTGTTCCTGAAGGCTGTTGGAGACTGTTGCAGGTACATGCCCTGGGTTGCTGTAATGACTGTGCTGTTGCAAACGGTGCCAGAGCCCCGTTGTGCACATACCGACTCTGCCAAGATCCCTTAAGCGCTCTTCCGTTGACCATTGCTCTTCCTTCCTTCAGATCTTCTTAGTGGGCTGAAGGCCTGCTCTACCTTTCCAGTGTGTCCTTGCCTCCTGTACTTGCAGGAAGCAGCCACGGACACTTCCCTGGGGCACTGTTGGCTCTAGCAGCAGGACCTGCTGCATTCTGAGGCTGTGGCAATGCGCAGGTCTTTTCCAGACCCTTGGTAGTTGAGATCATTGGTCCTCCCAGACCGCTCAGTGGTGTGTGCAGTGAAGGGAGGAGCCTGGTGTAACTTCAGGCCTCCTCACCTTTCCGGAGCCAAACTCTGGCGACAGGCCGGCTGAAGAGAGAGCCCAGGAGTGAGGGTACGACCTGCAGAAAGCCGTCCCCTGGCGGCAGCTGAGACTAATCGTGTGTGCTGTGGTGTTTCTATGGCCCTGCAGGAAAGCGGCGAGCTGTGCGCGCAGTGGGACCGAAGGCAGAGCCTGGGCTCCCTGTACAGAGAGCGGCAGGAACAAGCAGAGGCCGAATGGGCTGCGTGGGAAGCCTGGTGTGCAGGGGAGGCTCCAGAGCCGGCTCAGGTACCGGCCCCATTGGACACCCTTCAGAACAACGGCCATCCTCTCCGTCACGGAGCCGAGGGCGGGAGGTCCTCTGGCCTTGGGGGCAGTGTTGCTGCTCAGTCAGTGGGACACTTTGCAACTGCAGCACGACTAATTACCACCCGTGGTCTTAGGACTCCCACCCAGCTAGTGCTGGATTACAATTGCATCTCCCTTCCCTGCCCAGCACTTAGTGTCTAGGGTGCAATTTGTTCCCTCCTTACTTCACACAGCCCCTCCAAGGCTTTTGCGCATAGACCGGTGGAGAGTCTGCTGGCTTTTCCGAGGCTGTCAGCATGAGCTTGGGACTGCAGCTCAGCCTCACTGCCATGCGTATGCATCCACACGCTCACTGTTGGAAGATACCCCCGCTGCAGTTTCCCCCAGCCCCTCCTTTCTTCCTTGGAGTCCTCATGCCTCATTTGCTGTCTTTCTGCAACCAGCTTCTCACCTCCTCCCTACCTGCCTCTCTTGCTCCACGCAGACTCCTGCCAGACAAACAGCGTACACCTCACTGCTTTTTTTCCTTCTTGGTCCCAACTGTGCTGCAGTCAGCTCAGGATGCAGATGCTGCGGAAAGCTCTCTTCTCACCTGCCTGCAAAAGGCAGGGCCTCTTTTTGTTCTTTGCCTAACAGTTGGCCCCGGAGAAAGACCTCCACCCCAGGGAAGCTTCTTGCAGCATTTGGGAGGATCCAGAGCTGACAGGAGCAGAAGTACAGCTGAGAGCAGAGCACACCTGGTAGGAGCATTTGAGGAAGGAAAGCAATAGTTCCTGCCCCACTAATGGCTGTGTGAATCCTGCTGGGTGTTTTTCCATGAGTGCTGCAGCAGCCAAAGGCCAAGCAGCAGAGGGGTGTCCTCCTGAGGAAAAGTCATGGTGTTATGAAATCCCCCTTGCTGGGCTGCCGGGGGTTGGGGAAACAGCCAGTGGGGCAGTGAGGCCTGAAGCTGTGGGTAAAACCTGAGTCCAGAAGGGTTTGGATCGCTTGGTGTGCCCTGCCAAACCTAGCGAGGAGCTCATTGGAAGTTCCTGCCCTGCAAATGGCAATTCCCTCCTCCCCATTTCCCATGCTGTCAGTGATGTCAGCAGGAAAGCAGAGGGCCAGCTGGGAATGGCAGTGAAGCCCTGCTCCCACCCTGCCCTTGCCCTGGGGGCCTGTGGTGGAGAGGTGGTGGAGAGGCTGCCCAGCTCCTGCTGCCGGGTGCTTGCCAGAGGGCCTCTGGGAAAGGGCTCCTCTCTTCCCAGTCTGGTTTGCAGGCAGTCAGTCGCTCCTTCTTGGCAGGACTTTGGCCGTAAAGAGACTTGGGCTCCCCACCCTGCCGCCCAGCCCAGGAGAAAGGAGCACAGGGAGAGGTGGAAAAGCCTCCCCCCACCCCGTGGAAGAGAAGAAAGCAGCAGCCAAGCTGGAGACAGTCCAGCCCCAGTAAGTGTGCGCTGAGCCCAGCCCCAGCCTGGGGCGGTCGAGTGTCCCTGACCCCCACAGGGTGTTATGGCTCCAAATCCCGGAGGCCTGGGGTTGCGTACAACACCCTTGGTGTTCTGGTGACGCGTACAACACCCTTGGTGTTCTGGTGACACGGGAATGGCCTGGGTTACACCTCCCTCCTCCCAGGTGTTATGGAAATTAGGCTTGTCGGCCACCATAACAGGGCCCGACCCTAGGTTCCCGCAGAAAAGTTCAGAGCCAAATCAAAGCAAATTAAAGAATTACGTTTTAATGACACGCGTGCAGTAATTACAGCTCGAGCTGGGTGCCTCCGAAGAGGGACCCCGAGCAGAGAAATCCCTGGGCAATTATACTTTCCAATCTAAGCTCTCCACCCCTCACGCGGTAATTCAGACCAATAGTAATATTTAGGTCTGGGGTCTCCTGCTCCTTCTTGGGTCTGATCCCTGTCCCTAGGCAGGCTGTTTATCTTTACTGTTGCGGTTTCTGCTGACAGATGTGTCTTAATTCTTCGGGTCCCGCCCTTGTCTCTCAAGGCCCTGACAGAGAGGTGTTGTTCCAGCAATTAGCACTGCCCCAGCAGTGACAGTAGGTGTTATCTCCCGAGGTCCTGAGGAAGGGGATATAATCCAGACCCCGAGATAGTCCAGACCCTCCAAATTAACACTGTTTCAGCAGTGAGAGGAGGCATTGTTTCCCAGGGTCCTGGCGCCCAACGAGGCCTTATTTCAAAGCCTTGACATCCTGCCTTTTGGAGTGTGAAGCACAGGAATGCAAACTGCTTGCAACTCCCTTATCATTCCAGTCTGAACCAGCTCTCAGGCCCCTTTTCTTACTGAACTAGGTGAAAGTTCATTATTTTATCTAAGCGCGGCCTAAGGCTTCAACAGATTTAGCTACTCATGCAAAGCAAGTTTTATAAAAGTTGTGCTAAGCAGCTATCTCTCGACAGTTTCAGCTCAGTATTCTTTAACAGTCCCCCCTTTGTTTTTATGAAGCATCCCTGCTAATCCTTTAAACGGAGTTCTTGAAGCCTTTCGAGGCGTACTATCACTTTCCATAATCTTATGTATAATATGATCGTAAGTAATAGGCATAACACAGTTAAACTTAACACAACTACTACTGGGTGCGACGTGATTATAAATCCCTGTTGCAGATGGTGACCATCCGAGGAGAGTTTCCCAGCCGTGATGTTCTCCGTCCCTTTTTAGCCTTTCCAAGATGTGGTGTATCTCTTCTGCATCATGATGAACAGTGATTAGAGCTTTCTGTCCACTGTTTTGGATGCGTTCTAGCAGTCGACGCGGGTCATCGTGTTGTAGTCGTTTCTTCACCAGGGTGAGATTCATTCCAATGGGGGTAGGTAGTAAATTTTGAATTAATGTATAATTAGATTGTAACAACTGATAAGATGTAATAGGAGCTGAATAATTAAAATCACATCCCATGATTCTGGTAAAGTTACAAATACAAGTATTTGAATGGTTACTTGTATCTACAACAATGACATCTATGAATATAAGATTACAAAGTGTTCTTACACATACACATCCTTTCTTAACGTATACAAGTACAGTTCAACTTTAACAGCAAAGTAAGAACATAATATGACAGTATATGGCCTGTTCCATTTAGGTTTTAACTTGGATTTTTGTGAAAATACTTTAACTAAAACTTCATCCCCAGGCTGTGTATCAGGCACTTGTATGTCAGGTGGTGATCATTGGATATGTCATCATTGGATGGTCAGGTGGATATCATTGAGCATTTATTTATTTATTTATTTATTTTAAAGATTTTCAAACCTTTTTTGCATACTTGGAACATACTGGGTTAGTCGTTCATCTCCGTCTAACAGGCTGGTCTCAGCTAGAATAATAAGTCCCTAGTATAGCTAAATGTCTCCCGAAGAGAATTTCTGCTGGTGTTAGTCCTATGGGTTGCCGTGGGGCATTTCAAACATCCCATAGAGCTAAGTTTAATGCCTCTGGCCATTTTAGGCTAGCACGTGCGCATATTCTTGCTATTTTTTCTTTTAATGTTCTATTCATTCTTTCTACTTGTCCCGAAGATTGTGGGTGATAAGGGGTACATAGGTTTCTTTTTATTCCTAATGATTTATATAATTGAGTGATTATGCTTGCTGTAAAATGGACACCCTTGTCTGAATCAGTGGCTTCTGGGACTCTATATCTAGGTATGAGTTCTTTCAGTAAGGCTTTTACTACTCCCCCTGCGTCAGTCTTTCTTGTTGGGAAAGCTTCTGCCCAGCCTGATAACTGATCTGCTATCATTAACAAGTGTTTGTGCCCATTGGCGGATGGCATAGCCGCATAATCTATTTGTAGCTTTTGGAAAGGGAAGTAGGCCCATGGTTGTCCCCTTAACTCTAAGCTTGGTTTGCTACTTAAAAACTTCTGGCAGGCCAGGCAGCTATTTGTTATTCTTTTAGCAGCCGCATAAATTCCTGGAGTGGCCCATAGTTTCTGTACCTGGTTAGCTATTGCCTCGGCTCCGCCATGAGCTTTATCGTGAAACCACCTAGCTATAGTAATTAAATATTTTTTTTGGTAGAATTGGTTTTCTTCCAATTGTCCATATTCCATCATCATTTTGTTTTGCTTCCCACTATTCCCATTGTTTTTTGTTTTTTGTTTTTTGTTTTTTTTTCTCCCACTGAGCAGTCCTTTTCATACATGGTTTTGGGGTCTATTAAATTTGGTCACTCACTTTAGTTCATCCTTGGAACTGCCCCCATACACTCTGTCAGAGGTTGTTGGGCTGCAGCCTTCGCAGCGGCGTCAGCTAATGCATTTCCTCTACTAATTTCTGTAGTGTCTTTAGTATGGGCTGGGCAGCGTATTACAGCAATTTCTTTGGGGCAGTTGGACTGCTTCCAGCAAATTACGTATTTCTTCTCCATTAGCTATTTTCTTTCCTGATGACGTAAAAAATCCTTGTTCTTTCCATAACATCCCTGTTACATCAAATACTCCAAATGCATATTTAGAATCGGTATAGATATTTACCCGCAGGTTCTTACTGATTTTTGCTGCTTGGGTCAATGCTATTAATTCTGCTCCTTGAGCACTTACAGACGGAGACAAAGGATTAGTCTCAAGTACCTCAAAGATGTTGGTATCAGGATAACCTGAGTGACGCCTTCCGTCCAAATAATAGGATGATCCATCTGTAAATGGAACTAAGTCCGGGTTCTCCAAAGGTTCCTCTTTAAGGTCCTCCCGGGGCTTGCTCGAGCTGACGACCACCTGTTCATAGGAATGATGCGGCTCTCCATCCTCAGGTAGAGGCAGTAGTGTTGCTGGATTTAAGATATTGCATCTCTTTAAGGTCACATTATCTGCATGCAATATTATCAGTTCATAGCAGTGAGCTCTCTGTGGGGATAGTGCTTGAGCTGCGTATTGCTTCATTAACAGTTCTACTTCATGTGGCACATACACAGTCAATGAGCGACCCAAAACTACAGGTCATGTTTTTTCAATAAGAGCTGCCGTAGCTGCTATTGCTCTGATGCATCCTGGAGTGCCTTTAGCTACCACGTCTAGCTGTGTGGAGTAAATAGGCCACTGGTCTACAGTGAGGACCTAGTTTTTGGGTGAGTACCCCACTTGCTACTCCCTATTGTTCATGGACAAATAATTCAAATGGTTTGCTATAATCTGGTAACCCTAGAGCAGGGGCTGAAACCAACGCCTTTTTTACAGATGTAAAAGCTTTTTCCCTTTCTGGACCCCAGGCCAAAGGCTCTATCTCCTCTTTTTTGTTTCCTGCACTAAAGGCTTAGTAAGTTCTCCTAACCCAGGAATCCATGGTCAGCAAAATCCTACAGTTCCTAAAAATCCCCTAAGTTGCTTTTTTGTTACAGGACGGGGCATATTAAGAATTGTCTTTACTCATTCTGGATCAATTAACCTGTGTCCTTCCTTTAAAATCAAACCCACATATTTCACCTCTCGTTGACACAGCTGAAGTTTAGACAGAGATGCTCGATGCCCTTTTTCTGCAAGAGCATTACACAGAGAAATAGTGTCTTTTAATCAAGTCTCATAATCTTTACTTGCTAATAACAAATCATCCACATATTGTATTAACACTGAATTTCCTGGAAGTTCGATGTCTGAGAGATGTTTATAGTCCTTAAGTCTTGTACAAACCGATACTCTGGATCACCATCAGAATCTTGCCTGTTCTTTTAACCGTCAGAATCGGAGTGTTGTACGGGGATTCATAGACTCTAAGGATACCCAGTTTCAAATGATGACTGATTTGTTTTCGGATGCTCTTCTCTGCTTCCTTTAGGATAGGGTATTGCTTAACTGCGGGAGGCAATCCCCTCTTTGTTTTTATCAAGACTGGACTAGCTGATTTCAGTAGTCCAACATCCATTCCTGAAGAGCTCCATAACTTTTTAGAAACTGATTCTAAACTTGTTGGAATAGTCAACTCTGGTTCTGGTGTCTTAGCCAGAACACATGAACCCATAATTATTAATTTTATCCCTTCCGGCTGTAAACAGATCTGAGTATGCAAGGCTTGCAGGAGATCTCTCCCTAAGAGGCAAGAGGGCGAGTCTGTGGAAATTATAAAACGTCCCCACGCTCTTTTACCTCCAAAAGTGAGCAATAAGGGCTTAGATAACATTCGTTCACCTTTTCCCATTACTCCTTGTATCATTATTTTATCTGATGACTTGCATCCTTTAGGCTCAAAATGTAAAAGGGAAAGGGTGGCTCCGGTATTCACTAGAAAAGGAACTTCTAAACCTTCTATATTTGCCATTACCTGCCCCTCAAATCCAAATTTATATCCCATAAATTTACCCCAATTTCCACAGTATTTTCTGAGTCTCCTATCTCCTGTCATTGTGGACTGACTGGGAATTGCCTGGTCTCATTCTCAGTGTTTGATTGTCTCATGCTGGCCCCTCTATTCCCAAGTACGTGGGGCCTCGCTGGGCATTCCTGCTTCCAGTGCCTTTGTTCCCCACAATAATGACACACATCATTAACTCTTAATTGTACAGCACGTTCACTTTGATTCCATCTATCTCCCCTGGTTCTGCCGCGCCGCCTCCCCTTGCCAGCCTGGCACATGCTCTTTAAAATACTTTTGTGTATCAGGGGCTGCTTGATCTATAAAAACACTAATTGCGAGAGCATCATTGAAGTTTTGTGGGGTCATTCCTCCATATTTTAGCAGGGCTTACCGCAAAAGTCCCCAGAAGTAATGGGGGTGTTCATCTAATCACTATCTGCATTCTTGCACTTTAGTCCAATTTACTCCTAATTCTCTGCATGCTCTGATTGCTTCTACTAAATTTCAAAGTCCTGTTTGACATACAGCTCTATTTCCTGCATTATTAAATGTCCCAGTTTGGATCACTTGCTAGCCAGAGGTTTCTATTTCCCCTGGCTTGCTGTGCTACTTCCGCACCTTTGTTAATTATCTTAACCCATTCATTTGGTCAAAATAATTCCCTCAAAAGAATTTGGGTATCACTCCAGAGTGGGCTGTGCCCGGTGCACATACTAGAAAATAACTGGACACATTGCTCTGCATCTTTTCTTAATCTCTGCATTTTACCCCCCCATAGGGCGAGATCGCCAGGGTCCCAGGGCTGATTAGTAAACACCCGCAGCACAGGACGGGGGGACTGGCCCCTCCCTTTCCCCTGGCTGTAAAGCGGCAGGGTTAGTCAGCACGTTGGGGATCATAGGATAGAGTCCGGCAGCCGGTGGAGTAGAGGGAGAAGGAGGAGGAGAAGGAGAAGTAATGACAGAGAGATCATCAGGCATATCAGGTGGAGCAGAAACTTTTGGAGCACAGTCCGGGGTCCTAGTATCTGCTAACACAAGTGTTACCTTCTGCGGGTTTCTTTCCTCCCTCCTTCCTGGCTCAAATGCTCCTGTGCCCATGCCCAGTTCTCCCAAACATACCAGTAATCCACTCAACTTGGAAACCTGTCTTCTAGACGATTTCACAAGGAAGTTAGTTCCTGCTGATTGAAAGTCCCTTGTGGTGGCCACCGTTCCGCTGGGTTTCCCTCCTTTGTCAGGAATGGGCAATCCTCCTGACACAGTTGGACCAACCTTTTTTCCTTAGATCTTTGGTACCATCAATCTTACTCCAATTTTCCAAAATTTTGGCTAAGGGCATCCCCTTTTCTGTGCCAAAATTATTCCCTATATTGAGTTCCTGAGAAGTGCATCTTAAGCAAATCAGGCAGCGCACTTCCTTACCAGTAACACCAGCCCCTGCGGCTGGTGGGATCACACAGTCTCTTTCTCTCGCTCTCTGGGAACCGCACTCCCACCCCCTGAGTCTTTAACTGCTAGGACTGCTGTCCCTTCGCAGCGGGCGGCTTCCTCAGCCGACGGGCGCCCCGGTCGGTTCCCAGGCTATACGCACTCGCACACACAGCACTGTTCACGCTCACACCAGTCACAGTGACTCTAGACTTCTGCCTTGCAGTCTTGCAGTGCGCCTTATGCTGCTCAGGCTGCGCACCCCTTCTCCAGCCGGACCGAGCTGGGACTTAAAACCCACTCAAACCCTGGGGATGGGACTCGCACCCATCCCCTGGTACGCCTTGCTGTGGCCAGCCCACGTACCCCCTGCCTGGTACGCCTTACGGTGATCAGCCCGCATACCCCTTAAGTGCACTGTTACCAGATCAGAATTTAGAATTTAGGTGGGAATTTAAGACTCACCTTTCCGGTGCCTCTGGTTGCCAAAGATCCCAGGTGAACTCACCCGATGGCGCCAGATGATCATTTGGAGACGAGAGGCCCCGACAGTGGTCGCCTAGGGTCCCATCTGGGGTGCCAAACTATTATGGAAATTAGGCTTGTCCGCCACCATAACAGGGCCTGACCCTAGGTTCCCATAGAAAAGTTCAGAGCCAAATCAAAGCAAGTTAAAGAGTTACCTTGAGTTGTCTCTCAAGGTCCTGAGGAGGAGGTGATTCTAAATCATAACAATTAACACTGCCCCAGTAGGGAGAGGAGGCTTTGTCCCTCAAGGTCCTGATGCCCTGCACTGGTCTTATTTCAAAGCCTTGCCATCCTCCCTTTTGGAGTGTGAGACGCAGGAATGCAGACTGCTTGTAACTTCCTTATCTTCCCAGCTTGAACCAGCTCTGAGGCCCTTTTCTTACTGGACTAAGTGAAAGTTCATTATTTTATCTAAGCAGGCGACCTAAGGCTTCAGCAAATTTAGCTACTCATGCAAAGCAAGTTTTATATAAGTTGTGCTAAGCGGCTACCTCTAGTCAGTTTCAGTTTGCTATTCCTTAACAAGCATCCCTGGCACGTGTAAAGAAATGGCCAATCGTGTGCCCTTTTTCAGCTGCAGGGATTCGCCTTTTGTCTCTCAGAGATGGTTCCGGACAACTGCAAGGAACCCCACGGTGGGAAGAAGGAGAGAGGCCCGCAAGGGCACAGGCACTGGGGAGAGCCAGGAGTGATCCAAGAGGCCCATGTCTGATTGTTGCAGAGAGGGCAGGAGGGACAGCAGAGCCTCCCTCATTTTCTGCCCCCACTCTCGAGGTCAGGGCACTTGTGGGAGGGCAGGTTTCAGCAGAGAGGGGCTCTGGGGTGGATGTTTCTGCTTTAGGCGCTAGGACAGAATCCCCTGGCGCTGCCCAGCCCCAGCTGTGCCTGCAATGGAGGCGTGCCTGTGCCTGCCATCAGGGAGGAGGCCAAGGGAGCTTGGGAGCAGGACTGGCAGGCAGAGACGAGGGTGTGCGAGGGAAAGGCAGCCCCCAGCAGTGGAGGATTTCTGCCCAGAGCCAGGGAGCAATGGGAGGCTCTCTTTGTCGACCATCTCTCTGAGGGGCCTGAACGGCAGGGTCTGCTTGTTGCGAGGGGTCTGAAGAAGCCGCAGGAGCAAAATCCCTGTCTGCCAGGGTCGCCAAGGGCTCTTGTGCCCAGATTCTAGCCCCCAGACTTCTTCTTCACATGGAACCCACCAGTGCTCCTCCGTGCGGGATGCCACGGGCCTGTGGGAGTGTGACGGCTGTGCTGGCCAGAGCACTGGTAAGGGGCTGAGGACCTGGGTGCCAGGGCTAGAGGCAGGTGCCAGGCAGGCCCTGGCAGGGGGTGGTCAGGGTGGGCGTGGTGGAGCTTCTCCAGCCCTGTGAGAGTTGGGGGCACTGCTCTGACCTCAGCAGCCCAAGATGCGTGGGGTGGATCTGCTGATCTTTCTGCCTTCCCCTTACAGCATCCAGCGTGCCATCGGCACCAGGCTGCCCCAGCACCAGCCAGGCAGTGCTGGCATCCTCCCAGGGCTCCCCGGATGCTGGGAGCAGCAGCTCGGTGCTGTCTGGGTGAGACAGGAGGGCAGGCCGCACCAGGTTCCTGCACCAGGGTTAAAAACAAATTCCTGGAGTGAGATTCCCTTTCCAGCTGCTGCAGGGAGGAGGTGGCATCTGTCCTGATGGCTTTGGAGCCCTCCCATGTTCCCTCAGCAAAACCCTGCCGCTGCTGACACAGAACTCACTGATGGGCATCTCCACACTTCTCAAAGCCAGAACAATGCCCTGGCACTGCTGCACCACTTCCCGGGGATCACTAATGATGGCCGTGGAGCTGTAAAAGCTCTGTGTCCCTACAAGATTGCATGGCTGCTGCTCTAGCTGACCCCAAAGCTGCTCCCAAGAGCAGCAGAGAGGAGCCCACCTCCAGAGGCTGGAGGCTGGCTACAGGGCCGACAGCAAACGGAGAGAGGGGCAAAGGGAGGGCTGAAGATCCCTTCTGTGAAACTGTCAGAGCAACAGCTGCAGGGGCAGTCAGCAACCTGCTGAGAGCAGAGCATTTCCCCATCTTTCCGGTGTTTACCACCACTGGCACACCTGCGTCTGGGCATCAAGTCAGGTGCCAAAAAGAAGCAAAGGAGTCCTTGGGAGGAGTCTGCTGCAGGTGACTTCTCCGGCAGGAAGGGAAACCCAGCGGCTGTAACAACACATCACCCCCAGAGCCGGGCTGCTTCCCTACGTCGCGTCAGTCTCCAGAGAACACAGTCCTACACAAGAGGGGGCCGCTGGGGAGGGCAGGCCTTCGTACCACAGCTGTATCCTCACCAAGCCCCAGAAGAGAACAGGTAGCTTTTCTAAAACGGAACACGGAACAACCCTTTTCCCCAGACCACTGCCTAGCAATAGCCATGCGATCACAGAACAAACACCGGTCTTCACGTTGGACTCCTCTTCTGGCTCCACCTTTCCGAGTCCTGGACAGCCTACCCTGGGGCCGGGACTCGCTGTGTCCATGGGAGTGGACAAGTTCAGGGAGCTCATTGCGGCTTGGGAGCATTCGGGAGCCACCAGCAACCTCCTCCTGTGCCTGGACGACAGAGACCTCAGCAAGCCCACGCTGGTGCTGGAGGAGGACGGGTATCCCAGCACTCCCTTCTTGGCCGGGGACGATGACGATGGTGCCTTCAGCGGCAGCAGCTGCCAAGCCGAGACCCATGAGCTGTGCGAGCCGCAGACCTTCCAGGAAGGTGAGTGAGCGACTCCGCGGGGCTGGCAGCCGGGAGCCGGGAGCCAGGAGCCAGGAGCCGGCCCTGCTCCGCCCCAGCTCCCATCGCCCCCGCAGGCTGCTGTCGGAGGTCCCGAGGTGGCGGTGCCCAGATGCCTGGGCCTGCAGCGGGCTTGGGAGCTGGCGAGCCCCAGGCAGCGAGAGCAGCAGAGGGGACCCAGCTCCTGCGCCGCGGCACAGGCCAGGAGAGGCAGCGCAGCGGGGACCTTCGCTGCCCCTCTGCTGGGGGTGGCTGGGCGAGACGGGGCATCAGTGCCCCGAGCCGGGGCTCGCTGTGTCCACGGGAGCAGGCCTGGTGCTGAGGAGAGGCCACAGCTCCTGCCTCCTGCCAGCACCTACAGCTCTGCCTGCTCACTTTCTTCCCCAGATTCGGATTCTTCTGTCTCCTGCCTGGAGTTGGAGCGAGAGGAGCAGGAAGCCCTGAAGTATCTGCAGGCCTTTCCCACAGGCCCCGAACAGGTGACTAGAGACCTTGTGAGCCCGGCAGTGCCTGCAGCTCCCAGCTGGCTGCCTCCGCGTCCGCTGCCTGCTGCAAGACTCTGGGAGGGCTGCTGGCTGTGCCCAGCTGCTGCCTCTGGGTGGCCTGCGCCGATCTGATCCGTGGTGACTGATGCAGCTATCTTGTAACACTCCACACCACTAGCCCCTCCTCGGGAGGGCTTTGGGGGTTTCGGAGGGGTATTTTTCAAGAAGAAAAATCCGACTTTCGTAGCCCAGAAAGCTTCAGGGTCATTGTTAACCTCAGAAATGACATCCCTCTCCCCCAAGCCCCTGCCCAAAGGCAGGCCCTGAAGCCAAGGGAGAAGGACAGGTAAAGCACAGCATTCAGCTATGGGGACTGAAAGTGAATCCTCAGGGAATCCCGAGAAGATGCAGAAAAATCTCATCTCCCGACAAAACACGACAGATTGCCTTTGTGATGGGCCTCTCTTTGGAGGAACTCAGCTTGCTGCCACACATGCGGCTCTGCATTGAGCCACCCCATTGCTCTTAGCTCAAAGCATGACCTTTGCTTCTCGGGGCGTGGGAAGAGAGCTTCCTGGTTCTCTTTGCTAGCTCAAAGACTGTTACTGGCCAAGGCAAAACCCCAATCGCTGATCCCAGAGGAGGCTCAAGGCAGAAGGAGCTCAGTGCGGCAAGACACCTGCTTCACCTGCCCCGAGGCCACAACCAGGGGCAGCCATAAGTAGAGACAGCTAGGCAAAACCAAGCGCTTTTCTTTCACTTTGGTGTAGAGCATGCAGAGCATGGAGAGCATTAACAGACTGCTGCTATGAAAGACAGCTTCTGCTTTGCTGCTGGGAGACCATCTATTGCGCCCACAGTATGAGCAGGTATGTTAGTCAACTTTCTGCTGTTACTCTGACTGGCACAAAACTCTGCAGGAAGATGCACAAATCAGTTTGGGTTACTGCTGAAAAGAAAATGCAACGTTGCACTTCTGCTGCTAATGCTATCACCAAATGCTGGGGGATGCCTTCCCCCTGTGACCTTTACACGGAACGCTACATCATTGTCCTTGAATTTTCTCAGGCCCACGAAAGCTACAGATGTCGTGTCAGGACGACTCCCCGTGTAGCACCGAACAAGATAATGGAAAGAGCTCCTGGAAAACTCCTTCTCTCTGTAATACCAGCACTCCCTCAGGGGAATGCTTCCTCTAGAGCACCTGGAGTTCTTGGGGGACTGGTTTCTGTGCACAGGCATTTCCCGGGGGAATGCTCTGTGAGGGGAGGCAAATGGAGAACTAAGGGAACCAGGGGAACAGATGGGTCCTCAGAGAATCCAAGGATAAACAGAAAGGTCCTGACAAGACCCAGGCAAAGCTAGAGCTTTCTGAAGAGCACCACAGGGGAAACAAAGGCTTTGCAAGGGCACCAGCTGGCACCCGGTGGGGCTGGAGAACAGTGAAGGCCTCAGGAAGAGTGCTGGGAGCACTAGAAGTGTCCACTCTTGTGACTCCAGCAAAGACTGGCCCAGCTGATGCCCTGCAACACGAGACGAACTCAGCTTATCGGCTTTGCCAGGAGAGGATGGGGAAGAGTTCTTTGGGCAAGGAGTGGCACCATAAAAGCTGCATGTTCCCACAATGCAATGCAATGAAGAGAGTGGCAGGTCCTCACTGGCCTCAGACACAGGCAAGCGAGGAGAAAGAGGCCTGGGAGCCAGGGCCTTAAGGCCCTCGTAGAGGGGGTGTCCCAAAAATCAGCATCCTTCCTGCTCCCCGAGCTGAGGAGGGCAACCACCTTGTCACCAGTCAGGCCTTGCCTTACCTTATGGTCATTATCCCATCCTGGGGTACAGAAATGAGAGAACACAAAAACCATCTGGCAGGGCTATCTACATACGCCTTAGAGCAAACTGCTTACAAGCCAGCTATGGCACAAGCTTTCCTCTGCAGTGGTAAACGGGGAACTCGAAGACCCGAAAGCCTACTCCAACTCTGGAGTCTAATGTAAAGGCAAGAGCTGTCAAAGAAAAGGAGAACACCGTGTTTACGCTACTGGGGCTCAGTCAGGCTCAAACAGGCTACGGAGAAGTCACACAAGCACTTCATTTGGCACGTGTAAGGATGCAGTGCCTGCAGCAGAGGGTCAATGGAGACGTCCTGCCGCTCGCTCGCTCCCTTGCTCGCTGGCTCGCTCGCTCACACAGGGGGAGCTTCTGGGAATGAGCCAGGCTTTCCGGCACTCTCGGGGGCCCCAGTGGGCAGAGCACTGTGGGATGGGAAGTGCTGCTCTTGCTCTGCTCAGAGAGAGCTGTCTTGCGCAGAAGGGTGCCACCTCTTTCACAGTCTCCGGAGCCGGTAGCACAGTGCTCGAAGGGTGAACCCTGATGGTGCCTTCTCCCCTGGAGCTCTCAGGATCAGGATGCTCTGAACTGCCAGGGAGCGGATGGAGGGGCTGGTGTCCCTCGCCATGCGTTGAAGGGCTGACATAGAAAGGAAGAGAGAAGAGATGAACCTCCTGTGTCTGCGGAGACCCCAGGCATGCCCTCTGGCCAGGGTCAAGCCCAACCAGCCCTTCCCCTTGCCAGCAGGCAGAAGGGAGGACTAATGGGTCAGCTGGAGAAAGAGGCAGTTCAGAAACGCCCCAAATGCCCCGGAAATACTCGCCCTCTCCCAGTGCAGGGCAGCAGATCGGAGCTCACTACCCAGCCTCTGCCCTCCTCCGTGCCACAGCGAACACCATGCTGCCGCCACTCACCCTTGCAGATGTCCTGCAGCTTCTCCTCGCCCTGCTCTCTCAGGTGCCTTCCAAGGAGCCCTAGGTGCACACAGCCCGTCGCAACCCCCGCTCTGGGCACGCAGCCCCCGGGCACCCGGGCCCTGCATGAGGCAGGTGGGGCTCCGGCAGCCCCGGGGCCGGTTCTTGCTGCCAGCGCAGCAGCCGGGGCTGGGGCCAAGAGAGGGACCCCAGCAGGGGCTGTGGCTTACCCAGGAACCTCACGGCCACCTCCCGCAAGGCCTCCTGTGGGCTCTCCAAGTAGGGCAGGCTCTGCCGCAGGTATTCATCTGCTCTGCTCCTGTTCCTCACCAGCTGCACAGAGCACAAGGGCCAGGGCTTGGTACCAGGAGCTGTGTGGCACCGAGGTTTGGAGGGAGCAGAGGGCAGAGCGCTTCCCAGGCAGGCTGGGGTGCCACCCTGCTAGCAAGGCCCAGCTGGGCCAGGGGCTCTTTCCTCATCCTGAGAGCAGTGAGGGGACAGGGCGCTGGAGAAGAGAGCGCCGGGGCAGTGTGCTGGAAGAAGGGGAGTGCACGTGCAGCTCCAGAGCCCGCAGCAATGGGTTGAGGGGGAGAGGGGGGCGGGCCTTCTGCGGGCCAGGTCTTGGGGGCTTTGGGGCTGTCCTTACCAGGCACTCGCCAATCCACCACATCTGTCCTGTGTCGAGCAGGTGCCTGAGCTGCTTCCACTTCAGGAGCTTAGCAGTGCTGAGGAGGGCTTCCTGAGAGGCCTGCAGAGCAGCAGAGACTGGGAGATGCCTCTGCAGCCCAGGCAGGAGAGCCTGCATCACCCGCACCTTGGCGAGGCTCCGAGCCTTTCCCAGCCTGTTATGGGAAGCTGCATCTGGGGAGCGGGTTGGGCTTTGACGCCCTGGGCAGAGACGTGGGGCAACCACCATCTCAGGGCGGCAGAACAGAGCTCGCCAAGGCCCTGGCCTAGGATGCCTGCAAGGACAGCTGGGAAGCCCCTAGGGACGCCAATGCTGGGGCCTTGCTGGGCAAATCTGGCCAACAGAAAAACCAGTCCTGGCCCCACACAACCAACCCATGTGGCCACAAACCTGCGCCATGCTTGGCAGCTCCTCATGCGCATGGAAGAGCAGTGGGAGCAGGCTGCTGTGCACGTGCTTCCTCATCTGTTCTTTCTGGGTGCCCACCACAATCGTCATGACGTGCCCAAAGAGCTGGACGGAGAGCTCTCGCACGCGGGCAGCCTCCTGCGGGGAAGGAAGACGGGAGGACCTCAGCAACTGCCGCTCCAAGCCCATGGCGAGCAAGCGGGTCAGCGTGGCTGCTGCGCACATGACTGCTTCTGCCTCTGCCTCTGCCCCGAGGAGCTGTGAGCCAGCTCTGCCACCGGCACAAAATGGCCCCAGCCCCAAGACGTTTCTCTAACATGTTGGCAGCCAGGGGGAGCAAAGCCGTGGAGGTGTCTGCACCTGGAAGGGCTGCTCTGGCCCTGGCCGCACTCCCACCGGTCGCCTCCTGGCTGACTCGCAGAGGAGCTCCCCTGGCAGATGTGTGGAGGAGGAGATGGGGGCTGGCTCACGGCATCAGCTCCTGGGTGCATCCCGCCTGTTCCAGGTCCCCAAAATGGGCTGCCCCGGTGGGAGGCCCCCATTCCTGGGCCATGTGCCTGTGCCCCACATCCTTATGCCAACAGAGCTCCTGCCTTTCCCACCAGCCTTACATCATCAAAGAGTGGCCGGAGCTCCTCAGCAAGCTGCAGGCCAAAGGTGCTGGCCCTCTTCCTGTCCAAGAGCTGGAGCACACGGCTGAGGATGGTGAGGGCCTTGGCGCGGAAGTTGCTGTCAGCATCCCGCAGTTGCTCCAGGAGTGTGGGCAGCAGGCCTTGCAGACTTCTTGCCTACATGAAACACAGAAGGCCCCTTTTGTGAAGCAAGGGATGACTGCTTTGGCACAAATGCTCTGGCTGTAACACTCTGCAGCTAGGGAGTGGCGGGGGAGGTGGCAGCAGCTCCCCGCGCTCTCGATTCCTGACACTGCCTCTCCCTTCACTGCCTTACCCTCCACCTGCAGCCCCAGGCCGCTGGCCTGACTTTGCCCAGCTGCCCCCCTGCTTACTGTTTGCCATCTCTCAGACAGCGTGACGAGGCCTGTGATCACCATCTCGCGCATGGCCAAGCTCTGGTTCCGCAGATGTAATTGCAGGAAGCCCAGGACATTCTCGTCAATCTCCTGCTTGAAGTCCGTGCAGTTCAGCAGCTGAAACACACCGAGCTGCAGAGTGAGTGACCGGCAGAGCCAGCAGCACTCCCTGCGTCCTCTGAACCATCTGCGGCCTCTCAGCCTCGGGCCTTGGCAAAGCGGTTGAATGTAGAGAGCTGGCCCAAAGGCTGCATGGCCTGCAAGTGGTTATGAGCATTACGCCAGCAAAAATGGCCTCTTGGCGGGCATGAGCCCAGGCTGGCGTGACTGAGGGGAGTCCAGCTCCCGCAGGAGAGGAGCCTAGCTCCACCGACCGGCAGCCTGCCTCTTGGCCCATGGCGCAGGGAGCCCAGTGTTTCCAGGCACTGCCCAGAGGCACCGCTTGCCACCAGGCCTACCTCAATGAAGACAGCCATGGCGGCGACCTCCCGGTGTTTGTCTCTGCAGCTGAGTACGGCAGCCACGTGGTCAAACATCCGGGCACACTCATCAGCCGCGTTCATCCACAGCTCCCTGGCCGGGCAGAGGAGAAGGTGCTGTGGGCACGGAGCTGGGCAGGCAAACCTCTTTGGGCCTGCGCCACCGGCTCGAGCCATCCTCCCACAGGCCAGGCCCCATGGGGCAAGGCTGCGTCTGTGCTCAGCACCAGCAGCCGGTGGCACTGGCTCAAGCAGCGGCGGCCTTTCCCCACCACACCTGGCAATGAGAAACCTGGCGTCTCACCCAGCCGGGCTTATTTTGGGCAGAGACCAGCAAAGAAGCACCCTTGCTACACCAAAGGTGTGGCCTTCCGGCACTCTGTCTCCAGGGCAGAAATGCTGGGGCAGACGAGGATGAAGGCAGCTCTCACCTAGTCAGCAAAGTGACTCCTGTGTGGTAAGTCTCCCCGCTCAGAAGCATGTCCCAGCCCCCCTGCCTCTCCATGGAGTCAGCCAGATGGGCGTAGTCAGCGCGGCAGAGCAGAGCTTGCATGGCCTGCACTGCGCTCCTGCATGTAGAGCAAAAGTGGGTCGCACAGGGAGGCCGAGCCCGGGCTCTGCGCCCATGGGAGAGACCGGGGGAGAGGGATGGAGCACCTGGTGGGGCTCACTGGAGGACACTCGTCCTCCTGGCCGCACATCTGGCTGTAGCCTTGGAGGTCCTGCAGCGTGTACTCCATGCTGAAGAAGATCTGGAAGAGCACCGCTAGGCAGAGCTGGGGGAAGATTAACTGCACAGGCACTTTGCTGGAGGGCAGCAGGAGAATCTCGTTCAGGGCCCTGATTGCCTGCAGAAAACACCCAGAGAAGGGTCTCGCTGCAGAGAGGTCACCTAAGCCAAGGCAAGGCAAGGCAAGCCGTGCCAAGGCAAGCCAAGGCTCCTGTTTGTAACGCCAGCAAATGAGCCTTCCTGGGCTGGAGGCAAGGTCCCCCTGTGCAGCCCTGGGCAGGGCTGAGTGAGGCCTCGCCTGGAAACTCACAGTCAGCGGAAGGATGTAGCTGTCCTTTGGCATGAAGCTGTCCCACCTGAGCAGTGGCTGGTCCCACAGGCAAGAGAGCAGCACCTTCAGCACCTCCTCTGCAGGGCAGTGCTTGGAGACCAGCGTCCTCCACATGGCCCCGGCAACACTGCAGACCCAGAGCACCCTGTCAGGGGGCCTGCCTCGGCCTGCAATAGCCCCAGAGCTCCGGCGCTGTCCTGCAGGCTGGCAGGCCCCATACCTGTCACACAGCAGGGAGGTGTTCAGCAGGCCCTCGACCACCTGATCAGGGTCCAAGCAGGCCATCTGGAAAAGCGTCCTCTTCAAGATGGCCTGGAGCGACACCTCACTGATGCCCATCAGCTTCTTGTGGATGCTGCTCACCACCTGTGGCACCTGGAGGGGGCACGGGTGAGAGCGGGGCCGCCACGGGAGGGTAGCAGTTGCCCCAGGGGCCGCTGAGACCTGCTTCCTTCCCATTGCTCTTGGCTGGCCTCAAAGGCTGTTGGGTGCCTGAGAGCCCTGGCCTGCGCTCAGGGGCCTCAGAGCCCAGGGGCTGCGAGCACGGGGCAGTGCGGCTGCAAGCTGCTTACCCTGTCCAGCTCAGAGTCGGGGTCTCTCAAGACCGCCTCCATCATGTGGGCAACCACCTGAGTGTCTGAGACCCTTGGGTCTGTCATGCCCTCGATGGTTGTCAGGAGGAAGTGCGTCCTCTCGGAGGGGAAGAGAAAGCGCCCGAATACCTGTGGGAGGAAAGACCCGTGGCACCGAGCGTGCGCCCTGAGCAGCTGAGAGCAGAGCTTGGGAGAGAGAGTGCCGGAGCGGTGCTGGCACAGTGCCTGCAGGAGAGCTGGGCGCAGGGGCTGTGCTAGGACGGGCTGACTGCAGCCTGGGGGTAGTGGGCAGCGAGCTGCCGGGGTGCAGGTGCACAGCTGGGGTCAGGGTCACGGTGTGCTGGCGCTACAGGGAAGCAGAGCTCGCAGGTAGCCAGGACAGCTGGAGCTGCTGCTCTGCCACTGGGACAAAGCCTTTGGCTACGCCAGGCTCAGGGAGAGTGAGACATCCCTGCGCCCGAGGCCTGGGAGGCTGCCACGCCAGCCCCACTGATTATGGATCCCTTTGTTCCTCGAGGCTTCCTGCCAGCCCTGTGGCCAAGAATGCCAGCGAGGGAGGGGCTTCTCACCGTGCTCTCCTCAGTGGCGTTGCCGGGCCAGAAGGTGTTTGGGCGTCCCCCCTGCCACTTCATCTCTGGAGGCGCGGGACTGTCATCTGCCATCGTGCTCCCTGTGCAGCAGGGGAAACAGAGCAGTCAGGAGGAACGATGGCGAGTTGGAGATGGCAGACGTCCGAGAGAAGCTCTGTGGCTTGCAGAGAGGAGCTGTCGCTAGCGTGTGGGGAGCAGAGCGTCTCCTAGGCATTTCCAGGTGGCAAAGGGGAAACTGCCTAGTAGGATGCAGAAAGGCAGAAGAGTTTGGTCTGGCTTTCTGCTCGGAAGCACGACAGCAGCCCTGGGAGGCTGCTGCCACAGGCTCTGCAGTCTGCTGGTTATCAGGAGAGTTCCTGAAGCACTGCTTCAAGGGCCGTAACAGCCCTGGGTCACGTCAGTGAGGCGCCTGCCGATTTTGTTTCTCGCATGGCCGAGGCAGCGTGGCACCTTGCCTGGCCTTGCCTGGGCTGTGGTGTGTGGAAGGCGCCAGCCCGCCCCAGCTTCTCTTACTCTCTCGCAGCAGAATGACCCGGTAGAAATCGTGAAGCGCCTCTGCCGCCCCATGGCTGATCGCCTGGTCCTCCTCGGCGCAGCACAGCGTGAGGCGCCCCATCAGCTGCCCCAGGAAATCCAAAGGCCTCTTTTGGAAGAGCAAAGCGCTGGCACTGCTTCCTCCACAGCTGGGCGAGTCCTGGGGGAGGCAGGAAGGACTGGTAGCAAGGCTAAGCTGCGGCAGCGGGGACCAAAGCCCTGGGCCCCACACAAGAGCGGGCCCAGGCCTGAGTGCCGCATGAGCCAAAGCTTTGGAAGCATCTGCCCAGCCCTGCTCCCAACAGTGACGAGTGGGGTGCAGAGCTGTGTGTCCCAGCCTGCCCGCCCCTGCCCGCTGCCAGTTCTGTTGCCCGGCCAAGGGCAACCTCCTCCCGCTCTGGGCAGCCCCGGAGCCAGCATGTGGCAGCCCTGACAAGGCGAGGAGCATGCTGCCTCCCTGCCTTGCCTTGCAAGGCTTTTGACTGCCATGCCTGTGAGCCCGTGCCACTGGGGTGCCAAAACAAGGAGTCAGAGCTCGGGTCTCCCCGCAGCCCGCGGCTCCTCCCCACGCACGCTCATGCTTCCACACGGCTGACGGAGCGCTTCCTTCTGCTCCCGCTGGCCTCCCCGTCCCCAAGAGCACATCAAGCCAGGTGCCCTCTCCTCCTGCCTGAGCCTGCCTCAGAGTAGGGTTGCCCACGGCCTGGAGCCACCCGGTTACCTCCAGCAGAGAAGAGCTGCCCAGGAGCCGGCTCAGCCACGCGATCCTCCCCACGGCCCTCTGGCGCTCAGCTGCTTTCTGGGATGCTGTGAAGGGCAGCAGCACCTGAGGAGACCAAAGCTGCTGGTCGGCGCTGGGACCTGACGGCCGCTCCGGGAGCAACAGCTCTGCTAAGTGCCCGGCAGGGCTGACGCCTCTGCTGCCTTCCATGCGCGCTTCCAGAAAGGGCCTTGCGTCCCCTCCTCACGCCAAACTCCTTCCACTGCTTTGGTGCAAGGGAAGGCTTTCTGGGGCGAGGGGCCGAGGGGCGGAGGGCAAGGCTGCCCCCCGCCGTGATGCTGGCGGGGGAAAGGACTCTGACTGCCACCAGGAGAGACGGCCGGCTCAGCCAAGAGCATGGCGGGGCCCCTGCCTGCCTCCCCGCACAGAGGTGGGCCCCACCCCACAGCACGCTCTCTGTGCCTGGTCCCAGGCAGGGCTGGCCCCTTGACTCGAGAGGGTGGCTTCCCTTTGCAGGGAGCAAGAAGCCCTGCCACTGCCCCCCTAACTCTTTGCAAACAGCAAACCTGCAAGATGTTCTGCAGCCGCTGGAGACAGGAGGCCTGTGACTCAAACACCAGCACCTTCAGCATCTCATCCAGAGCATCCAGGGTCTGCAAGGGGGGCAGAGGGTGGGCACCCCTTCCCCGGACCCTCTTGCTTGCAGGAGGCTGGTGCAAACCCCTTCTGCCCATGGCAGGCACCTACCTGAGGGTAGAGTGAAGCATCCAGGCTTTGCATCTGCTCTTGGGGAGGAAGAGCGAAGATGCTGGTGATGCAGGTGCAGAGCAGCCTGTTGTCCTGGGTGTCCTTCAGGAACGGCCGCTCTTTGCTGGCAGCAGAGAGAGGTGCTTGTGGAGCGCTGGGGCAGGGAGCAGTGCCCAGATGCCCCGGCAAGGCGGACGCAGCCATGGGGGGGTGGCAGTGCCCAGGCTGGTAGCCACAGGAGGTGGGGAAGCCCTGCAGAGAGGCACTGCCTCCCTCTGCCATGACGCAGACCCGGGGGCCCAGGACAGTGCTGGCAGGTGGGGCGCCAAAGCCGCTCCACCTCCTGCCTCTGCCCTCAGGGGAAAAGCCCAGAGACACCCCTCTGCTCTCCCGCCTGCCCCACTGAGGGCGAGCGCGGAGGCCCGACACACTGCACCGTCCAATGGGGCTCGGATGGGGTGGTCGGGGCTGTGCCGTGGGCAGGCCCCGGCTATGCCGGCGGCTGGCGCAGGTACCTCATTGCGGCAATGGCCAGCATGGCTTGCTGCCGCACCACGGAGTCCAGGCGGTCAGGGGACTCTTCTTCCAGCAGCACCTGGGGAGCACAGGCAGCATGGGGCACGGGAGCTGCCAGCCCCCAGCGAGCAGTTGGCAGCCCCCAGCAGGCACCCCCATCCCACAGCTGGCACCCTGGCTCGGCAGCCCCCGCCGAGGAGGGCTGTGCCCACGGGGGCCTGCCCACCCCTCCCTGTGTCTGGGTGCCCCAGTCCCTCGCTCACCTGGCTGGCTTTGCCCCCTCCCACAGCCCCTCCGGCTGCCCCCTCACCTCCATCTTCTCCGCCAGCTCGCAGAAATCAGCCAGGTAGCGGCCCATCACCTTGGCTCTGCAGAGGGTGCGGATGGAGGCCAGAAACCTCAGCTTCTGCGCCTCGTCCTGACAGCCGGGGACGCGAGAGACAAACAGGGCAGGTGAGAGGGCAGAGGCACCGCCGGCAGCACCGCAGCCTCGAGGGGCACGCAGTGACGGCGCAGGCCACCCAGAGGCAGCAGCTGGGCACAGCCAGCAGCCCTCCCAGAGCCTCGCAGCAGGCAGCGGACGCGGAGGCAGCCAGCTGGGAGCTGCAGGCACTGCCGGGCTCACAAGGTCTCTAGTCACCTGTTCGGGGCCTGTGGGAAAGGCCTGCAGATACTTCAGGGCTTCCTGCTCCTCTCGCTCCAACTCCAGGCAGGAGACAGAAGAATCCGAATCTGGGGAAGAAAGTGAGCAGGCAGAGCTGTAGGTGCTGGCAGGAGGCAGGAGCTGTGGCCTCTCCTCAGCACCAGGCCTGCTCCCGTGGACACAGCGAGCCCCGGCTCGGGGCACTGATGCCCCGTCTCGCCCAGCCACCCCCAGCAGAGGGGCAGCGAAGGTCCCCGCTGCGCTGCCTCTCCTGGCCTGTGCCGCGGCGCAGGAGCTGGGTCCCCTCTGCTGCTCTCGCTGCCTGGGGCTCGCCAGCTCCCAAGCCCGCTGCAGGCCCAGGCATCTGGGCACCGCCACCTCGGGACCTCCGACAGCAGCCTGCGGGGGCGATGGGAGCTGGGGCGGAGCAGGGCCGGCTCCTGGCTCCCGGCTCCCGGCTCCCGGCTGCCAGCCCCGCGGAGTCGCTCACTCACCTTCCTGGAAGGTCTGCGGCTCGCACAGCTCATGGGTCTCGGCTTGGCAGCTGCTGTCGCTGAAGGCACCATCGTCATCGTCCCCGGCCAAGAAGGGAGTGCTGGGATACCCGTCCTCCTCCAGCACCAGCGTGGGCTTGCTGAGGTCTCTGTCGTCCAGGCACAGGAGGAGGTTGCTGGTGGCTCCCGAATGCTCCCAAGCCGCAATGAGCTCCCTGAACTTGTCATCCTCCGCCGCCCAGGGGATGGGGTTGCTGCTGGGGGGTGGCTGCGCCATGCTGCAGAGCCGAGGAGAGGTGCGAGGGGGGGGCAGGGGGCTGGCCCCAGCTCTCCTCAAAGGCCTCGGGGAAACGCCTCGGCACCGCAGGGCTGCCTGGGGGAGATGCAGGGAAAGACGTGGCAGCGCTCAGGGGGCTCCTCGGCCAGCCCAGCGCGCTCCTGCCCTGTCCCGGCACGGTCCTCCCGGACACTGCGGTAGCGAGGCCGCGCCGGTGCCTGGCAGCACTGTGGGGGTGTCACAAAGGGAGGTCACAAAGGGCCGTGCTGTCACCCACTGTCCCGGGGAGGGGCAGGGCACGTCCCCTCTGCGTGGCCCAGGGCCCACCTTTCTTTGCCCTCTGCTTCCCTCTGTGGCAGTGTGCTCCCCCTGCCCACAACCTGATGTGCTCTTGCCCCCCCCACCCCAGCCTGACCTCTCTGTAAACAATGAAAACACTTCAGGTTTCGATGTTTTAAACAGACAAACGTGGCGCCTGCCGGATGGCGGTGTGTGGTGCTTCAGCTCAAACATCGGCCCCAACCCCCGTAGAAATAGGGAGGCCACAGTGCAGGCACTTCGCACAGCCCCTGCACTCTCTGATTCAGTGGTGCAAAACATGGAATTAGTGCACGATGGCTTTTTCTTTCTTTTTAAAGGGGTAACCTGTCTGGACAACCCCACCGAGACAGGTCTATTCTACCTTTTTGTTTTGCAGCACCCAACAAGAAGAGAAGACCTGTTGCCCTCCTCCCACTCCCCCCACGCACCCACCCCAGCATAAATACTTCTACTGCCAAAAAGGGTGGGAAAAACCTATCTCCACAAATTTCTGAGATTGGATCGTATGCAATCAAATATGCAGGCCAACAACGAGAAAGACCACCAATTAATTGTGAATGCACTTGGTGTGGCCCAAGAGAATGCTTCTCTAGTGCTTAGCTGTATCCAAGCTCAACTGTGGATGCAATCTCTGGTAGCAGCAATTCTAAGAGAAGGTGAAGAGGGCACCTTACCCACTGAAATTCAAAAGGGAATTTGGGATAATGCAGCTAAATTTGAAAAGGAATTCCAGTCTTGGTGGTATTTAGTCAATTTCACCTATGACCCTATCAGCAATAAGGTCACAGTTTTTGTCCTAACGATACACAGTGCTTTGGTATACACCATATACCCAGTCATTGCGCCGGGATTAAATCACAATGGAACTAGGCTCTGTCCATTAGAGCATAGAGTGTGGGCCCAACAAAATGGAAACAGAAGGCAAACTGTTGACATTAACATAGGTGTTGTACAGGAACAACAAGGATTTATTTGTGAAAGTTATCCCACCAAAGCCCAAGACATTTGTCTTGACACTGAACAAAATGTTTGTCATTTTGAAATACATCCCGATGAAGCCCCTGAAACTGTACTTGTCTGTCTTGGAAAAGGATGTGTTTGTATGAGACCCCTCTGTGATTTTATATTTGTAAATAACATTACTGTAGATACAAGCAATCACTCAAATATTTGTGTCTGTAATTTTACTGAAATTATGGGATGCGACTTTAATTATTCAGCTCCTTTACGACTCATCGAGTGCTACAATCTAATTATACATTGAGTCACGACTTATTGCCCACCCCCATTGGAATGAATCTTACACTGGTGAAAAAACTACTACCACACGATGATCTGTGTCAACTGTTGAAACACATCCAAAACAATGGACAAAGAACCCTAATCACCGTTCATCATGATACGGAAGAGAGACATCATTTTCTGGAAAGGGTGAAAAAGATGGAGCACATTGCTGGTGGGAAACTCTTACGGGATGGTCACTGACAGCAACGGGAATTTTGAATCTCATGCTTCATCCAGTTGTGATTTTACTAGCTCTAATATTATTGTGTCTCTTACTTGTAATCATATTGTATATAAAGGCTTGGTACATGATGCCACGAATAACCCGTGTTCAACCATCCAAAACACATAAATTAGTACATAATTAATAGCAATACTTTACGCTAAAAAATGTTTACTTGCCGTGGGCCTGTATGCGCATCAGTTATCAATGTACTATTTATGGCACAGGGGCAAGAGGTGACCGCACCCCCACTCCCAAATACCTGTGGGAGGAAAGACCCCTGGCACCGAGCACGCACCCTGCGGAGCTGAGAGAGTGGCTTGGGTGAGGGAGAGGGAAAGTACATGGACTCCAGATTAAGCAAGGAGAAGCCCTCTTGGCCATTAGCCGTGCTTTTACCCTTCTGTGGTTTTGAAGGGCTCTGCGAAATAGCCTGGGAGTAAGTGGGGAATGTCCTCACAAGCAAAAAGGGACGATTCCTAGAAGGCAAAAGGGGGAAATAGCCAGGAAAGCAATGAGGGACTTCTTAGGAAATAGTGAGGGAATTTCCTAGAAACTGAGAGGGAGAAAGGCTAGAAAACCGAGGAGGAATATTTGTAGAAAGTAAGGAGGGGGGGGGAATTTCCTAAACTACAAGGGAAAATTTCCTGGAAGGTAAAAGTGAAATTTCTTCAGAAGTAAGGCTGACATTTCCTGGCAAACAATAGGGGAAATTTCTGCTAGAAAGCAGGGAGGGAAATCTCCCAGAAAGTGAAGCTATTTCCCAAAAAGCGAAAAGGGGGAAATGCCTAGAAAGCAAAAAGGGTAAAATTCCTCTCCTAAAAGGGGAGAAGGCTCAGAGGGCAAGGTGCCCCATGAAGCTCAGGTGCAAGTGTAGGATGGGGCTTGTGGATCCTTGCTATTGCACAGAGAACTGACTTCATCGCAACACAAAGCGGTCCCAGGGGGACCTTTGTTTTAGATAAGCAGCCATAGCCATTAATGGGGCCAGGTGTAAATGTTTCTTCCTGAGCTGACCAGAAGAATGTGGATGTTTCCCCAAGATGAGCCAGACCAGCCTGAGGGAAGTGTATACATGGCTCAGCCCAACACAGAGCGTAAACCCGAACAACTAAACAGAGAAATTGCAAAGAGAGCAACGGGCTTGAGCTGGCTTCAACCCATGTATTCCTTCCCAGCGACTGGGGACGCCCAGCGTCGTGATGGTGAGCATGTTATAGAGAGCGGTACTGACAATCACGTTGGGTTCATCTCGTGTTGCGAGGCATCAGCTGGGCCAGTCTTTGCTGGAGTCACAAGAGTGGACACTTCTAATGCTCCCAGCACTCTTCCTGAGGCCTTCACTGTTCTCCAGTCCCACCGGGTGCCAGCTGGTGCCCTTGCAAAGCCTTTGTTTCCCCTGTGGTGCTCTTCAGAAAGCTCTAGCTTTGCCTGGGTCTTGTCAGGACCTTTCTGTTTATCCTTGGATTCTCTGAGGACCCATCTGTCCAGGAGGAGGTTGCTGGTGGCTCCCGAATGCTCCCAAGCTGCAATGAGCTCCCTGAACTTGTCCACTGCCATGGACACAGCGAGTCCCGGCCCCAGGGTAGGCTGTCCAGGACTCGGAAAGGTGGAGCCAGAAGAGGAGTCCAACGTGAAGACCGGTGTTTGTTCTGTGATCGCATGGCTATTGCTAGGCAGTGGTCTGGGGAAAAGGGTTGTTCCGTGTTCCGTTTTAGAAAAGCTACCTGTTCTCTTCTGGGGCTTGGTGGGGATACAGCTGTGGTACGAAGGCCTGCCCTCCCCAGCGGCCCCCTCTTGTGTAGGACTGTGTTCTCTGGAGACTGACGCGACGTAGGGAAGCAGCCCGGCTCTGGGGGTGATGTGTTGTTACAGCCGCTGGGTTTCCCTTCCTGCCGGAGAAGTCACCTGCAGCAGACTCCTCCCAAGGACTCCTTTGCTTCTTTTTGGCACCTGACTTGATGCCCAGACGCAGGTGTGCCAGTGGTGGTAAACACCGGAAAGATGGGGAAATGCTCTGCTCTCAGCAGGTTGCTGACTGCCCCTGCAGCTGTTGCTCTGACAGTTTCACAGAAGGGATCTTCAGCCCTCCCTTTGCCCCTCTCTCCGTTTGCTGTCGGCCCTGTAGCCAGCCTCCAGCCTCTGGAGGTGGGCTCCTCTCTGCTGCTCTTGGGAGCAGCTTTGGGGTCAGCTAGAGCAGCAGCCATGCAATCTTGTAGGGACACAGAGCTTTTACAGCTCCACGGCCATCATTAGTGATCCCCGGGAAGTGGTGCAGCAGTGCCAGGGCATTGTTCTGGCTTTGAGAAGCGTGGAGATGCCCATCAGTGAGTTCTGTGCCTTGCAATCCTTTCAAAGTTACTGAAAGCAAAGAATTTAAAGTCACATTTCATCATACTGTGAGTTGAATTTTGCTGACAGAGAATATACAGAGGTAAGCCTTACATCTACAGATACTGGGCCCATAAAAGCAAACACCTGGTCTTTCAAGCAACAAATTACAATTGACTTCCAACACATAAGCCTCTCCTGCTTAGAAGCTAATCAAGTGTACATAAAACGCTCCAAAAAGCCCCTCCCAAAATAGCCAAACCCACCTTTTGAAACCAGGACACTTCTGGAGTAGAGTCTCCTTTTAGCACACGGGACACTAAGCCTTTAACTATGAGAAGGCATTGCATACAGTTTGATTCTACATATATTCCAAGCTTTTATCCATCCTTAAGAAATTACTTTTTACTACTACTACGAAAGCTCAGTACTGACAGAAGTTTTCCAAGCACACAAATATACTGATTCCTCAAGTTAATAGTCTCCTGCAAAAAAAGCTGAGCTTGCATGTATAGTGGTAATACAATCTCCGTTACCTTGGACGTCACACCAGTAGAACCATGAAAAAGGCAATATTTAACCAGCACATATAGAACTATTCATACTGGGACTTGACAGATATTGTACAGAACATTGTGTATAATTCTGGTCTCTTTTGAGGAAGAAAAAAAAAAAGGAATTGATATTCAAGCAAAAAGCAACAAAGGCAGGCTGTGAAGCTGCTCCAAAAATGAAGTGCCTGTCATTCAAAAGGACACGGGGACAATGTAATGTAAGGGAGTAAAATGAAGACATATGTAACAATCACGTTTCCTCTAACAGAAGGTGCTCTAGGGACAGAGAACCAGTTGAGCTCACAGGAAAGGCTGGCACCAGAACAAACATACATCAAGTTGCCACCAATAAATGTCAGCCCTGACAAGAAAATTCTGGAAGGAGCTCTCAGTCAAGGGAATCTTTCACAGGGGAGCTCAAGGCCATTTACAAAAACCATTCCAGGATACATTTGCCTGTAACAGGTGACTAAACTCCTGCACACAGGAGATTCTTTGGGAGGTGAGGAGATATCAAGGGAAAACAGGCAAACGGGAATCCCAACCTGAGGTTCAGTGAGAAGCACAGGAAACGATACACTGCCTTTCTAGCCTGGAGGCTAACCACACCTCCCAAGCACACATCAGTCCTCAGCGCATGATGAACAATAAGAGCCAGGAACTGAGGAGGAAAACCATGACAGATGGACAGCTGGTTGTGCCCATGCCATGGAAGGCATCAGGCCATCTTCTAGCACATTTCAACCCCAGGCATCACTTTGAGAAGTTTTAGAGTAGAAAAGCAAGTCCTGAAACAGCTGTTTGGAAACAGAGTGTCCATTCCAAAAAAATCACAAAAAGGGAATGCAGAGAATGCAGCATAAGGTGTACATGCCAACTTGCCCCTCTGACTTCATTCACCCTTTCTGAGGAAGAAGGTATGTCCTCTCTGCCCAGAGGATTCCTCTACTATGGCCATGCCTATCCATCTGTAAGGAGAAAACTCTGAAGAAAAGAAGGAAATATAAACTCGTGTCTCTTAAGCACGCATGCTCTGCTAAGAAGGAAATTCTGCCTTAGCTATCCATTTTTAGTCTAGATCTCTTCTGGCTTGACAGTGGGGCAACAGTCAGCAGGAAAGCCTTGATCCACTCCTCAGCTGAGAGGCAGCCTTCAGGAAAAAAGCAGAAAGAAACGCTGTCCAAAGATAAAGATCCCAACCCTGCTTTTCTTGTGGACAACTTAATCATCGTATTTGTTCCAAAAGGCATTGCAGCAGCACCTGTCACATAACTTAGGGCTTCCTGAAAAAAAGCCACCTTTCCCTTCAAAATAACTGCTTCAGAAGGACAGTCAAGCCTGACCTCCTGTGTCCCAGAATTACATTCTCCATAGAAGAATTTTCCTCTGGTGGCGTTTAGAAGTGTCTGAAAGATTCCCTCCGCAAGGGTGGCATTTCTCCACAGGAAGCCAAAAGGGAACTTCAGACACCAACTTGTAGCAGCAGTAACCTTTCCTTCTCCTAATGTGAAGAAACATGGTTGCAAATTCTCACATACCTTGCTGTACACACCTAGGAATTAGCTCTGGCCACCTCCAAAGAAATGGGTCAGAAGACTCACTACATCAGAGGCTTAGAGCACTTGGGATTGTTCCTGTTGATCTTGCTCGCATTGCTATTTCCACAAGAAGGAGGAGGGCTATCACTTTTACAGTGAGGAAAGCCACAATGTCCTTGAGAACAGAGTCTTGCCCAGTGTACAAAGTGGAGTTTCAGCAAGAGCATGTCAGACTAAAACTCCCTCCGAAAAAGGCAGAAAATAGGTAAGATTCTTCTACTTCTTGACACTTCCTTGGGAACCGGAAGAGCTAGAGGTACTTGGATTACAACAGGATCAAGATCAGGGCAGGACCATGAACACACCAGCACAGTGGCACGAGTGACCAAAGGGAGGCTATAGAGACTGATACTTAAGTGCCAGAAACCTCTTCACGCTGCTTTGGTTTTCCAAGTGTATTTAGTTGCAATCAGGTTTATCACCAGACTGGCCTGCACCAGCTAGTGGGGAGACCCTGTAGCCTGGGTAAGTCTTTGCGCATGAGGGTCAGGGCCCTGAGGGCATGGACAGCCCTTAAGGGCCCTGACCACCCACACCCTCTTCCCAGCGGCCCAAGACTTCACTGAAGATCAGCCCTGCACCTTCAGTCCCTGTGGTGTGGGTAGGGGTACTTCTTTGCCTGTTGGGAAAACATGCTCGGCCTCACTGCTACCTGGAGCTGGGGACATGAAGCTGCGGCAGCCTTGCTTCTGTTGGGCTATTGGAGTCGGCATCTCCCGTCTCACATGGGAGCTCCCACCGCTGCTGTCACTGCTGGCCCCTCTGTAGCATTGGCCTTGTTCAAAAGCGCGTCTAGGGGAGGTACCTTCCCAGCTGCTCAACTCCACCTACAAATGCAAAAGAAAGATGGTTTCCTGCCTCTTCCCACCTGCAGCAACCAGCCTTTTCCTTGCATTGGATTTCCCTGCAGGAAAAGGCAAGAGCTGTTCAACCCCATGGGCTATCCCACAGGCATTTCTATGGCCACTGCAGCATGCATAGCTCTCTCTGGATCACCTCCCCTTTCAGCTAGGAAGCTCATAATTAAAAGTCAGACCCTGGACTGCGGAATCGAGGGTCTCTGGGTGCTGTAGGGGCCCTCCCCCAGGCACCCTCCCCCAAGGTAAGCACTGCCCCAGGGCCAACACTCCACAGCCCAGGGACTGGCTGAGGCCCACAGGGGACAAACGACATTCCCCAGACCTGCCTGCCAGCAGTGCGCTGGAGCTGGGAGAGAACCCAGGTCTTCGGGCTCCCAGTCAGCCCCTCCCTTCCTCTACCCCACACACCCCTGCCCTTCCCCTTCCCACCCAAACCTCAAGGAGGAGGGCAGGCTTTGTGCACCAGCCCCCACAGCACCCCCACACACAGCCCTGCTGCCCCAGGGCTGTGGGCACAGCAGGCGCAGCTCTGGGCTGGGCACTGTGCTCTCTGGGCAATGGGGGAGTGCATGCGCTGCTCTCTTTGGGCACGTGTGTGCAGCAGGGCTGTGTGCAGCAAAGATGGTGCAGATAGGTCTCTTCTCCCCATTCTCACTCACAGCTATTAAGGGGCATCCTTAGCCACAGCATCCTGCCTACTTCTGCAACACACCCATTTAACACTAAATTCTCTTGCTCCAAACCAACTGCAGCAGGTGTCTTGGCGGCTAAGCCACTTGCACCGCTCAACCACAGCCACGTGTCAGCAGACAAACAACTCAAAAGGTGCAAAGCAACAAGACAAGGGAAGAGAAGAAAGAGGAAAAAAGAAGAATTAGGAATTTTAAAGGTGTCCACACATGAAATTATTCTCAGGCTGTCTCATCTACTGGCATTACTCAGTGCAATGTGCCATGGATGTTAGAGGCATTATGATGGTCAGACCTAGACACCCAGCAGAGCAAAATACAAGTTATCCTTGGACTTACCCTGAGATCTGCACTGTGGCAAGCTTCTGTCCCTTCTGCAGCACCTTTCCTGAGGCAGGCTGAGAGGATGCAAAAAGAAAGAGTGCCCATGGCCTCTACCACAACGAGCTGGATTTTCAGGAACAAGGTGCTCTGAAAGACAAGAAATCAACTGGCCTGCTCCATCTGGGAAAAAACATTTTCACACCCAATGGACAAGTTGTGTCAATCTCCTGGCAAACATCAACAAGCTGTACAGTCCATTACAGCATGCCTTTACCTGAAACGCCGGGCCTACTCTTCAGTTTGCCTGTACTGACAGCAGATCTGCCCCTCTCCAGCAACTCGCTCCACAGCACGAGAAAGTGCCCAGTGTGCTCTGGAGAGCACCAGCAAGAGAAAGACCAGAGTAACATTTTGCCCCTCGTCTCCTGGGGGATGTTGTAATGGCACTGTCATTTCCGAGGCCTGACAAGCCTTCCTTGACATAACTTGAGGGAAAAGCCCCCGGAAAGGTTACACAGTACCTGCTGACATTCTGCTACCATGAAGATCCGGCTCTTGCCAAGAAGCACATCCGTACTTCAGAGATGCCGACACGCCAGGCTCCCAAACATCCCCGTGCGACTCCGCAGTGACCGACCAAGCATGTTGCAGGTTGCCTACACGCAGCAGAGAGAGCACAGGCGGCTTCACCGACTAGCATCAGCCTCAGCCCCCAGCAGCAAAACACAAAGCATCCTTCCCTTACAGAGAGCAGCAAACCTAGGGAAGCCTCACCCCCTGTCACTGGATTGCAGAATCACAGAATGGTTGACGTTGGAAGGAACCTCTGCAGATCACCTAGTCCAACCCCCCTGCTCAAGCAGGGGCACCGAGAGCACGTTGCCCAGGACCACGTCCAGACGGCTTTTGAATATCTCCAAGGAAGGAGACTCCACAAACCTCTCTGCACAACCTGTTCCAGTGCTCTCTTACCCTCACACTAAAGGAACTTTCCCTCGTGCTCAGTCGGAACTCCCTATGTTTCACTTTGTGCCCGTTGCCAGCTTCTGCTGGCAAGAAGGTTCAGAAATCCAGACAGACAGCACAGCTCTGACCTGCAGAGGCCTCGGGAGCTCCCAGCCCTCCTCCTACACACCACACAAAAACAGAGCTATAAAACCCCAGCCCCTGCCCCACACACTTCACACTTCACAGCTACACCACTTCCCCACTCCTTGCACTGGGCCAAGACATCTGCAGCTGTTGAGGAGCTTCACTCACCTCGGCGAGTCTCTGCTCTCCTTCACCTCACTTGTCTCTGGACGCACAAGCTGCCCACTTGCACAGAAAAAAACCCACAGTCACTTCCCTTCTGCTGTTGTGGAATTTCCTAAGGAGTGGAAAACAGAGGGAGAATTTTCCTCTCTCTTGGTTTCCTGGCCCTCTTGCCCTCTCAGCTGGTACATTAAGAACAGGACGAGATGCCTTTGGGCTTTCTCTAATGGCTTAGCCTCATTAGTATGGGTTCAGGCCTCATGAGGAGGTGTTCCAGGCATTCCTTTCCCAAGCCAAGTAGTGCTCACGTGCATGTGACTCCCGGCTGGGAAGAAACCCCTCTGAAGAAGACAGCCCCAGATGCCCTTGTGCCTTCCTTTCTTCTGGCAGCAAGTGGCTGCTTAAAACAAAGCAAAAAAACAAACAACCCCCCCCCGCCCCACACACACACAAACACACTCACTTATCTCCCTATCTCAGGCCAACAGAAAGAAGCAAAGGACACTGCCTGGCTGGGCAATAAAGTGTCACAGGATATTCACTGCAGGGCACGTAAAGCATCTGGGGCAGAAAAGCCCCAAATCTTACCTTTACATGCACAGTGACAGCCTGTCACCTCATGGTTATTGGTCAAGAAGACCCAACCACTCAAACAGACATGGCCATGAAAGCACATGCTCCTGTCAGGTTAGCTAGAGATTTGTGCTATGCCAGCTAATACACACAGAAATGTTTGCTAACACTGAAGAGCTGCACTAATTTGGAAGCTCCTGAAGTGGGGACAAGGGCAGCCAGCAGGAGTTACAAAGCTCCTGGAAGAACGCAATGCCTCCCATGGAGAGCACGCTTCCTCTTACAGTCAGGCTGCAACTAGGAAGCACTTCCTTCACATTCTTCCCTCTCTTCAAAAGCCTAGCTTTACCAATTGCTCTCTAAAGTCCACACATTTGTGCCAGAGGCTACCATTTATTTGACAGCAAAGCTTTGGCTCTGAGTAGACTGGGAAGGTGGCAGAACCCAGGCATCCAAGACCCCACACAGAGGGCACAAAGCACGACGAGATCAAGAACTCATGTCCCAGTACCTCCGACTTGCAGCAAGGCAATCCCAGAGATTGCTGGTCTGCATCGAGCAGAAAAGCAACAACATCTAATCCTGTGTTAAACAGAGAGAACCTGAGAAATCCTCTTGGGGGATCAAAGCAGAAAAGCATTGGCTGAGCAGTTACTTACAGCAAAGCTTCATAAAGCTTGCCGCCTTTTGCTCCCCTTGCATCAAAGGATTTCCTGGTCTTCTCTCGGACCCGTTCTTAAGACAGAGTTGTTAAATGCGACACAGCACAACCTTGGGCTGCAATCCAAACAAAATCAAATTGGACTATCCTTACTTGCTGGTGCTCCTCACAAGCAAGCGCTCAAGAAAAGCCGGTTTGACTCACCACCAGTGCTCAGCGCATTCTCAAGAGAGTGGGCACTAAGATGCCGTCCTCTTGGGAGACATACACTCCTCTGCTCCATCTTCTTATTGCTCCGTAGCCCCCAGAAATTACTTTGCGATAGATGAAAGTACCCAAAGCATGAACCGCTGGCTAGCCTTCCTTCTTTCTTTACACCACAAATTTCACGTAGCAATTGGTGATCTGTATAATGAAATGCAAGCTCAAGATGAAAAATACAACACTGCTTTACCAAAGGAAAAGTACACCAACACTTGACTAATGCCAGGAAGTAGCACCAGACAAGAAGGACAGGCGCTTTCAGAAATACTGCGCCCTTCAAGGCTGAAAACCACAACCTGAACACAGATACTTCGGAGAGCTGCAGTGGGAGGAGTGTCCCGATCCAATATCGGGGGGGTTTCGTTATGATCCCAAGGACGAGATTAAGACGCTAAAACCAGTCAAATATCGTACAACCTTTTAACTTTATTTTCCACGGAGTGGGGAGAAAAGGTGGGGAAAGGCAAAGGGGAGAAGAGAGAGAAAGAGAGAGAGAGAGAAAGAGGGGGAGAGAGAAAGAGATATCACCACCCGTGGATCCAGCGGCGTCCTGTTGGTCCTCTTCACCCTGGGGGTAAATTTTAGCAAAGCGCGTGCAGTAATTACAACTCGAGCAGGGTCCGACCCTAGGTTCCCGCTGAGAAGTTCGGAGCCAAATCAAGGCAAATTAAATAAATAAATTGTAATGACATGCATACAGTAGTTACAGCTCGAGTTGGGTGCCTCCGAAGAGGGACCCCGAGCAAAGAAATCCCTGGGCAATTATACTTTCCAATCTAAGCTCTCCACCCCTCACGCAGTAGTTTGGACCAATAGTAATATTTAGGTCTGGGGTCTCCTGCTCCTTATTGGGTCCCTAGGTAGGTTGTTTACTGTTGTGGTTTCTGCTGACAGATGTGTTTTCATTCTTCGGGTCCTGCCCTTATCTCTCAAGGCCCTGACAAATTATTACTTCCCCAGCAGTGATAGTAGGTGTTATTTCCCAAGGTCCAGACAAAGGGAATATAATCTGGACCCCGAGATAGCTCAGACCCCCCCCCCCCCAATCAGCATTGTTTCAGCAGCGAGAGGAGGCCCTGCTCCCCAGGGTCCCGGTGCCCAAGCAGGCCTCACTTCAAAGCCTTGACATCCTTCCTCCCAGAGTGTGAAGCATGGGAATGCAAACTGCTGGTAACTCCCTTGTCTTTCCCGCCTGCATCAGCTCTGGGGCCCTTTCTCACTGAACTAGGGAGTGCGGCCTAAGGTTTCAGCAAATTTAGCTACTCATGCTAAGCAAGTTTTATAAAAGTTGTGCTAGTCCCAAAGTCTCTGCCCGATCATGCCCTGGTTCGGCGCAGGCTCGGTGTGTCCCAGGTGGTCGCAGGGAGACCATTTTGGGGGTCGCAGCAGCTCAGTCCTGTTCCCGCCGGGAACAGATGGCTGGTTCGGGGTTATGGTTTGCTTGCACCTTACGTACCAAGAAATGTTTAAGGCAAAAGTTCACTCATCTGTCCGCCACAAGGGGTCAGCAAAGAATTTGGAAAAGGAAACTCACATACACCATCCAGGGGTATTCTTCAAGATGTACTGAAGGAGAACACCACTGTGCTGCAGCAAGGTTTACCTCAGCCTTCAGCCAGCCAAGCTCCTTCAGCCTGTGGATGCGCTCACAGGTGACACTGAGGTTGGAAGCACTGCTCCTCATCTCCTCTGGCTTGCCTTCCTCACAGGCAGCAAGGACCCCTCTCACCAGGGCCTGAAAAACACAGTCACAGGGGAAAGGGCTCAGGAACACAAAGTCCGGAGCACACTAACCTGTGTGCAGCAGTCAGCTGAAACAAGGCCTCTTAAAGCCTGTCAAGCTACAGCTTGGAAACAGCACGAGTGTTTCAGAGCACTGCATCACTGGCTCCCACAGTTTGCTGCCCAGGTAGCAACAGCAGCCTGGTTTTGGGTTTTGGGATTTTTTTTTCTTTCAGAGTCCTAACTGGGGAGGGCAGGGTTGTTTCAATCTGTTTTCACAGCAGTGCTCACAGGTGCAAGAGAGGAAGCTGACAGAAAACAGGAGCACTAGCAAACACAAGCAAATGGCTGAGGAACAAACACAAGAACAGCAAGAGCCTCCTCTCCCACATCAGGCTGCAGCCCTCCCAACACTCACCTCCAAGCCAACCACAGCAGGCATTCTCCACACCAAGGCACCCAACAACACAGGAGCCTGGGAGCTCTTGAAGGTGGTGAGCTTCAAAGGCAACTGTGCTGACAACACAGGGGGGAATGGATGTCACTACGCAGCAGTTGAGGCAATCACAACTCCCTGTCGAGCAGCTGACTCGTTGCAATACGGAAGCTGGCATCCAAGTCTGCTTAAGGAAGGCAAAGAAAACATGGGCCTGTTAGCATGAAAGACTCTCATCTGCAATAGCCCCTCCTTCTTGCTTGAGGCTGGGTTCACAGAATTCAGAAAACACCCTTTTCCCTCAGACCACCAGCATTACGCTGCAGGCTTCAATAAACCCTTCTTTTGCTCGTCCTTTCCAAAACGGATTGGAGCAAGCAAGGACAGACAGCTTGACTAGCAGGCAAGGACAGAAGTCTTGCTCACACACAAAAGGGCAAGAAAGATATTTTGTACACACAACACATCAACCAGCAAATTCCGCCCTTCCCAAACTCCCAAGTGCCTGTGGAGGGATGGCCACTTTCAAACTGGGCACCCATGTGCTACTCAGTCCAAAGCCAAATAGAGGCAAGAGAGCCACAGTGTTGGCTGAGTATACACAAGCACTAAGGAGCTCAGCAAAGCCTCCTACACAGCTCTCTCTTCAGCTGAGATTGAGAAGAAGAATTCTCATTTCCACGCTTAAGCCTGGATTTCTCATCTCAGGCCTTATCACAGCTGAAAATCCAAGAGGCGCACCACATTTCTCACGAGACGTGCAAGAGGAGACTAAACGCATTGCAACCTTGTCCTGGAAGTCAGCTGAGCTGGTGCCCTGTGCGCCTTCAAGCGTTACCCCACAGGTAAGAGGCAAAGAATTAAAACGGCAGAGAGCGGAGTGCTCCGACGGGCACAGGCACAGAAAAAATGTCAGCAGGAGACCTCTGTCAAAGCACCGTCTGTTGAAGAAGGCTCCCCCTTCCCCTGGGAAAAAAACCTGGCATGACAGAGCGCTCTTTACTCAACAACATACACGGCAGAGGGCAAACATTTATGGTTGAAAACACTCAGTCGGCTTTCCCTAAACAAAGGAGAAATAAACACACAAGCTTACCCCTGCACTGGCCTCTTTCAGGGCTCTGTCCCGAGAGTCTTCTGCTGGTCACAAGCATTTCCTGCTAGTCTGTAAAGCTCAAGAGAAGCAGAGAAACAGGCTCTATCAAAGTCGTCACGTTCAGTTCTGATGAATCCACCTCCTGCTTAAGAACGGCTTTCTGCAGAGCTGAATTTGCCTGGAGCCTCCGTTGCACACATGAACAAGGGAAGACAGCACATCAGCTTCCAGCACTACTCTTCTGGAGCAGCAAGAGTGGGAGAGAAGGAAGAGCTGGGCTCCTCTCTGACTTTCTTCCCTCCACACTTGCCCAGAGACCTTTTCTTGCTCTCGAGCAGCTTCACTACATGGAACATGGGGAAGCCACCAGCACCTCCTCTCTAAAGCACTTGGTGACCTCCTTGGGAGGAATGCTGCAAGCTAGCTGTTATCCTGCAAGGGAAAAAGGAACATTTGCAACCACACTTGCGTCCAAGGACGGTTAGATCACTCAAGCTGAAGACCAGCACACGGACTTACAAAGGAAAGCCTTCAAGATGTTCACTTCCTCCTTTTCAGAGGCTAGGCAGGAAAGTGACCATCCCCGTTTGGAAAGCAGTTATCATGAAAGCCACACAGACTCTGCAGACCAAGCAAATACACAGACACTGAAGATGCCCCTACACAGGCCCCCTTCTCCTCCCAAACAAGCAGGAGTTGCATTGTCACCAAAGTCCTGACTGTTCACTCCACTCCTGCTCTGGCTTTGTGCCTAAAACATGCCTCATCTGAAGGCCTCATGCATGCTGGCAGCAGCACCATTAGGCTAAAGCCAGAGCAACGCACACGCCAGCTCCTCCAGGACAAAGAGAACCAGGTCTGCTATCCTTGTAGGTTTTTAAGGAACTCCTTGTTAACACCTGAGAAGACCCACACTCTTGGGAATTAAGGAAATCCTTACCCGGCAACCCAAACAACCACTAGGCTTGGCAGGCACCAGACTTCCGAGCTGGGAGGTGCAAATACACCAGCTCAGCCCAACAGCCTTTGAAGCGGAGCCAGCAGCGGCCGGACTGCTGAGGCGCTTGTGCATCCCGGCGCAATTCAGGGGACGCCCACACCGTGACGGGGGAGGGAGGATGAGCACCCTCACTGTCGGTTAGGTAACTCTTTTGCTCATAAGCACGTGAATTAACAAACTATCAAGTTAACCAATCGGTGAACCATCCAATTAAGTAACTACAGAATTAATGATTTAGGCTAGCGTACAGAGGAAGGATTAACCCTTTCTTTGCTTTTTCATTTCTTTACCTAATAAGCTCATAAAAGCAAAGTTTGCTTCACAAGTACGCTGTCCCGTAAATCTGAGAGAGCACAACGTGACACAAAGATCCGCCTTGGCAGCGGGCAGACCTCCAACCGACACTCACGCTTCGCTCACGCTCATTGGGCTTTAAAGGCATTCAAGCCAGGATGGGAAGAAGAGACTCTGTACCTGACCAGATCCTTTCTCTGAGACCACTCTGCACCCCAAGCATCACCACGTTGGAGATCTGCACTGACGGACAAGGGAGTGTTAAGAGAAAAACCACAAGGCATCTTTCCAGGACAATTAGATGTACGGGGCTCTCAGGTTACGGGTGATAATGCAGACAAAGTCCTCACGCTGACGGGCTGAGTAGGAAGCAGCACCTCCCACAAACTGGCCTTCCAAATAGCATGGGAAGTTTGTGAGGACTGAAGCACAGCATCTGCTGGGGGTTTCACTGCGAGACTCCACACTGGACCCAGGGAGTCATTCGGCAGGAACAGATGCTGCTCCTGACTCACAAGCACAGCTTGTCATTTTGGACCACAAAACATGCTCAACCCACATTCCAGGACCTACGCCAAAATGGGTACAAAACTATTAGCTTTGCAGAATCATGTCACAGACGCGTAACAGAAGTACTTGGGAACTGGCATTTACAGAACAAACAGGATGACAAAAAAAATCATGGGGACAACAGTGGACGTGTGCACATGGCATTCTAACAAACTGCTGGAGAGAGAAGAAAACAGTTTGTCAGCAATCCAGCTACTCCTGACCTCTCTGCAGGGCACAATTCAGGACACCTGAAAAAGCAGAAGCTCCAGGAAAGAAACCAACTTGACAGAAACAAGGGAACTGGGCTTGCCCAGAAAAGATGCAGGTCGCTTACTTGCTTTGGAAGCTCTGCCACCAGAAAAACAAACAAACAAAAAACCATACGCACGCCCCAAACAGTCACAAAGGCAGCATTTAAGAGTCCTGTCTAAATTCAGCATGAATTTAAGTACAGGGCACCCAAGGGCGCACAAGGAATTCAGCATCCGCCATTCCTGCAAACAGCCAGACGCTACAACAGTCACCCCGAGGAGAACGGAGCGCAGGCTGCACCTAAGAAAGTCACTGGCACACTAAAGCCTCTCTCGCACACTTTCAACCCACATTTTCCCTTCAACACAAGCCTTACAAAGCCACTGCAGCCAAGAACTTGCCACAAGGGCCTTTCTGCCCTCCTCTTTTTCCTCCTTGCTTTCCAGACAGAGCGTGTTTCATTCGACAGCTTCCGGCAGAAGCAGAAATCAGCATCAACTCACCGGCTCATTCAGGCTTCCTCGACCAAAAGATTTCGGGCTTTAGGCTGAAATGGTCTGTGCTGCCCGTGGGGAGAGGCACCCGGCCAGGACACAGCGCCTGGAGCCCAGCTCACTCCACGGACTCGGGGCCTCTCCTGCCGCCAGCAGAAAGAGCGCATCCTCTCCTCTTCCCTCCGCACACACACCACCTCCCCTCGGGCCAGCCCCCACGGTACCTCCGCAGGGCCCTGGCCACACAGGCGCTCGCAGAGAGCAAAGGAGGGAGGAAAAGCCACACAATTTCCCTGACTAGCCGTTCGGAGAAGACCCAGCGCCTGCCGGGCTGCACGAAGCCCCCCAAAATAAGGCCTCTGAAGCACGGGAAGAACGGGCAGCTCCTGATTCTCTCCTCCTCGCTCGAGTCTGGCCAGGGTCTTCCACGCCGGGCTCCGCGCTGAGCAAGCAACAGGCAGAAGAGGCTTTGGCTGCCACACACCAGTCTCGGGGAGGCCGCCGGCCCTGCACAGGCCTCCGGCGCCCAGCGCGGCCTTCCGGGCCCCGCAGCTCTCCCTCCCCAGGCCCTCGGGGATCATCTCCGGCAGAGACACGGCAAGGTCTCTCCAGGGCAGCCGCTGCCCCCGCGGCAGCACCTCGGCAGCCCCCCCCACGCCTCGCCCAGGCCCCAGGCCGCGCACGCGCAGCTGCTGCTGCCTCCCCAGCGCCTGCGGCCTCCGCGCACGCGCGCAGCCCCGCCCCTCGCCCGCCCTGCCCGGGGCGCTCTGCCGCGGGGCCCCGCGCTGCGCACGCGCACGCCCACTGCCTCGCCCCGCCCCTGCCCTGCTCGCCTCGCCTCGCCCCTCCCCTCCCCTCCCCTCCCCTCCCGCCTGTGCAGCCCCGGCAGGCCACGCGCCGCCGGAGCCAATGGGGAGCGCGCAGCAGGGAGGGGCGGGGGGCGGAGCGTCGGGGCGGGAGGTGCCGTTGTGGGGCGGGGGTGCGGCCGGCTTGAGCTGGGCCAAAGCCTTTCTGAGCGCGGAGGGGCTTCGTCAGAGCTGGGGGCGACGGCGCGGAACCGGCCCGTTTCTGCCTTGCTCCGCTTCTGCCGTCGCTGTCTCGGCAGCCTGTGCGTTTCCGGAAGGCAGGTAAGGCCTGGAGCTCCGCGAGCCCGCGAGGTGCCGGTGGGCAGAGGCCTGTGCTCTTGCCGGGCTGGGGACGGAGGGGCAGTTTTTGCCAGGAGAGGGTCCGGCTTTGCGAGGAGGCTGTGAAAGGACAGGAGTGCTGTTGGCAGAAGGCTGAGGTGTCCTGGTGCTGCTGCCGGGCTCTGGAGAGGCTCTTGGAAACGCCCGTGTGAGAGCTGGATCGTTTGCTTTGCCAGAGCCTGTGATTCCTGCTGCGGAGCTTGGCTTTGTGTTGGGAAGCGCAGTCACGGCCCCTGGTTTCTCGCCCCGGTTCTGCTGGTGCCTGCAGAGCGGGGGAAGAGGCTCTGGCGTCGGAGACGCCTTGGCCTGCTGGCTGGCAGGAAGCCCTTGTGGCAAGCCTTTCTTCTGTCCTTCTTTTGTCTCCAGAGCTCTGGTGGAGCCAGCGGAGGGCTTCTGGCTGGAAGTCAGTTAACGTGTCAGCTCTGCAGCCGCCCGCTGTGCGGGTGCTCTTGGGGATGGTGGTGGTGGTGGTGGGTGCTGCCTGTGTCTGCTTGTTTTGGAGCGGGTGGTATGGTGGTGAGCTTGTTGACTTCAGGCAGAGCCCGTGTTTTTCTTGCTGCCCAGATATGGCTAAAGTTTGGGAGAGCGTGTGTGAGTGCTACCGCCAAGCGCTGCTGCTGAAGGAGGTGGGGCTCATTTCCTCATTATCCCTCCGACCTTGATGAGTGCTGGCTCCTGCTTGCATGCTGCCATTGAGCAGCCTTCTTCCTGCCTGCCTGGGAAAGCAGAAGCCAGGCCCCAGCAGGAGCCTGCAGGTGGCAGTTTTGCCCAGAGCAAGCTCTCCCTCACTGGAGAGCAGAAGCAAAGCGCAGCTGGAGAAGCAGAGTGTGGGGTTTGTCCTCTGGGGCCTTCTCTAGCTGCTCGTGGCAGGGTGGAACCACCCGCCAGAGATGGTGGCATGCTGTGGAGAGTTTCTGCCAGGTGTGGTCCCTCCTTGGAGGTTCTGAGGCTCCGGGGGTTTTTCCCTGTTTGTGCGTCAACTCTCAGCTGGTGGGAGGTGAAGGAGTGGGAGAGGGGGAGACTGGAGAGTGCAAGGCTCTCCTGCAAAGCGCCCCATCTTGCCCCTTTGGAGATCACCCTTAGTGTGCCCTGACAAGTCTAGTCTTCATTATTGTGTGTGTGAAAGCCCTGCTTTTGTTCCTTTGTTGCTCTCCTGTTTTCAGACTGTCCAGCTAGCAGGCGTGGGTAACATGTCCGTTCTGGAAAACTACTTGCGTGATGCGGATAAGAAGAGTTTCCATGTTTGGAGACGAGTGTTTCGGGTGGACAAGGTGTTTCTGCTGGAGAAGAATCTCAGCTCTGAGAAGAGCCCGTGGCGTGGTAAGAAGCGAGATTCAAAGCTGGGCTTGCCCCTGTGTCGTAGCGAGGATCTGCTTTGTGATTAGTGAAATACAGCTGCATCTTTGGCAGAACTGCCTCCCACTGCAGAGGCAGGAGCCCAGCATGGGCGCGCGGGGCACAGAACAACGTCCTGCTGTGCTCATGCCAACTCCTCCTGCTGTCTCCTTGTAGTCTGCTCCCACAGCGTCCAGGCAGCTCCCCCAGGACCAAGGAGGCTGGCAAGCAGCACCTACCTCCTCCAGCCAGGTCCACGGCTGCTCTCGCTGTTCCTGAAGGCTGTTGGAGACTGTTGCAGGTACATGCCCTGGGTTGCTGTAATGACTGTGCTGTTGCAAACGGTGCCAGAGCCCCGTTGTGCACATACCGACTCTGCCAAGATCCCTTAAGCGCTCTTCCGTTGACCATTGCTCTTCCTTCCTTCAGATCTTCTTAGTGGGCTGAAGGCCTGCTCTACCTTTCCAGTGTGTCCTTGCCTCCTGTACTTGCAGGAAGCAGCCACGGACACTTCCCTGGGGCACTGTTGGCTCTAGCAGCAGGACCTGCTGCATTCTGAGGCTGTGGCAATGCGCAGGTCTTTTCCAGACCCTTGGTAGTTGAGATCATTGGTCCTCCCAGACCGCTCAGTGGTGTGTGCAGTGAAGGGAGGAGCCTGGTGTAACTTCAGGCCTCCTCACCTTTCCGGAGCCAAACTCTGGCGACAGGCCGGCTGAAGAGAGAGCCCAGGAGTGAGGGTACGACCTGCAGAAAGCCGTCCCCTGGCGGCAGCTGAGACTAATCGTGTGTGCTGTGGTGTTTCTATGGCCCTGCAGGAAAGCGGCGAGCTGTGCGCGCAGTGGGACCGAAGGCAGAGCCTGGGCTCCCTGTACAGAGAGCGGCAGGAACAAGCAGAGGCCGAATGGGCTGCGTGGGAAGCCTGGTGTGCAGGGGAGGCTCCAGAGCCGGCTCAGGTACCGGCCCCATTGGACACCCTTCAGAACAACGGCCATCCTCTCCGTCACGGAGCCGAGGGCGGGAGGTCCTCTGGCCTTGGGGGCAGTGTTGCTGCTCAGTCAGTGGGACACTTTGCAACTGCAGCACGACTAATTACCACCCGTGGTCTTAGGACTCCCACCCAGCTAGTGCTGGATTACAATTGCATCTCCCTTCCCTGCCCAGCACTTAGTGTCTAGGGTGCAATTTGTTCCCTCCTTACTTCACACAGCCCCTCCAAGGCTTTTGCGCATAGACCGGTGGAGAGTCTGCTGGCTTTTCCGAGGCTGTCAGCATGAGCTTGGGACTGCAGCTCAGCCTCACTGCCATGCGTATGCATCCACACGCTCACTGTTGGAAGATACCCCCGCTGCAGTTTCCCCCAGCCCCTCCTTTCTTCCTTGGAGTCCTCATGCCTCATTTGCTGTCTTTCTGCAACCAGCTTCTCACCTCCTCCCTACCTGCCTCTCTTGCTCCACGCAGACTCCTGCCAGACAAACAGCGTACACCTCACTGCTTTTTTTCCTTCTTGGTCCCAACTGTGCTGCAGTCAGCTCAGGATGCAGATGCTGCGGAAAGCTCTCTTCTCACCTGCCTGCAAAAGGCAGGGCCTCTTTTTGTTCTTTGCCTAACAGTTGGCCCCGGAGAAAGACCTCCACCCCAGGGAAGCTTCTTGCAGCATTTGGGAGGATCCAGAGCTGACAGGAGCAGAAGTACAGCTGAGAGCAGAGCACACCTGGTAGGAGCATTTGAGGAAGGAAAGCAATAGTTCCTGCCCCACTAATGGCTGTGTGAATCCTGCTGGGTGCTTTTCCATGAGTGCTGCAGCAGCCAAAGGCCAAGCAGCAGAGGGGTGTCCTCCTGAGGAAAAGTCATGGTGTTATGAAATCCCCCTTGCTGGGCTGCCGGGGGTTGGGGAAACAGCCAGTGGGGCAGTGAGGCCTGAAGCTGTGGGTAAAACCTGAGTCCAGAAGGGTTTGGATCGCTTGGTGTGCCCTGCCAAACCTAGCGAGGAGCTCATTGGAAGTTCCTGCCCTGCAAATGGCAATTCCCTCCTCCCCATTTCCCATGCTGTCAGTGATGTCAGCAGGAAAGCAGAGGGCCAGCTGGGAATGGCAGTGAAGCCCTGCTCCCACCCTGCCCTTGCCCTGGGGGCCTGTGGTGGAGAGGTGGTGGAGAGGCTGCCCAGCTCCTGCTGCCGGGTGCTTGCCAGAGGGCCTCTGGGAAAGGGCTCCTCTCTTCCCAGTCTGGTTTGCAGGCAGTCAGTCGCTCCTTCTTGGCAGGACTTTGGCCGTAAAGAGACTTGGGCTCCCCACCCTGCCGCCCAGCCCAGGAGAAAGGAGCACAGGGAGAGGTGGAAAAGCCTCCCCCCACCCCGTGGAAGAGAAGAAAGCAGCAGCCAAGCTGGAGACAGTCCAGCCCCAGTAAGTGTGCGCTGAGCCCAGCCCCAGCCTGGGGCGGTCGAGTGTCCCTGACCCCCACAGGGTGTTATGGCTCCAAATCCCGGAGGCCTGGGGTTGCGTACAACACCCTTGGTGTTCTGGTGACGCGTACAACACCCTTGGTGTTCTGGTGACACGGGAATGGCCTGGGTTACACCTCCCTCCTCCCAGGTGTTATGGAAATTAGGCTTGTCGGCCACCATAACAGGGCCCGACCCTAGGTTCCCGCAGAAAAGTTCAGAGCCAAATCAAAGCAAATTAAAGAATTACGTTTTAATGACACGCGTGCAGTAATTACAGCTCGAGCTGGGTGCCTCCGAAGAGGGACCCCGAGCAGAGAAATCCCTGGGCAATTATACTTTCCAATCTAAGCTCTCCACCCCTCACGCGGTAATTCAGACCAATAGTAATATTTAGGTCTGGGGTCTCCTGCTCCTTCTTGGGTCTGATCCCTGTCCCTAGGCAGGCTGTTTATCTTTACTGTTGCGGTTTCTGCTGACAGATGTGTCTTAATTCTTCGGGTCCCGCCCTTGTCTCTCAAGGCCCTGACAGAGAGGTGTTGTTCCAGCAATTAGCACTGCCCCAGCAGTGACAGTAGGTGTTATCTCCCGAGGTCCTGAGGAAGGGGATATAATCCAGACCCCGAGATAGTCCAGACCCTCCAAATTAACACTGTTTCAGCAGTGAGAGGAGGCATTGTTTCCCAGGGTCCTGGCGCCCAACGAGGCCTTATTTCAAAGCCTTGACATCCTGCCTTTTGGAGTGTGAAGCACAGGAATGCAAACTGCTTGCAACTCCCTTATCATTCCAGTCTGAACCAGCTCTCAGGCCCCTTTTCTTACTGAACTAGGTGAAAGTTCATTATTTTATCTAAGCGCGGCCTAAGGCTTCAACAGATTTAGCTACTCATGCAAAGCAAGTTTTATAAAAGTTGTGCTAAGCAGCTATCTCTCGACAGTTTCAGCTCAGTATTCTTTAACAGTCCCCCCTTTGTTTTTATGAAGCATCCCTGCTAATCCTTTAAACGGAGTTCTTGAAGCCTTTCGAGGCGTACTATCACTTTCCATAATCTTATGTATAATATGATCGTAAGTAATAGGCATAACACAGTTAAACTTAACACAACTACTACTGGGTGCGACGTGATTATAAATCCCTGTTGCAGATGGTGACCATCCGAGGAGAGTTTCCCAGCCGTGATGTTCTCCGTCCCTTTTTAGCCTTTCCAAGATGTGGTGTATCTCTTCTGCATCATGATGAACAGTGATTAGAGCTTTCTGTCCACTGTTTTGGATGCGTTCTAGCAGTCGATGCGGGTCATCGTGTTGTAGTCGTTTCTTCACCAGGGTGAGATTCATTCCAATGGGGGTAGGTAGTAAATTTTGAATTAATGTATAATTAGATTGTAACAACTGATAAGATGTAATAGGAGCTGAATAATTAAAATCACATCCCATGATTCTGGTAAAGTTACAAATACAAGTATTTGAATGGTTACTTGTATCTACAACAATGACATCTATGAATATAAGATTACAAAGTGTTCTTACACATACACATCCTTTCTTAACGTATACAAGTACAGTTCAACTTTAACAGCAAAGTAAGAACATAATATGACAGTATATGGCCTGTTCCATTTAGGTTTTAACTTGGATTTTTGTGAAAATACTTTAACTAAAACTTCATCCCCAGGCTGTGTATCAGGCACTTGTATGTCAGGTGGTGATCATTGGATATGTCATCATTGGATGGTCAGGTGGATATCATTGAGCATTTATTTATTTATTTATTTATTTTAAAGATTTTCAAACCTTTTTTGCATACTTGGAACATACTGGGTTAGTCGTTCATCTCCGTCTAACAGGCTGGTCTCAGCTAGAATAATAAGTCCCTAGTATAGCTAAATGTCTCCCGAAGAGAATTTCTGCTGGTGTTAGTCCTATGGGTTGCCGTGGGGCATTTCAAACATCCCATAGAGCTAAGTTTAATGCCTCTGGCCATTTTAGGCTAGCACGTGCGCATATTCTTGCTATTTTTTCTTTTAATGTTCTATTCATTCTTTCTACTTGTCCCGAAGATTGTGGGTGATAAGGGGTACATAGGTTTCTTTTTATTCCTAATGATTTATATAATTGAGTGATTATGCTTGCTGTAAAATGGACACCCTTGTCTGAATCAGTGGCTTCTGGGACTCTATATCTAGGTATGAGTTCTTTCAGTAAGGCTTTTACTACTCCCCCTGCGTCAGTCTTTCTTGTTGGGAAAGCTTCTGCCCAGCCTGATAACTGATCTGCTATCATTAACAAGTGTTTGTGCCCATTGGCGGATGGCATAGCCGCATAATCTATTTGTAGCTTTTGGAAAGGGAAGTAGGCCCATGGTTGTCCCCTTAACTCTAAGCTTGGTTTGCTACTTAAAAACTTCTGGCAGGCCAGGCAGCTATTTGTTATTCTTTTAGCAGCCGCATAAATTCCTGGAGTGGCCCATAGTTTCTGTACCTGGTTAGCTATTGCCTCGGCTCCGCCATGAGCTTTATCGTGAAACCACCTAGCTATAGTAATTAAATATTTTTTTTGGTAGAATTGGTTTTCTTCCAATTGTCCATATTCCATCATCATTTTGTTTTGCTTCCCACTATTCCCATTGTTTTTTGTTTTTTGTTTTTTGTTTTTTTTTCTCCCACTGAGCAGTCCTTTTCATACATGGTTTTGGGGTCTATTAAATTTGGTCACTCACTTTAGTTCATCCTTGGAACTGCCCCCATACACTCTGACAGAGTGTGTTGGGCTGCAGCCTTCGCAGCGGCGTCAGCTAATGCATTTCCTCTACTAATTTCTGTAGTGTCTTTAGTATGGGCTGGGCAGCGTATTACAGCAATTTCTTTGGGGCAGTTGGACTGCTTCCAGCAAATTACGTATTTCTTCTCCATTAGCTATTTTCTTTCCTGATGACGTAAAAAATCCTTGTTCTTTCCATAACATCCCTGTTACATCAAATACTCCAAATGCATATTTAGAATCGGTATAGATATTTACCCGCAGGTTCTTACTGATTTTTGCTGCTTGGGTCAATGCTATTAATTCTGCTCCTTGAGCACTTACAGACGGAGACAAAGGATTAGTCTCAAGTACCTCAAAGATGTTGGTATCAGGATAACCTGAGTGACGCCTTCCGTCCAAATAATAGGATGATCCATCTGTAAATGGAACTAAGTCCGGGTTCTCCAAAGGTTCCTCTTTAAGGTCCTCCCGGGGCTTGCTCGAGCTGACGACCACCTGTTCATAGGAATGATGCGGCTCTCCATCCTCAGGTAGAGGCAGTAGTGTTGCTGGATTTAAGATATTGCATCTCTTTAAGGTCACATTATCTGCATGCAATATTATCAGTTCATAGCAGTGAGCTCTCTGTGGGGATAGTGCTTGAGCTGCGTATTGCTTCATTAACAGTTCTACTTCATGTGGCACATACACAGTCAATGAGCGACCCAAAACTACAGGTCATGTTTTTTCAATAAGAGCTGCCGTAGCTGCTATTGCTCTGATGCATCCTGGAGTGCCTTTAGCTACCACGTCTAGCTGTGTGGAGTAAATAGGCCACTGGTCTACAGTGAGGACCTAGTTTTTGGGTGAGTACCCCACTTGCTACTCCCTATTGTTCATGGACAAATAATTCAAATGGTTTGCTATAATCTGGTAACCCTAGAGCAGGGGCTGAAACCAACGCCTTTTTTACAGATGTAAAAGCTTTTTCCCTTTCTGGACCCCAGGCCAAAGGCTCTATCTCCTCTTTTTTGTTTCCTGCACTAAAGGCTTAGTAAGTTCTCCTAACCCAGGAATCCATGGTCAGCAAAATCCTACAGTTCCTAAAAATCCCCTAAGTTGCTTTTTTGTTACAGGACGGGGCATATTAAGAATTGTCTTTACTCATTCTGGATCAATTAACCTGTGTCCTTCCTTTAAAATCAAACCCACATATTTCACCTCTCGTTGACACAGCTGAAGTTTAGACAGAGATGCTCGATGCCCTTTTTCTGCAAGAGCATTACACAGAGAAATAGTGTCTTTTAATCAAGTCTCATAATCTTTACTTGCTAATAACAAATCATCCACATATTGTATTAACACTGAATTTCCTGGAAGTTCGATGTCTGAGAGATGTTTATAGTCCTTAAGTCTTGTACAAACCGATACTCTGGATCACCATCAGAATCTTGCCTGTTCTTTTAACCGTCAGAATCGGAGTGTTGTACGGGGATTCATAGACTCTAAGGATACCCAGTTTCAAATGATGACTGATTTGTTTTCGGATGCTCTTCTCTGCTTCCTTTAGGATAGGGTATTGCTTAACTGCGGGAGGCAATCCCCTCTTTGTTTTTATCAAGACTGGACTAGCTGATTTCAGTAGTCCAACATCCATTCCTGAAGAGCTCCATAACTTTTTAGAAACTGATTCTAAACTTGTTGGAATAGTCAACTCTGGTTCTGGTGTCTTAGCCAGAACACATGAACCCATAATTATTAATTTTATCCCTTCCGGCTGTAAACAGATCTGAGTATGCAAGGCTTGCAGGAGATCTCTCCCTAAGAGGCAAGAGGGCGAGTCTGTGGAAATTATAAAACGTCCCCACGCTCTTTTACCTCCAAAAGTGAGCAATAAGGGCTTAGATAACATTCGTTCACCTTTTCCCATTACTCCTTGTATCATTATTTTATCTGATGACTTGCATCCTTTAGGCTCAAAATGTAAAAGGGAAAGGGTGGCTCCGGTATTCACTAGAAAAGGAACTTCTAAACCTTCTATATTTGCCATTACCTGCCCCTCAAATCCAAATTTATATCCCATAAATTTACCCCAATTTCCACAGTATTTTCTGAGTCTCCTATCTCCTGTCATTGTGGACTGACTGGGAATTGCCTGGTCTCATTCTCAGTGTTTGATTGTCTCATGCTGGCCCCTCTATTCCCAAGTACGTGGGGCCTCGCTGGGCATTCCTGCTTCCAGTGCCTTTGTTCCCCACAATAATGACACACATCATTAACTCTTAATTGTACAGCACGTTCACTTTGATTCCATCTATCTCCCCTGGTTCTGCCGCGCCGCCTCCCCTTGCCAGCCTGGCACATGCTCTTTAAAATACTTTTGTGTATCAGGGGCTGCTTGATCTATAAAAACACTAATTGCGAGAGCATCATTGAAGTTTTGTGGGGTCATTCCTCCATATTTTAGCAGGGCTTACCGCAAAAGTCCCCAGAAGTAATGGGGGTGTTCATCTAATCACTATCTGCATTCTTGCACTTTAGTCCAATTTACTCCTAATTCTCTGCATGCTCTGATTGCTTCTACTAAATTTCAAAGTCCTGTTTGACATACAGCTCTATTTCCTGCATTATTAAATGTCCCAGTTTGGATCACTTGCTAGCCAGAGGTTTCTATTTCCCCTGGCTTGCTGTGCTACTTCCGCACCTTTGTTAATTATCTTAACCCATTCATTTGGTCAAAATAATTCCCTCAAAAGAATTTGGGTATCACTCCAGAGTGGGCTGTGCCCGGTGCACATACTAGAAAATAACTGGACACATTGCTCTGCATCTTTTCTTAATCTCTGCATTTTACCCCCCCATAGGGCGAGATCGCCAGGGTCCCAGGGCTGATTAGTAAACACCCGCAGCACAGGACGGGGGGACTGGCCCCTCCCTTTCCCCTGGCTGTAAAGCGGCAGGGTTAGTCAGCACGTTGGGGATCATAGGATAGAGTCCGGCAGCCGGTGGAGTAGAGGGAGAAGGAGGAGGAGAAGGAGAAGTAATGACAGAGAGATCATCAGGCATATCAGGTGGAGCAGAAACTTTTGGAGCACAGTCCGGGGTCCTAGTATCTGCTAACACAAGTGTTACCTTCTGCGGGTTTCTTTCCTCCCTCCTTCCTGGCTCAAATGCTCCTGTGCCCATGCCCAGTTCTCCCAAACATACCAGTAATCCACTCAACTTGGAAACCTGTCTTCTAGACGATTTCACAAGGAAGTTAGTTCCTGCTGATTGAAAGTCCCTTGTGGTGGCCACCGTTCCGCTGGGTTTCCCTCCTTTGTCAGGAATGGGCAATCCTCCTGACACAGTTGGACCAACCTTTTTTCCTTAGATCTTTGGTACCATCAATCTTACTCCAATTTTCCAAAATTTTGGCTAAGGGCATCCCCTTTTCTGTGCCAAAATTATTCCCTATATTGAGTTCCTGAGAAGTGCGTCTTAAGCAAATCAGGCAGCGCACTTCCTTACCAGTAACACCAGCCCCTGCGGCTGGTGGGATCACACAGTCTCTTTCTCTCGCTCTCTGGGAACCGCACTCCCACCCCCTGAGTCTTTAACTGCTAGGACTGCTGTCCCTTCGCAGCGGGCGGCTTCCTCAGCCGACGGGCGCCCCGGTCGGTTCCCAGGCTATACGCACTCGCACACACAGCACTGTTCACGCTCACACCAGTCACAGTGACTCTAGACTTCTGTCTTGCAGTCTTGCAGTGCGCCTTATGCTGCTCAGGCTGCGCACCCCTTCTCCAGCCGGACCGAGCTGGGACTTAAAACCCACTCAAACCCTGGGGATGGGACTCGCACCCATCCCCTGGTACGCCTTGCTGTGGCCAGCCCACGTACCCCCTGCCTGGTACGCCTTACGGTGATCAGCCCGCATACCCCTTAAGTGCACTGTTACCAGATCAGAATTTAGAATTTAGGTGGGAATTTAAGACTCACCTTTCCGGTGCCTCTGGTTGCCAAAGATCCCAGGTGAACTCACCCGATGGCGCCAGATGATCATTTGGAGACGAGAGGCCCCGACAGTGGTCGCCTAGGGTCCCATCTGGGGTGCCAAACTATTATGGAAATTAGGCTTGTCCGCCACCATAACAGGGCCTGACCCTAGGTTCCCATAGAAAAGTTCAGAGCCAAATCAAAGCAAGTTAAAGAGTTACCTTGAGTTGTCTCTCAAGGTCCTGAGGAGGAGGTGATTCTAAATCATAACAATTAACACTGCCCCAGTAGGGAGAGGAGGCTTTGTCCCTCAAGGTCCTGATGCCCTGCACTGGTCTTATTTCAAAGCCTTGCCATCCTCCCTTTTGGAGTGTGAGACGCAGGAATGCAGACTGCTTGTAACTTCCTTATCTTCCCAGCTTGAACCAGCTCTGAGGCCCTTTTCTTACTGGACTAAGTGAAAGTTCATTATTTTATCTAAGCAGGCGACCTAAGGCTTCAGCAAATTTAGCTACTCATGCAAAGCAAGTTTTATATAAGTTGTGCTAAGCGGCTACCTCTAGTCAGTTTCAGTTTGCTATTCCTTAACAAGCATCCCTGGCACGTGTAAAGAAATGGCCAATCGTGTGCCCTTTTTCAGCTGCAGGGATTCGCCTTTTGTCTCTCAGAGATGGTTCCGGACAACTGCAAGGAACCCCACGGTGGGAAGAAGGAGAGAGGCCCGCAAGGGCACAGGCACTGGGGAGAGCCAGGAGTGATCCAAGAGGCCCATGTCTGATTGTTGCAGAGAGGGCAGGAGGGACAGCAGAGCCTCCCTCATTTTCTGCCCCCACTCTCGAGGTCAGGGCACTTGTGGGAGGGCAGGTTTCAGCAGAGAGGGGCTCTGGGGTGGATGTTTCTGCTTTAGGCGCTAGGACAGAATCCCCTGGCGCTGCCCAGCCCCAGCTGTGCCTGCAATGGAGGCGTGCCTGTGCCTGCCATCAGGGAGGAGGCCAAGGGAGCTTGGGAGCAGGACTGGCAGGCAGAGACGAGGGTGTGCGAGGGAAAGGCAGCCCCCAGCAGTGGAGGATTTCTGCCCAGAGCCAGGGAGCAATGGGAGGCTCTCTTTGTCGACCATCTCTCTGAGGGGCCTGAACGGCAGGGTCTGCTTGTTGCGAGGGGTCTGAAGAAGCCGCAGGAGCAAAATCCCTGTCTGCCAGGGTCGCCAAGGGCTCTTGTGCCCAGATTCTGGCCCCCAGACTTCTTCTTCACATGGAACCCGCCAGTGCTCCTCCGTGCGGGATGCCACGGGCCTGTGGGAGTGTGACGGCTGTGCTGGCCAGAGCACTGGTAAGGGGCTGAGGACCTGGGTGCCAGGGCTAGAGGCAGGTGCCAGGCAGGCCCTGGCAGGGGGTGGTCAGGGTGGGCGTGGTGGAGCTTCTCCAGCCCTGTGAGAGTTGGGGGCACTGCTCTGACCTCAGCAGCCCAAGATGCGTGGGGTGGATCTGCTGATCTTTCTGCCTTCCCCTTACAGCATCCAGCGTGCCATCGGCACCAGGCTGCCCCAGCACCAGCCAGGCAGTGCTGGCATCCTCCCAGGGCTCCCCGGATGCTGGGAGCAGCAGCTCGGTGCTGTCTGGGTGAGACAGGAGGGCAGGCCGCACCAGGTTCCTGCACCAGGGTTAAAAACAAATTCCTGGAGTGAGATTCCCTTTCCAGCTGCTGCAGGGAGGAGGTGGCATCTGTCCTGATGGCTTTGGAGCCCTCCCATGTTCCCTCAGCAAAACCCTGCCGCTGCTGACACAGAACTCACTGATGGGCATCTCCACACTTCTCAAAGCCAGAACAATGCCCTGGCACTGCTGCACCACTTCCCGGGGATCACTAATGATGGCCGTGGAGCTGTAAAAGCTCTGTGTCCCTACAAGATTGCATGGCTGCTGCTCTAGCTGACCCCAAAGCTGCTCCCAAGAGCAGCAGAGAGGAGCCCACCTCCAGAGGCTGGAGGCTGGCTACAGGGCCGACAGCAAACGGAGAGAGGGGCAAAGGGAGGGCTGAAGATCCCTTCTGTGAAACTGTCAGAGCAACAGCTGCAGGGGCAGTCAGCAACCTGCTGAGAGCAGAGCATTTCCCCATCTTTCCGGTGTTTACCACCACTGGCACACCTGCGTCTGGGCATCAAGTCAGGTGCCAAAAAGAAGCAAAGGAGTCCTTGGGAGGAGTCTGCTGCAGGTGACTTCTCCGGCAGGAAGGGAAACCCAGCGGCTGTAACAACACATCACCCCCAGAGCCGGGCTGCTTCCCTACGTCGCGTCAGTCTCCAGAGAACACAGTCCTACACAAGAGGGGGCCGCTGGGGAGGGCAGGCCTTCGTACCACAGCTGTATCCTCACCAAGCCCCAGAAGAGAACAGGTAGCTTTTCTAAAACGGAACACGGAACAACCCTTTTCCCCAGACCACTGCCTAGCAATAGCCATGCGATCACAGAACAAACACCGGTCTTCACGTTGGACTCCTCTTCTGGCTCCACCTTTCCGAGTCCTGGACAGCCTACCCTGGGGCCGGGACTCGCTGTGTCCATGGGAGTGGACAAGTTCAGGGAGCTCATTGCGGCTTGGGAGCATTCGGGAGCCACCAGCAACCTCCTCCTGTGCCTGGACGACAGAGACCTCAGCAAGCCCACGCTGGTGCTGGAGGAGGACGGGTATCCCAGCACTCCCTTCTTGGCCGGGGACGATGACGATGGTGCCTTCAGCGGCAGCAGCTGCCAAGCCGAGACCCATGAGCTGTGCGAGCCGCAGACCTTCCAGGAAGGTGAGTGAGCGACTCCGCGGGGCTGGCAGCCGGGAGCCGGGAGCCAGGAGCCAGGAGCCGGCCCTGCTCCGCCCCAGCTCCCATCGCCCCCGCAGGCTGCTGTCGGAGGTCCCGAGGTGGCGGTGCCCAGATGCCTGGGCCTGCAGCGGGCTTGGGAGCTGGCGAGCCCCAGGCAGCGAGAGCAGCAGAGGGGACCCAGCTCCTGCGCCGCGGCACAGGCCAGGAGAGGCAGCGCAGCGGGGACCTTCGCTGCCCCTCTGCTGGGGGTGGCTGGGCGAGACGGGGCATCAGTGCCCCGAGCCGGGGCTCGCTGTGTCCACGGGAGCAGGCCTGGTGCTGAGGAGAGGCCACAGCTCCTGCCTCCTGCCAGCACCTACAGCTCTGCCTGCTCACTTTCTTCCCCAGATTCGGATTCTTCTGTCTCCTGCCTGGAGTTGGAGCGAGAGGAGCAGGAAGCCCTGAAGTATCTGCAGGCCTTTCCCACAGGCCCCGAACAGGTGACTAGAGACCTTGTGAGCCCGGCAGTGCCTGCAGCTCCCAGCTGGCTGCCTCCGCGTCCGCTGCCTGCTGCAAGACTCTGGGAGGGCTGCTGGCTGTGCCCAGCTGCTGCCTCTGGGTGGCCTGCGCCGATCTGATCCGTGGTGACTGATGCAGCTATCTTGTAACACTCCACACCACTAGCCCCTCCTCGGGAGGGCTTTGGGGGTTTCGGAGGGGTATTTTTCAAGAAGAAAAATCCGACTTTCGTAGCCCAGAAAGCTTCAGGGTCATTGTTAACCTCAGAAATGACATCCCTCTCCCCCAAGCCCCTGCCCAAAGGCAGGCCCTGAAGCCAAGGGAGAAGGACAGGTAAAGCACAGCATTCAGCTATGGGGACTGAAAGTGAATCCTCAGGGAATCCCGAGAAGATGCAGAAAAATCTCATCTCCCGACAAAACACGACAGATTGCCTTTGTGATGGGCCTCTCTTTGGAGGAACTCAGCTTGCTGCCACACATGCGGCTCTGCATTGAGCCACCCCATTGCTCTTAGCTCAAAGCATGACCTTTGCTTCTCGGGGCGTGGGAAGAGAGCTTCCTGGTTCTCTTTGCTAGCTCAAAGACTGTTACTGGCCAAGGCAAAACCCCAATCGCTGATCCCAGAGGAGGCTCAAGGCAGAAGGAGCTCAGTGCGGCAAGACACCTGCTTCACCTGCCCCGAGGCCACAACCAGGGGCAGCCATAAGTAGAGACAGCTAGGCAAAACCAAGCGCTTTTCTTTCACTTTGGTGTAGAGCATGCAGAGCATGGAGAGCATTAACAGACTGCTGCTATGAAAGACAGCTTCTGCTTTGCTGCTGGGAGACCATCTATTGCGCCCACAGTATGAGCAGGTATGTTAGTCAACTTTCTGCTGTTACTCTGACTGGCACAAAACTCTGCAGGAAGATGCACAAATCAGTTTGGGTTACTGCTGAAAAGAAAATGCAACGTTGCACTTCTGCTGCTAATGCTATCACCAAATGCTGGGGGATGCCTTCCCCCTGTGACCTTTACACGGAACGCTACATCATTGTCCTTGAATTTTCTCAGGCCCACGAAAGCTACAGATGTCGTGTCAGGACGACTCCCCGTGTAGCACCGAACAAGATAATGGAAAGAGCTCCTGGAAAACTCCTTCTCTCTGTAATACCAGCACTCCCTCAGGGGAATGCTTCCTCTAGAGCACCTGGAGTTCTTGGGGGACTGGTTTCTGTGCACAGGCATTTCCCGGGGGAATGCTCTGTGAGGGGAGGCAAATGGAGAACTAAGGGAACCAGGGGAACAGATGGGTCCTCAGAGAATCCAAGGATAAACAGAAAGGTCCTGACAAGACCCAGGCAAAGCTAGAGCTTTCTGAAGAGCACCACAGGGGAAACAAAGGCTTTGCAAGGGCACCAGCTGGCACCCGGTGGGGCTGGAGAACAGTGAAGGCCTCAGGAAGAGTGCTGGGAGCACTAGAAGTGTCCACTCTTGTGACTCCAGCAAAGACTGGCCCAGCTGATGCCCTGCAACACGAGACGAACTCAGCTTATCGGCTTTGCCAGGAGAGGATGGGGAAGAGTTCTTTGGGCAAGGAGTGGCACCATAAAAGCTGCATGTTCCCACAATGCAATGCAATGAAGAGAGTGGCAGGTCCTCACTGGCCTCAGACACAGGCAAGCGAGGAGAAAGAGGCCTGGGAGCCAGGGCCTTAAGGCCCTCGTAGAGGGGGTGTCCCAAAAATCAGCATCCTTCCTGCTCCCCGAGCTGAGGAGGGCAACCACCTTGTCACCAGTCAGGCCTTGCCTTACCTTATGGTCATTATCCCATCCTGGGGTACAGAAATGAGAGAACACAAAAACCATCTGGCAGGGCTATCTACATACGCCTTAGAGCAAACTGCTTACAAGCCAGCTATGGCACAAGCTTTCCTCTGCAGTGGTAAACGGGGAACTCGAAGACCCGAAAGCCTACTCCAACTCTGGAGTCTAATGTAAAGGCAAGAGCTGTCAAAGAAAAGGAGAACACCGTGTTTACGCTACTGGGGCTCAGTCAGGCTCAAACAGGCTACGGAGAAGTCACACAAGCACTTCATTTGGCACGTGTAAGGATGCAGTGCCTGCAGCAGAGGGTCAATGGAGACGTCCTGCCGCTCGCTCGCTCCCTTGCTCGCTGGCTCGCTCGCTCACACAGGGGGAGCTTCTGGGAATGAGCCAGGCTTTCCGGCACTCTCGGGGGCCCCAGTGGGCAGAGCACTGTGGGATGGGAAGTGCTGCTCTTGCTCTGCTCAGAGAGAGCTGTCTTGCGCAGAAGGGTGCCACCTCTTTCACAGTCTCCGGAGCCGGTAGCACAGTGCTCGAAGGGTGAACCCTGATGGTGCCTTCTCCCCTGGAGCTCTCAGGATCAGGATGCTCTGAACTGCCAGGGAGCGGATGGAGGGGCTGGTGTCCCTCGCCATGCGTTGAAGGGCTGACATAGAAAGGAAGAGAGAAGAGATGAACCTCCTGTGTCTGCGGAGACCCCAGGCATGCCCTCTGGCCAGGGTCAAGCCCAACCAGCCCTTCCCCTTGCCAGCAGGCAGAAGGGAGGACTAATGGGTCAGCTGGAGAAAGAGGCAGTTCAGAAACGCCCCAAATGCCCCGGAAATACTCGCCCTCTCCCAGTGCAGGGCAGCAGATCGGAGCTCACTACCCAGCCTCTGCCCTCCTCCGTGCCACAGCGAACACCATGCTGCCGCCACTCACCCTTGCAGATGTCCTGCAGCTTCTCCTCGCCCTGCTCTCTCAGGTGCCTTCCAAGGAGCCCTAGGTGCACACAGCCCGTCGCAACCCCCGCTCTGGGCACGCAGCCCCCGGGCACCCGGGCCCTGCATGAGGCAGGTGGGGCTCCGGCAGCCCCGGGGCCGGTTCTTGCTGCCAGCGCAGCAGCCGGGGCTGGGGCCAAGAGAGGGACCCCAGCAGGGGCTGTGGCTTACCCAGGAACCTCACGGCCACCTCCCGCAAGGCCTCCTGTGGGCTCTCCAAGTAGGGCAGGCTCTGCCACAGGTATTCATCTGCTCTGCTCCTGTTCCTCACCAGCTGCACAGAGCACAAGGGCCAGGGCTTGGTACCAGGAGCTGTGTGGCACCGAGGTTTGGAGGGAGCAGAGGGCAGAGCGCTTCCCAGGCAGGCTGGGGTGCCACCCTGCTAGCAAGGCCCAGCTGGGCCAGGGGCTCTTTCCTCATCCTGAGAGCAGTGAGGGGACAGGGCGCTGGAGAAGAGAGCGCCGGGGCAGTGTGCTGGAAGAAGGGGAGTGCACGTGCAGCTCCAGAGCCCGCAGCAATGGGTTGAGGGGGAGAGGGGGGCGGGCCTTCTGCGGGCCAGGTCTTGGGGGCTTTGGGGCTGTCCTTACCAGGCACTCGCCAATCCACCACATCTGTCCTGTGTCGAGCAGGTGCCTGAGCTGCTTCCACTTCAGGAGCTTAGCAGTGCTGAGGAGGGCTTCCTGAGAGGCCTGCAGAGCAGCAGAGACTGGGAGATGCCTCTGCAGCCCAGGCAGGAGAGCCTGCATCACCCGCACCTTGGCGAGGCTCCGAGCCTTTCCCAGCCTGTTATGGGAAGCTGCATCTGGGGAGCGGGTTGGGCTTTGACGCCCTGGGCAGAGACGTGGGGCAACCACCATCTCAGGGCGGCAGAACAGAGCTCGCCAAGGCCCTGGCCTAGGATGCCTGCAAGGACAGCTGGGAAGCCCCTAGGGACGCCAATGCTGGGGCCTTGCTGGGCAAATCTGGCCAACAGAAAAACCAGTCCTGGCCCCACACAACCAACCCATGTGGCCACAAACCTGCGCCATGCTTGGCAGCTCCTCATGCGCATGGAAGAGCAGTGGGAGCAGGCTGCTGTGCACGTGCTTCCTCATCTGTTCTTTCTGGGTGCCCACCACAATCGTCATGACGTGCCCAAAGAGCTGGACGGAGAGCTCTCGCACGCGGGCAGCCTCCTGCGGGGAAGGAAGACGGGAGGACCTCAGCAACTGCCGCTCCAAGCCCATGGCGAGCAAGCGGGTCAGCGTGGCTGCTGCGCACATGACTGCTTCTGCCTCTGCCTCTGCCCCGAGGAGCTGTGAGCCAGCTCTGCCACCGGCACAAAATGGCCCCAGCCCCAAGACGTTTCTCTAACATGTTGGCAGCCAGGGGGAGCAAAGCCGTGGAGGTGTCTGCACCTGGAAGGGCTGCTCTGGCCCTGGCCGCACTCCCACCGGTCGCCTCCTGGCTGACTCGCAGAGGAGCTCCCCTGGCAGATGTGTGGAGGAGGAGATGGGGGCTGGCTCACGGCATCAGCTCCTGGGTGCATCCCGCCTGTTCCAGGTCCCCAAAATGGGCTGCCCCGGTGGGAGGCCCCCATCCCTGGGCCATGTGCCTGTGCCCCACATCCTTATGCCAACAGAGCTCCTGCCTTTCCCACCAGCCTTACATCATCAAAGAGTGGCCGGAGCTCCTCAGCAAGCTGCAGGCCAAAGGTGCTGGCCCTCTTCCTGTCCAAGAGCTGGAGCACACGGCTGAGGATGGTGAGGGCCTTGGCGCGGAAGTTGCTGTCAGCATCCCGCAGTTGCTCCAGGAGTGTGGGCAGCAGGCCTTGCAGACTTCTTGCCTACATGAAACACAGAAGGCCCCTTTTGTGAAGCAAGGGATGACTGCTTTGGCACAAATGCTCTGGCTGTAACACTCTGCAGCTAGGGAGTGGCGGGGGAGGTGGCAGCAGCTCCCCGCGCTCTCGATTCCTGACACTGCCTCTCCCTTCACTGCCTTACCCTCCACCTGCAGCCCCAGGCCGCTGGCCTGACTTTGCCCAGCTGCCCCCCTGCTTACTGTTTGCCATCTCTCAGACAGCGTGACGAGGCCTGTGATCACCATCTCGCGCATGGCCAAGCTCTGGTTCCGCAGATGTAATTGCAGGAAGCCCAGGACATTCTCGTCAATCTCCTGCTTGAAGTCCGTGCAGTTCAGCAGCTGAAACACACCGAGCTGCAGAGTGAGTGACCGGCAGAGCCAGCAGCACTCCCTGCGTCCTCTGAACCATCTGCGGCCTCTCAGCCTCGGGCCTTGGCAAAGCGGTTGAATGTAGAGAGCTGGCCCAAAGGCTGCATGGCCTGCAAGTGGTTATGAGCATTACGCCAGCAGAAATGGCCTCTTGGCGGGCATGAGCCCAGGCTGGCGTGACTGAGGGGAGTCCAGCTCCCGCAGGAGAGGAGCCTAGCTCCACCGACCGGCAGCCTGCCTCTTGGCCCATGGCGCAGGGAGCCCAGTGTTTCCAGGCACTGCCCAGAGGCACCGCTTGCCACCAGGCCTACCTCAGTGAAGACAGCCATGGCGGCGACCTCCCGGTGTTTGTCTCTGCAGCTGAGTACGGCAGCCACGTGGTCAAACATCCGGGCACACTCATCAGCCGCGTTCATCCACAGCTCCCTGGCCGGGCAGAGGAGAAGGTGCTGTGGGCACGGAGCTGGGCAGGCAAACCTCTTTGGGCCTGCGCCACCGGCTCGAGCCATCCTCCCACAGGCCAGGCCCCGTGGGGCAAGGCTGCGTCTGTGCTCAGCACCAGCAGCCGGTGGCACTGGCTCAAGCAGCGGCGGCCTTTCCCCACCACACCTGGCAATGAGAAACCTGGCGTCTCACCCAGCCGGGCTTATTTTGGGCAGAGACCAGCAAAGAAGCACCCTTGCTACACCAAAGGTGTGGCCTTCCGGCACTCTGTCTCCAGGGCAGAAATGCTGGGGCAGACGAGGATGAAGGCAGCTCTCACCTAGTCAGCAAAGTGACTCCTGTGTGGTAAGTCTCCCCGCTCAGAAGCATGTCCCAGCCCCCCTGCCTCTCCATGGAGTCAGCCAGATGGGCGTAGTCAGCGCGGCAGAGCAGAGCTTGCATGGCCTGCACTGCGCTCCTGCATGTAGAGCAAAAGTGGGTCGCACAGGGAGGCCGAGCCCGGGCTCTGCGCCCATGGGAGAGACCGGGGGAGAGGGATGGAGCACCTGGTGGGGCTCACTGGAGGACACTCGTCCTCCTGGCCGCACATCTGGCTGTAGCCTTGGAGGTCCTGCAGCGTGTACTCCATGCTGAAGAAGATCTGGAAGAGCACCGCTAGGCAGAGCTGGGGGAAGATTAACTGCACAGGCACTTTGCTGGAGGGCAGCAGGAGAATCTCGTTCAGGGCCCTGATTGCCTGCAGAAAACACCCAGAGAAGGGTCTCGCTGCAGAGAGGTCACCTAAGCCAAGGCAAGGCAAGGCAAGCTGTGCCAAGGCAAGCCAAGGCTCCTGTTTGTAACGCCAGCAAATGAGCCTTCCTGGGCTGGAGGCAAGGTCCCCCTGTGCAGCCCTGGGCAGGGCTGAGTGAGGCCTCGCCTGGAAACTCACAGTCAGCGGAAGGATGTAGCTGTCCTTTGGCATGAAGCTGTCCCACCTGAGCAGTGGCTGGTCCCACAGGCAAGAGAGCAGCACCTTCAGCACCTCCTCTGCAGGGCAGTGCTTGGAGACCAGCGTCCTCCACATGGCCCCGGCAACACTGCAGACCCAGAGCACCCTGTCAGGGGGCCTGCCTCGGCCTGCAATAGCCCCAGAGCTCCGGCGCTGTCCTGCAGGCTGGCAGGCCCCATACCTGTCACACAGCAGGGAGGTGTTCAGCAGGCCCTCGACCACCTGATCAGGGTCCAAGCAGGCCATCTGGAAAAGCGTCCTCTTCAAGATGGCCTGGAGCGACACCTCACTGATGCCCATCAGCTTCTTGTGGATGCTGCTCACCACCTGTGGCACCTGGAGGGGGCACAGGTGAGAGCGGGGCCGCCACGGGAGGGTAGCAGTTGCCCCAGGGGCCGCTGAGACCTGCTTCCTTCCCATTGCTCTTGGCTGGCCTCAAAGGCTGTTGGGTGCCTGAGAGCCCTGGCCTGCGCTCAGGGGCCTCAGAGCCCAGGGGCTGCGAGCACGGGGCAGTGCGGCTGCAAGCTGCTTACCCTGTCCAGCTCAGAGTCGGGGTCTCTCAAGACCGCCTCCATCATGTGGGCAACCACCTGAGTGTCTGAGACCCTTGGGTCTGTCATGCCCTCGATGGTTGTCAGGAGGAAGTGCGTCCTCTCGGAGGGGAAGAGAAAGCGCCCGAATACCTGTGGGAGGAAAGACCCGTGGCACCGAGCGTGCGCCCTGAGCAGCTGAGAGCAGAGCTTGGGAGAGAGAGTGCCGGAGCGGTGCTGGCACAGTGCCTGCAGGAGAGCTGGGCGCAGGGGCTGTGCTAGGACGGGCTGACTGCAGCCTGGGGGTAGTGGGCAGCGAGCTGCCGGGGTGCAGGTGCACAGCTGGGGTCAGGGTCACGGTGTGCTGGCGCTACAGGGAAGCAGAGCTCGCAGGTAGCCAGGACAGCTGGAGCTGCTGCTCTGCCACTGGGACAAAGCCTTTGGCTACGCCAGGCTCAGGGAGAGTGAGACATCCCTGCGCCCGAGGCCTGGGAGGCTGCCACGCCAGCCCCACTGATTATGGATCCCTTTGTTCCTCGAGGCTTCCTGCCAGCCCTGTGGCCAAGAATGCCAGCAAGGGAGGGGCTTCTCACCGTGCTCTCCTCAGTGGCGTTGCCGGGCCAGAAGGTGTTTGGGCGTCCCCCCTGCCACTTCATCTCTGGAGGCGCGGGACTGTCATCTGCCATCGTGCTCCCTGTGCAGCAGGGGAAACAGAGCAGTCAGGAGGAACGATGGCGAGTTGGAGATGGCAGACGTCCGAGAGAAGCTCTGTGGCTTGCAGAGAGGAGCTGTCGCTAGCGTGTGGGGAGCAGAGCGTCTCCTAGGCATTTCCAGGTGGCAAAGGGGAAACTGCCTAGTAGGATGCAGAAAGGCAGAAGAGTTTGGTCTGGCTTTCTGCTCGGAAGCACGACAGCAGCCCTGGGAGGCTGCTGCCACAGGCTCTGCAGTCTGCTGGTTATCAGGAGAGTTCCTGAAGCACTGCTTCAAGGGCCGTAACAGCCCTGGGTCACGTCAGTGAGGCGCCTGCCGATTTTGTTTCTCGCATGGCCGAGGCAGCGTGGCACCTTGCCTGGCCTTGCCTGGGCTGTGGTGTGTGGAAGGCGCCAGCCCGCCCCAGCTTCTCTTACTCTCTCGCAGCAGAATGACCCGGTAGAAATCGTGAAGCGCCTCTGCCGCCCCATGGCTGATCGCCTGGTCCTCCTCGGCGCAGCACAGCGTGAGGCGCCCCATCAGCTGCCCCAGGAAATCCAAAGGCCTCTTTTGGAAGAGCAAAGCGCTGGCACTGCTTCCTCCACAGCTGGGCGAGTCCTGGGGGAGGCAGGAAGGACTGGTAGCAAGGCTAAGCTGCGGCAGCGGGGACCAAAGCCCTGGGCCCCACACAAGAGCGGGCCCAGGCCTGAGTGCCGCATGAGCCAAAGCTTTGGAAGCATCTGCCCAGCCCTGCTCCCAACAGTGACGAGTGGGGTGCAGAGCTGTGTGTCCCAGCCTGCCCGCCCCTGCCCGCTGCCAGTTCTGTTGCCCGGCCAAGGGCAACCTCCTCCCGCTCTGGGCAGCCCCGGAGCCAGCATGTGGCAGCCCTGACAAGGCGAGGAGCATGCTGCCTCCCTGCCTTGCCTTGCAAGGCTTTTGACTGCCATGCCTGTGAGCCCGTGCCACTGGGGTGCCAAAACAAGGAGTCAGAGCTCGGGTCTCCCCGCAGCCCGCGGCTCCTCCCCACGCACGCTCATGCTTCCACACGGCTGACGGAGCGCTTCCTTCTGCTCCCGCTGGCCTCCCCGTCCCCAAGAGCACATCAAGCCAGGTGCCCTCTCCTTCTGCCTGAGCCTGCCTCAGAGTAGGGTTGCCCACGGCCTGGAGCCACCCGGTTACCTCCAGCAGAGAAGAGCTGCCCAGGAGCCGGCTCAGCCACGCGATCCTCCCCACGGCCCTCTGGCGCTCAGCTGCTTTCTGGGATGCTGTGAAGGGCAGCAGCACCTGAGGAGACCAAAGCTGCTGGTCGGCGCTGGGACCTGACGGCCGCTCCGGGAGCAACAGCTCTGCTAAGTGCCCGGCAGGGCTGACGCCTCTGCTGCCTTCCATGCGCGCTTCCAGAAAGGGCCTTGCGTCCCCTCCTCACGCCAAACTCCTTCCACTGCTTTGGTGCAAGGGAAGGCTTTCTGGGGCGAGGGGCCGAGGGGCGGAGGGCAAGGCTGCCCCCCGCCGTGATGCTGGCGGGGGAAAGGACTCTGACTGCCACCAGGAGAGACGGCCGGCTCAGCCAAGAGCATGGCGGGGCCCCTGCCTGCCTCCCCGCACAGAGGTGGGCCCCACCCCACAGCACGCTCTCTGTGCCTGGTCCCAGGCAGGGCTGGCCCCTTGACTCGAGAGGGTGGCTTCCCTTTGCGGGGAGCAAGAAGCCCTGCCACTGCCCCCCTAACTCTTTGCAAACAGCAAACCTGCAAGATGTTCTGCAGCCGCTGGAGACAGGAGGCCTGTGACTCAAACACCAGCACCTTCAGCATCTCATCCAGAGCATCCAGGGTCTGCAAGGGGGGCAGAGGGTGGGCACCCCTTCCCCGGACCCTCTTGCTTGCAGGAGGCTGGCGCAAACCCCTTCTGCCCATGGCAGGCACCTACCTGAGGGTAGAGTGAAGCATCCAGGCTTTGCATCTGCTCTTGGGGAGGAAGAGCGAAGATGCTGGTGATGCAGGTGCAGAGCAGCCTGTTGTCCTGGGTGTCCTTCAGGAACGGCCGCTCTTTGCTGGCAGCAGAGAGAGGTGCTTGTGGAGCGCTGGGGCAGGGAGCAGTGCCCAGATGCCCCGGCAAGGCGGACGCAGCCATGGGGGGGTGGCAGTGCCCAGGCTGGTAGCCACAGGAGGTGGGGAAGCCCTGCAGAGAGGCACCGCCTCCCTCTGCCATGACGCAGACCCGGGGGCCCAGGACAGTGCTGGCAGGTGGGGCGCCAAAGCCGCTCCACCTCCTGCCTCTGCCCTCAGGGGAAAAGCCCAGAGACACCCCTCTGCTCTCCCGCCTGCCCCACTGAGGGCGAGCGCGGAGGCCCGACACACTGCACCGTCCAATGGGGCTCGGATGGGGTGGTCGGGGCTGTGCCGTGGGCAGGCCCCGGCTATGCCGGCGGCTGGCGCAGGTACCTCATTGCGGCAATGGCCAGCATGGCTTGCTGCCGCACCACGGAGTCCAGGCGGTCAGGGGACTCTTCTTCCAGCAGCACCTGGGGAGCACAGGCAGCATGGGGCACGGGAGCTGCCAGCCCCCAGCGAGCAGTTGGCAGCCCCCAGCAGGCACCCCCATCCCACAGCTGGCACCCTGGCTCGGCAGCCCCCGCCGAGGAGGGCTGTGCCCACGGGGGCCTGCCCACCCCTCCCTGTGTCTGGGTGCCCCAGTCCCTCGCTCACCTGGCTGGCTTTGCCCCCTCCCACAGCCCCTCCGGCTGCCCCCTCACCTCCATCTTCTCCGCCAGCTCGCAGAAATCAGCCAGGTAGCGGCCCATCACCTTGGCTCTGCAGAGGGTGCGGATGGAGGCCAGAAACCTCAGCTTCTGCGCCTCGTCCTGACAGCCGGGGACGCGAGAGACAAACAGGGCAGGTGAGAGGGCAGAGGCACCGCCGGCAGCACCGCAGCCTCGAGGGGCACGCAGTGACGGCGCAGGCCACCCAGAGGCAGCAGCTGGGCACAGCCAGCAGCCCTCCCAGAGCCTCGCAGCAGGCAGCGGACGCGGAGGCAGCCAGCTGGGAGCTGCAGGCACTGCCGGGCTCACAAGGTCTCTAGTCACCTGTTCGGGGCCTGTGGGAAAGGCCTGCAGATACTTCAGGGCTTCCTGCTCCTCTCGCTCCAACTCCAGGCAGGAGACAGAAGAATCCGAATCTGGGGAAGAAAGTGAGCAGGCAGAGCTGTAGGTGCTGGCAGGAGGCAGGAACTGTGGCCTCTCCTCAGCACCAGGCCTGCTCCCGTGGACACAGCGAGCCCCGGCTCGGGGCACTGATGCCCCGTCTCGCCCAGCCACCCCCAGCAGAGGGGCAGCGAAGGTCCCCGCTGCGCTGCCTCTCCTGGCCTGTGCCGCGGCGCAGGAGCTGGGTCCCCTCTGCTGCTCTCGCTGCCTGGGGCTCGCCAGCTCCCAAGCCCGCTGCAGGCCCAGGCATCTGGGCACCGCCACCTCGGGACCTCCGACAGCAGCCTGCGGGGGCGATGGGAGCTGGGGCGGAGCAGGGCCGGCTCCTGGCTCCCGGCTCCCGGCTCCCGGCTGCCAGCCCCGCGGAGTCGCTCACTCACCTTCCTGGAAGGTCTGCGGCTCGCACAGCTCATGGGTCTCGGCTTGGCAGCTGCTGTCGCTGAAGGCACCATCGTCATCGTCCCCGGCCAAGAAGGGAGTGCTGGGATACCCGTCCTCCTCCAGCACCAGCGTGGGCTTGCTGAGGTCTCTGTCGTCCAGGCACAGGAGGAGGTTGCTGGTGGCTCCCGAATGCTCCCAAGCCGCAATGAGCTCCCTGAACTTGTCATCCTCCGCCGCCCAGGGGATGGGGTTGCTGCTGGGGGGTGGCTGCGCCATGCTGCAGAGCCGAGGAGAGGTGCGAGGGGGGGCAGGGGGCTGGCCCCAGCTCTCCTCAAAGGCCTCGGGGAAACGCCTCGGCACCGCAGGGCTGCCTGGGGGAGATGCAGGGAAAGGCGTGGCAGCGCTCAGGGGGCTCCTCGGCCAGCCCAGCGCGCTCCTGCCCTGTCCCGGCACGGTCCTCCCGGACACTGCGGTAGCGAGGCCGCGCCGGTGCCTGGCAGCACTGTGGGGGTGTCACAAAGGGAGGTCACAAAGGGCCGTGCTGTCACCCACTGTCCCGGGGAGGGGCAGGGCACGTCCCCTCTGCGTGGCCCAGGGCCCACCTTTCTTTGCCCTCTGCTTCCCTCTGTGGCAGTGTGCTCCCCCTGCCCACAACCTGATGTGCTCTTGCCCCCCCCACCCCAGCCTGACCTCTCTGTAAACAATGAAAACACTTCAGGTTTCGATGTTTTAAACAGACAAACGTGGCGCCTGCCGGATGGCGGTGTGTGGTGCTTCAGCTCAAACATCGGCCCCAACCCCCGTAGAAATAGGGAGGCCACAGTGCAGGCACTTCGCACAGCCCCTGCACTCTCTGATTCAGTGGTGCAAAACATGGAATTAGTGCACGATGGCTTTTTCTTTCTTTTTAAAGGGGTAACCTGTCTGGACAACCCCACCGAGACAGGTCTATTCTACCTTTTTGTTTTGCAGCACCCAACAAGAAGAGAAGACCTGTTGCCCTCCTCCCACTCCCCCCACGCACCCACCCCAGCATAAATACTTCTACTGCCAAAAAGGGTGGGAAAAACCTATCTCCACAAATTTCTGAGATTGGATCGTATGCAATCAAATATGCAGGCCAACAACGAGAAAGACCACCAATTAATTGTGAATGCACTTGGTGTGGCCCAAGAGAATGCTTCTCTAGTGCTTAGCTGTATCCAAGCTCAACTGTGGATGCAATCTCTGGTAGCAGCAATTCTAAGAGAAGGTGAAGAGGGCACCTTACCCACTGAAATTCAAAAGGGAATTTGGGATAATGCAGCTAAATTTGAAAAGGAATTCCAGTCTTGGTGGTATTTAGTCAATTTCACCTATGACCCTATCAGCAATAAGGTCACAGTTTTTGTCCTAACGATACACAGTGCTTTGGTATACACCATATACCCAGTCATTGCGCCGGGATTAAATCACAATGGAACTAGGCTCTGTCCATTAGAGCATAGAGTGTGGGCCCAACAAAATGGAAACAGAAGGCAAACTGTTGACATTAACATAGGTGTTGTACAGGAACAACAAGGATTTATTTGTGAAAGTTATCCCACCAAAGCCCAAGACATTTGTCTTGACACTGAACAAAATGTTTGTCATTTTGAAATACATCCCGATGAAGCCCCTGAAACTGTACTTGTCTGTCTTGGAAAAGGATGTGTTTGTATGAGACCCCTCTGTGATTTTATATTTGTAAATAACATTACTGTAGATACAAGCAATCACTCAAATATTTGTGTCTGTAATTTTACTGAAATTATGGGATGCGACTTTAATTATTCAGCTCCTTTACGACTCATCGAGTGCTACAATCTAATTATACATTGAGTCACGACTTATTGCCCACCCCCATTGGAATGAATCTTACACTGGTGAAAAAACTACTACCACACGATGATCTGTGTCAACTGTTGAAACACATCCAAAACAATGGACAAAGAACCCTAATCACCGTTCATCATGATACGGAAGAGAGACATCATTTTCTGGAAAGGGTGAAAAAGATGGAGCACATTGCTGGTGGGAAACTCTTACGGGATGGTCACTGACAGCAACGGGAATTTTGAATCTCATGCTTCATCCAGTTGTGATTTTACTAGCTCTAATATTATTGTGTCTCTTACTTGTAATCATATTGTATATAAAGGCTTGGTACATGATGCCACGAATAACCCGTGTTCAACCATCCAAAACACATAAATTAGTACATAATTAATAGCAATACTTTACGCTAAAAAATGTTTACTTGCCGTGGGCCTGTATGCGCATCAGTTATCAATGTACTATTTATGGCACAGGGGCAAGAGGTGACCGCACCCCCACTCCCAAATACCTGTGGGAGGAAAGACCCCTGGCACCGAGCACGCACCCTGCGGAGCTGAGAGAGTGGCTTGGGTGAGGGAGAGGGAAAGTACATGGACTCCAGATTAAGCAAGGAGAAGCCCTCTTGGCCATTAGCCGTGCTTTTACCCTTCTGTGGTTTTGAAGGGCTCTGCGAAATAGCCTGGGAGTAAGTGGGGAATGTCCTCACAAGCAAAAAGGGACGATTCCTAGAAGGCAAAAGGGGGAAATAGCCAGGAAAGCAATGAGGGACTTCTTAGGAAATAGTGAGGGAATTTCCTAGAAACTGAGAGGGAGAAAGGCTAGAAAACCGAGGAGGAATATTTGTAGAAAGTAAGGAGGGGGGGGGGAATTTCCTAAACTACAAGGGAAAATTTCCTGGAAGGTAAAAGTGAAATTTCTTCAGAAGTAAGGCTGACATTTCCTGGCAAACAATAGGGGAAATTTCTGCTAGAAAGCAGGGAGGGAAATCTCCCAGAAAGTGAAGCTATTTCCCAAAAAGCGAAAAGGGGGAAATGCCTAGAAAGCAAAAAGGGTAAAATTCCTCTCCTAAAAGGGGAGAAGGCTCAGAGGGCAAGGTGCCCCATGAAGCTCAGGTGCAAGTGTAGGATGGGGCTTGTGGATCCTTGCTATTGCACAGAGAACTGACTTCATCGCAACACAAAGCGGTCCCAGGGGGACCTTTGTTTTAGATAAGCAGCCATAGCCATTAATGGGGCCAGGTGTAAATGTTTCTTCCTGAGCTGACCAGAAGAATGTGGATGTTTCCCCAAGATGAGCCAGACCAGCCTGAGGGAAGTGTATACATGGCTCAGCCCAACACAGAGCGTAAACCCGAACAACTAAACAGAGAAATTGCAAAGAGAGCAACGGGCTTGAGCTGGCTTCAACCCATGTATTCCTTCCCAGCGACTGGGGACGCCCAGCGTCGTGATGGTGAGCATGTTATAGAGAGCGGTACTGACAATCACGTTGGGTTCATCTCGTGTTGCGAGGCATCAGCTGGGCCAGTCTTTGCTGGAGTCACAAGAGTGGACCCTTCTAATGCTCCCAGCACTCTTCCTGAGGCCTTCACTGTTCTCCAGTCCCACCGGGTGCCAGCTGGTGCCCTTGCAAAGCCTTTGTTTCCCCTGTGGTGCTCTTCAGAAAGCTCTAGCTTTGCCTGGGTCTTGTCAGGACCTTTCTGTTTATCCTTGGATTCTCTGAGGACCCATCTGTCCAGGAGGAGGTTGCTGGTGGCTCCCGAATGCTCCCAAGCTGCAATGAGCTCCCTGAACTTGTCCACTGCCATGGACACAGCGAGTCCCGGCCCCAGGGTAGGCTGTCCAGGACTCGGAAAGGTGGAGCCAGAAGAGGAGTCCAACGTGAAGACCGGTGTTTGTTCTGTGATCGCATGGCTATTGCTAGGCAGTGGTCTGGGGAAAAGGGTTGTTCCGTGTTCCGTTTTAGAAAAGCTACCTGTTCTCTTCTGGGGCTTGGTGAGGATACAGCTGTGGTACGAAGGCCTGCCCTCCCCAGCGGCCCCCTCTTGTGTAGGACTGTGTTCTCTGGAGACTGACGCGACGTAGGGAAGCAGCCCGGCTCTGGGGGTGATGTGTTGTTACAGCCGCTGGGTTTCCCTTCCTGCCGGAGAAGTCACCTGCAGCAGACTCCTCCCAAGGACTCCTTTGCTTCTTTTTGGCACCTGACTTGATGCCCAGACGCAGGTGTGCCAGTGGTGGTAAACACCGGAAAGATGGGGAAATGCTCTGCTCTCAGCAGGTTGCTGACTGCCCCTGCAGCTGTTGCTCTGACAGTTTCACAGAAGGGATCTTCAGCCCTCCCTTTGCCCCTCTCTCCGTTTGCTGTCGGCCCTGTAGCCAGCCTCCAGCCTCTGGAGGTGGGCTCCTCTCTGCTGCTCTTGGGAGCAGCTTTGGGGTCAGCTAGAGCAGCAGCCATGCAATCTTGTAGGGACACAGAGCTTTTACAGCTCCACGGCCATCATTAGTGATCCCCGGGAAGTGGTGCAGCAGTGCCAGGGCATTGTTCTGGCTTTGAGAAGCGTGGAGATGCCCATCAGTGAGTTCTGTGCCTTGCAATCCTTTCAAAGTTACTGAAAGCAAAGAATTTAAAGTCACATTTCATCATACTGTGAGTTGAATTTTGCTGACAGAGAATATACAGAGGTAAGCCTTACATCTACAGATACTGGGCCCATAAAAGCAAACACCTGGTCTTTCAAGCAACAAATTACAATTGACTTCCAACACATAAGCCTCTCCTGCTTAGAAGCTAATCAAGTGTACATAAAACGCTCCAAAAAGCCCCTCCCAAAATAGCCAAACCCACCTTTTGAAACCAGGACACTTCTGGAGTAGAGTCTCCTTTTAGCACACGGGACACTAAGCCTTTAACTATGAGAAGGCATTGCATACAGTTTGATTCTACATATATTCCAAGCTTTTATCCATCCTTAAGAAATTACTTTTTACTACTACTACGAAAGCTCAGTACTGACAGAAGTTTTCCAAGCACACAAATATACTGATTCCTCAAGTTAATAGTCTCCTGCAAAAAAAGCTGAGCTTGCATGTATAGTGGTAATACAATCTCCGTTACCTTGGACGTCACACCAGTAGAACCATGAAAAAGGCAATATTTAACCAGCACATATAGAACTATTCATACTGGGACTTGACAGATATTGTACAGAACATTGTGTATAATTCTGGTCTCTTTTGAGGAAGAAAAAAAAAAAGGAATTGATATTCAAGCAAAAAGCAACAAAGGCAGGCTGTGAAGCTGCTCCAAAAATGAAGTGCCTGTCATTCAAAAGGACACGGGGACAATGTAATGTAAGGGAGTAAAATGAAGACATATGTAACAATCACGTTTCCTCTAACAGAAGGTGCTCTAGGGACAGAGAACCAGTTGAGCTCACAGGAAAGGCTGGCACCAGAACAAACATACATCAAGTTGCCACCAATAAATGTCAGCCCTGACAAGAAAATTCTGGAAGGAGCTCTCAGTCAAGGGAATCTTTCACAGGGGAGCTCAAGGCCATTTACAAAAACCATTCCAGGATACATTTGCCTGTAACAGGTGACTAAACTCCTGCACACAGGAGATTCTTTGGGAGGTGAGGAGATATCAAGGGAAAACAGGCAAACGGGAATCCCAACCTGAGGTTCAGTGAGAAGCACAGGAAACGATACACTGCCTTTCTAGCCTGGAGGCTAACCACACCTCCCAAGCACACATCAGTCCTCAGCGCATGATGAACAATAAGAGCCAGGAACTGAGGAGGAAAACCATGACAGATGGACAGCTGGTTGTGCCCATGCCATGGAAGGCATCAGGCCATCTTCTAGCACATTTCAACCCCAGGCATCACTTTGAGAAGTTTTAGAGTAGAAAAGCAAGTCCTGAAACAGCTGTTTGGAAACAGAGTGTCCATTCCAAAAAAATCACAAAAAGGGAATGCAGAGAATGCAGCATAAGGTGTACATGCCAACTTGCCCCTCTGACTTCATTCACCCTTTCTGAGGAAGAAGGTATGTCCTCTCTGCCCAGAGGATTCCTCTACTATGGCCATGCCTATCCATCTGTAAGGAGAAAACTCTGAAGAAAAGAAGGAAATATAAACTCGTGTCTCTTAAGCACGCATGCTCTGCTAAGAAGGAAATTCTGCCTTAGCTATCCATTTTTAGTCTAGATCTCTTCTGGCTTGACAGTGGGGCAACAGTCAGCAGGAAAGCCTTGATCCACTCCTCAGCTGAGAGGCAGCCTTCAGGAAAAAAGCAGAAAGAAACGCTGTCCAAAGATAAAGATCCCAACCCTGCTTTTCTTGTGGACAACTTAATCATCGTATTTGTTCCAAAAGGCATTGCAGCAGCACCTGTCACATAACTTAGGGCTTCCTGAAAAAAAGCCACCTTTCCCTTCAAAATAACTGCTTCAGAAGGACAGTCAAGCCTGACCTCCTGTGTCCCAGAATTACATTCTCCATAGAAGAATTTTCCTCTGGTGGCGTTTAGAAGTGTCTGAAAGATTCCCTCCGCAAGGGTGGCATTTCTCCACAGGAAGCCAAAAGGGAACTTCAGACACCAACTTGTAGCAGCAGTAACCTTTCCTTCTCCTAATGTGAAGAAACATGGTTGCAAATTCTCACATACCTTGCTGTACACACCTAGGAATTAGCTCTGGCCACCTCCAAAGAAATGGGTCAGAAGACTCACTACATCAGAGGCTTAGAGCACTTGGGATTGTTCCTGTTGATCTTGCTCGCATTGCTATTTCCACAAGAAGGAGGAGGGCTATCACTTTTACAGTGAGGAAAGCCACAATGTCCTTGAGAACAGAGTCTTGCCCAGTGTACAAAGTGGAGTTTCAGCAAGAGCATGTCAGACTAAAACTCCCTCCGAAAAAGGCAGAAAATAGGTAAGATTCTTCTACTTCTTGACACTTCCTTGGGAACCGGAAGAGCTAGAGGTACTTGGATTACAACAGGATCAAGATCAGGGCAGGACCATGAACACACCAGCACAGTGGCACGAGTGACCAAAGGGAGGCTATAGAGACTGATACTTAAGTGCCAGAAACCTCTTCACGCTGCTTTGGTTTTCCAAGTGTATTTAGTTGCAATCAGGTTTATCACCAGACTGGCCTGCACCAGCTAGTGGGGAGACCCTGTAGCCTGGGTAAGTCTTTGCGCATGAGGGTCAGGGCCCTGAGGGCATGGACAGCCCTTAAGGGCCCTGACCACCCACACCCTCTTCCCAGCGGCCCAAGACTTCACTGAAGATCAGCCCTGCACCTTCAGTCCCTGTGGTGTGGGTAGGGGTACTTCTTTGCCTGTTGGGAAAACATGCTCGGCCTCACTGCTACCTGGAGCTGGGGACATGAAGCTGCGGCAGCCTTGCTTCTGTTGGGCTATTGGAGTCGGCATCTCCCGTCTCACATGGGAGCTCCCACCGCTGCTGTCACTGCTGGCCCCTCTGTAGCATTGGCCTTGTTCAAAAGCGCGTCTAGGGGAGGTACCTTCCCAGCTGCTCAACTCCACCTACAAATGCAAAAGAAAGATGGTTTCCTGCCTCTTCCCACCTGCAGCAACCAGCCTTTTCCTTGCATTGGATTTCCCTGCAGGAAAAGGCAAGAGCTGTTCAACCCCATGGGCTATCCCACAGGCATTTCTATGGCCACTGCAGCATGCATAGCTCTCTCTGGATCACCTCCCCTTTCAGCTAGGAAGCTCATAATTAAAAGTCAGACCCTGGACTGCGGAATCGAGGGTCTCTGGGTGCTGTAGGGGCCCTCCCCCAGGCACCCTCCCCCAAGGTAAGCACTGCCCCAGGGCCAACACTCCACAGCCCAGGGACTGGCTGAGGCCCACAGGGGACAAACGACATTCCCCAGACCTGCCTGCCAGCAGTGCGCTGGAGCTGGGAGAGAACCCAGGTCTTCGGGCTCCCAGTCAGCCCCTCCCTTCCTCTACCCCACACACCCCTGCCCTTCCCCTTCCCACCCAAACCTCAAGGAGGAGGGCAGGCTTTGTGCACCAGCCCCCACAGCACCCCCACACACAGCCCTGCTGCCCCAGGGCTGTGGGCACAGCAGGCGCAGCTCTGGGCTGGGCACTGTGCTCTCTGGGCAATGGGGGAGTGCATGCGCTGCTCTCTTTGGGCACGTGTGTGCAGCAGGGCTGTGTGCAGCAAAGATGGTGCAGATAGGTCTCTTCTCCCCATTCTCACTCACAGCTATTAAGGGGCATCCTTAGCCACAGCATCCTGCCTACTTCTGCAACACACCCATTTAACACTAAATTCTCTTGCTCCAAACCAACTGCAGCAGGTGTCTTGGCGGCTAAGCCACTTGCACCGCTCAACCACAGCCACGTGTCAGCAGACAAACAACTCAAAAGGTGCAAAGCAACAAGACAAGGGAAGAGAAGAAAGAGGAAAAAAGAAGAATTAGGAATTTTAAAGGTGTCCACACATGAAATTATTCTCAGGCTGTCTCATCTACTGGCATTACTCAGTGCAATGTGCCATGGATGTTAGAGGCATTATGATGGTCAGACCTAGACACCCAGCAGAGCAAAATACAAGTTATCCTTGGACTTACCCTGAGATCTGCACTGTGGCAAGCTTCTGTCCCTTCTGCAGCACCTTTCCTGAGGCAGGCTGAGAGGATGCAAAAAGAAAGAGTGCCCATGGCCTCTACCACAACGAGCTGGATTTTCAGGAACAAGGTGCTCTGAAAGACAAGAAATCAACTGGCCCGCTCCATCTGGGAAAAAACATTTTCACACCCAATGGACAAGTTGTGTCAATCTCCTGGCAAACATCAACAAGCTGTACAGTCCATTACAGCATGCCTTTACCTGAAACGCCGGGCCTACTCTTCAGTTTGCCTGTACTGACAGCAGATCTGCCCCTCTCCAGCAACTCGCTCCACAGCACGAGAAAGTGCCCAGTGTGCTCTGGAGAGCACCAGCAAGAGAAGGACCAGAGTAACATTTTGCCCCTCGTCTCCTGGGGCATGTTGTAATGGCACTGTCATTTCCGAGGCCTGACAAGCCTTCCTTGACATAACTTGAGGGAAAAGCCCCCGGAAAGGTTACACAGTACCTGCTGACATTCTGCTACCATGAAGATCCGGCTCTTGCCAAGAAGCACATCCGTACTTCAGAGATGCCGACACGCCAGGCTCCCAAACATCCCCGTGCGACTCCGCAATGACCGACCAAGCATGTTGCAGGTTGCCTACACGCAGCAGAGAGAGCACAGGCGGCTTCACCGACTAGCATCAGCCTCAGCCCCCAGCAGCAAAACACAAAGCATCCTTCCCTTACAGAGAGCAGCAAACCTAGGGAAGCCTCACCCCCTGTCACTGGATTGCAGAATCACAGAATGGTTGACGTTGGAAGGAACCTCTGCAGACCACCTAGTCCAACCCCCCTGCTCAAACAGGGGCACCGAGAGCACGTTGCCCAGGACCACGTCCAGACGGCTTTTGAATATCTCCAAGGAAGGAGACTCCACAAACCTCTCTGCACAACCTGTTCCAGTGCTCTCTTACCCTCACACTAAAGGAGCTTTCCCTCATGCTCAGTCGGAACTCCCTATGTTTCACTTTGTGCCCGTTGCCAGCTTCTGCTGGCAAGAAGGTTCAGAAATCCAGACAGACAGCACAGCTCTGACCTGCAGAGGCCTCGGGAGCTGCCAGCCCTCCTCCTACACACCACACAAAAACAGAGCTATAAAACCCCAGCCCCTGCCCCACACACTTCACAGCTACACCACTTCCCCACTCCTTGCACTGGGCCAAGACATCTGCAGCTGTTGAGGAGCTTCACTCACCTCGGCGAGTCTCTGCTCTCCTTCACCTCGCTTGTCTCTGGACGCACAAGCTGCCCACTTGCACAGAAAAAAACCCACAGTCACTTCCCTTCTGCTGTTGTGGAATTTCCTAAGGAGTGGAAAACAGAGGGAGAATTTTCCTCTCTCTTGGTTTCCTGGCCCTCTTGCCCTCTCAGCTGGTACATTAAGAACAGGACGAGATGCCTTTGGGCTTTCTCTAATGGCTTAGCCTCATTAGTATGGGTTCAGGCCTCATGAGGAGGTGTTCCAGGCATTCCTTTCCCAAGCCAAGTAGTGCTCACGTGCATGTGACTCCCGGCTGGGAAGAAACCCCTCTGAAGAAGACAGCCCCAGATGCCCTTGTGCCTTCCTTTCTTCTGGCAGCAAGTGGCTGCTTAAAACAAAGCAAAAAAACAAACAACCCCCCCCCGCCCCACACACACACAAACACACTCACTTATCTCCCTATCTCAGGCCAACAGAAAGAAGCAAAGGACACTGCCTGGCTGGGCAATAAAGTGTCACAGGATATTCACTGCAGGGCACGTAAAGCATCTGGGGCAGAAAAGCCCCAAATCTTACCTTTACATGCACAGTGACAGCCTGTCACCTCATGGTTATTGGTCAAGAAGACCCAACCACTCAAACAGACATGGCCATGAAAGCACATGCTCCTGTCAGGTTAGCTAGAGATTTGTGCTATGCCAGCTAATACACACAGAAATGTTTGCTAACACTGAAGAGCTGCACTAATTTGGAAGCTCCTGAAGTGGGGACAAGGGCAGCCAGCAGGAGTTACAAAGCTCCTGGAAGAACGCAATGCCTCCCATGGAGAGCACGCTTCCTCTTACAGTCAGGCTGCAACTAGGAAGCACTTCCTTCACATTCTTCCCTCTCTTCAAAAGCCTAGCTTTACCAATTGCTCTCTAAAGTCCACACATTTGTGCCAGAGGCTACCATTTATTTGACAGCAAAGCTTTGGCTCTGAGTAGACTGGGAAGGTGGCAGAACCCAGGCATCCAAGACCCCACACAGAGGGCACAAAGCACGACGAGATCAAGAACTCATGTCCCAGTACCTCCGACTTGCAGCAAGGCAATCCCAGAGATTGCTGGTCTGCATCGAGCAGAAAAGCAACAACATCTAATCCTGTGTTAAACAGAGAGAACCTGAGAAATCCTCTTGGGGGATCAAAGCAGAAAAGCATTGGCTGAGCAGTTACTTACAGCAAAGCTTCATAAAGCTTGCCGCCTTTTGCTCCCCTTGCATCAAAGGATTTCCTGGTCTTCTCTCGGACCCGTTCTTAAGACAGAGTTGTTAAATGCGACACAGCACAACCTTGGGCTGCAATCCAAACAAAATCAAATTGGACTATCCTTACTTGCTGGTGCTCCTCACAAGCAAGCGCTCAAGAAACGCCGGTTTGACTCACCACCAGTGCTCAGCGCATTCTCAAGAGAGTGGGCACTAAGATGCCGTCCTCTTGGGAGACATACACTCCTCTGCTCCATCTTCTTATTGCTCCGTAGCCCCCAGAAATTACTTTGCGATAGATGAAAGTACCCAAAGCATGAACCGCTGGCTAGCCTTCCTTCTTTCTTTACACCACAAATTTCACGTAGCAATTGGTGATCTGTATAATGAAATGCAAGCTCGAGATGAAAAATACAACACTGCTTTACCAAAGGAAAAGTACACCAACACTTGACTAATGCCAGGAAGTAGCACCAGACAAGAAGGACAGGCGCTTTCAGAAATACTGCGCCCTTCAAGGCTGAAAACCACAACCTGAACACAGATACTTCGGAGAGCTGCAGTGGGAGGAGTGTCCCGATCCAATATCGGGGGGGTTTCGTTATGATCCCAAGGACGAGATTAAGACGCTAAAACCAGTCAAATATCGTACAACCTTTTAACTTTATTTTCCACGGAGTGGGGAGAAAAGGTGGGGAAAGGCAAAGGGGAGAAGAGAGAGAAAGAGAAAGAGAGAGAAAGAGGGGGAGAGAGAAAGAGATATCACCACCCGTGGATCCAGCGGCGTCCTGTTGGTCCTCTTCACCCTGGGGGTAAATTTTAGCAAAGCGCGTGCAGTAATTACAACTCGAGCAGGGTCCGACCCTAGGTTCCCGCTGAGAAGTTCGGAGCCAAATCAAGGCAAATTAAATAAATAAATTGTAATGACATGCATACAGTAGTTACAGCTCGAGTTGGGTGCCTCCGAAGAGGGACCCCGAGCAAAGAAATCCCTGGGCAATTATACTTTCCAATCTAAGCTCTCCACCCCTCACGCAGTAGTTTGGACCAATAGTAATATTTAGGTCTGGGGTCTCCTGCTCCTTATTGGGTCCCTAGGTAGGTTGTTTACTGTTGTGGTTTCTGCTGACAGATGTGTTTTCATTCTTCGGGTCCTGCCCTTATCTCTCAAGGCCCTGACAAATTATTACTTCCCCAGCAGTGATAGTAGGTGTTATTTCCCAAGGTCCAGACAAAGGGAATATAATCTGGACCCCAAGATAGCCCAGACCCCCTCCCCCCAATCAGCATTGTTTCAGCAGCGAGAGGAGGCCCTGCTCCCCAGGGTCCCGGTGCCCAAGCAGGCCTCACTTCAAAGCCTTGACATCCTTCCTCCCAGAGTGTGAAGCATGGGAATGCAAACTGCTGGTAACTCCCTTGTCTTTCCCGCCTGCATCAGCTCTGGGGCCCTTTCTCACTGAACTAGGGAGTGCGGCCTAAGGCTTCAGCAAATTTAGCTACTCATGCTAAGCAAGTTTTATAAAAGTTGTGCTAGTCCCAAAGTCTCTGCCCGATCATGCCCTGGTTTGGCGCAGGCTCGGTGTGTCCCAGGTGGTCGCAGGGAGACCATTTTGGGGGTCGCAGCAGCTCAGTCCTGTTCCCGCCGGGAACAGATGGCTGGTTCGGGGTTATGGTTTGCTTGCACCTTACGTACCAAGAAATGTTTAAGGCAAAAGTTCACTCATCTGTCCGCCACAAGGGGTCAGCAAAGAATTTGGAAAAGGAAACTCACATACACCATCCAGGGGTATTCTTCAAGATGTACTGAAGGAGAACACCACTGTGCTGCAGCAAGGTTTACCTCAGCCTTCAGCCAGCCAAGCTCCTTCAGCCTGTGGATGCGCTCACAGGTGACACTGAGGTTGGAAGCACTGCTCCTCATCTCCTCTGGCTTGCCTTCCTCACAGGCAGCAAGGACCCCTCTCACCAGGGCCTGAAAAACACAGTCACAGGGGAAAGGGCTCAGGAACACAAAGTCCGGAGCACACTAACCTGTGTGCAGCAGTCAGCTGAAACAAGGCCTCTTAAAGCCTGTCAAGCTACAGCTTGGAAACAGCACGAGTGTTTCAGAGCACTGCATCACTGGCTCCCACAGTTTGCTGCCCAGGTAGCAACAGCAGCCTGGTTTTGGGTTTTGGGATTTTTTTTTCTTTCAGAGTCCTAACTGGGGAGGGCAGGGTTGTTTCAATCTGTTTTCACAGCAGTGCTCACAGGTGCAAGAGAGGAAGCTGACAGAAAACAGGAGCACTAGCAAACACAAGCAAATGGCTGAGGAACAAACACAAGAACAGCAAGAGCCTCCTCTCCCACATCAGGCTGCAGCCCTCCCAACACTCACCTCCAAGCCAACCACAGCAGGCATTCTCCACACCAAGGCACCCAACAACACAGGAGCCTGGGAGCTCTTGAAGGTGGTGAGCTTCAAAGGCAACTGTGCTGACAACACAGGGGGGAATGGATGTCACTACGCAGCAGTTGAGGCAATCACAACTCCCTGTCGAGCAGCTGACTCGTTGCAATACGGAAGCTGGCATCCAAGTCTGCTTAAGGAAGGCAAAGAAAACATGGGCCTGTTAGCATGAAAGACTCTCATCTGCAATAGCCCCTCCTTCTTGCTTGAGGCTGGGTTCACAGAATTCAGAAAACACCCTTTTCCCTCAGACCACCAGCATTACGCTGCAGGCTTCAATAAACCCTTCTTTTGCTCGTCCTTTCCAAAACGGATTGGAGCAAGCAAGGACAGACAGCTTGACTAGCAGGCAAGGACAAAAGTCTTGCTCACACACAAAAGGGCAAGAAAGATATTTTGTACACACAACACATCAACCAGCAAATTCCGCCCTTCCCAAACTCCCAAGTGCCTGTGGAGGGATGGCCACTTTCAAACTGGGCACCCATGTGCTACTCAGTCCAAAGCCAAATAGAGGCAAGAGAGCCACAGTGTTGGCTGAGTATACACAAGCACTAAGGAGCTCAGCAAAGCCTCCTACACAGCTCTCTCTTCAGCTGAGATTGAGAAGAAGAATTCTCATTTCCACGCTTAAGCCTGGATTTCTCATCTCAGGCCTTATCACAGCTGAAAATCCAAGAGGCGCACCACATTTCTCACGAGACATGCAAGAGGAGACTAAACACGCATTGCAACCTTGTCCTGGAAGTCAGCTGAGCTGGTGCCCTGTGCGCCTTCAAGCGTTACCCCACAGGTAAGAGGCAAAGAATTAAAACGGCAGAGAGCGGAGTGCTCCGACGGGCACAGGCACAGAAAAAATGTCAGCAGGAGACCTCTGTCAAAGCACCATCTGTTGAAGAAGGCTCCCCCTTCCCCTGGGAAAAAAACCTGGCATGACAGAGCGCTCTTTACTCAACAACATACACGGCAGAGGGCAAACATTTATGGTTGAAAACACTCAGTCGGCTTTCCCTAAACAAAGGAGAAATAAACACACAAGCTTACCCCTGCACTGGCCTCTTTCAGGGCTCTGTCCCGAGAGTCTTCTGCTGGTCACAAGCATTTCCTGCTAGTCTGTAAAGCTCAAGAGAAGCAGAGAAACAGGCTCTATCAAAGTCGTCACGTTCAGTTCTGATGAATCCACCTCCTGCTTAAGAACGGCTTTCTGCAGAGCTGAATTTGCCTGGAGCCTCCGTTGCACACATGAACAAGGGAAGACAGCACATCAGCTTCCAGCACTACTCTTCTGGAGCAGCAAGAGTGGGAGAGAAGGAAGAGCTGGGCTCCTCTCTGACTTTCTTCCCTCCACACTTGCCCAGAGACCTTTTCTTGCTCTCGAGCAGCTTCACTACATGGAAAACAGGGAAGCCACCAGCACCTCCTCTCTAAAGCACTTGGTGACCTCCTTGGGAGGAATGCTGCAAGCTAGCTGTTATCCTGCAAGGGAAAAAGGAACATTTGCAACCACACTTGCGTCCAAGGACGGTTAGATCACTCAAGCTGAAGACCAGCACACGGACTTACAAAGGAAAGCCTTCAAGATGTTCACTTCCTCCTTTTCAGAGGCTAGGCAGGAAAGTGACCATCCCCGTTTGGAAAGCAGTTATCATGAAAGCCACACAGACTCTGCAGACCAAGCAAATACACAGACACTGAAGATGCCCCTACACAGGCCCCCTTCTCCTCCCAAACAAGCAGGAGTTGCATTGTCACCAAAGTCCTGACTGTTCACTCCACTCCTGCTCTGGCTTTGTGCCTAAAACATGCCTCATCTCAAGGCCTCATGCATGCTGGCAGCAGCACCATTAGGCTAAAGCCAGAGCAACGCACACGCCAGCTCCTCCAGGACAAAGAGAACCAGGTCTGCTATCCTTGTAGGTTTTTAAGGAACTCCTTGTTAACACCTGAGAAGACCCACACTCTTGGGAATTAAGGAAATCCTTACCCGGCAACCCAAACAACCACTAGGCTTGGCAGGCACCAGACTTCCGAGCTGGGAGGTGCAAATACACCAGCTCAGCCCAACAGCCTTTGAAGCGGAGCCAGCAGCGGCCGGACTGCTGAGGCGCTTGTGCATCCCGGCGCAATTCAGGGGACGCCCACACCGTGACGGGGGAGGGAGGATGAGCACCCTCACTGTCGGTTAGGTAACTCTTTTGCTCATAAGCACGTGAATTAACAAACTATCAAGTTAACCAATCGGTGAACCATCCAATTAAGTAACTACAGAATTAATGATTTAGGCTAGCGTACAGAGGAAGGATTAACCCTTTCTTTGCTTTTTCATTTCTTTACCTAATAAGCTCATAAAAGCAAAGTTTGCTTCACAAGTACGCTGTCCCGTAAATCTGAGAGAGCACAACGTGACACAAAGATCCGCCTTGGCAGCGGGCAGACCTCCAACCGACACTCACGCTTCGCTCACGCTCATTGGGCTTTAAAGGCATTCAAGCCAGGATGGGAAGAAGAGACTCTGTACCTGACCAGATCCTTTCTCTGAGACCACTCTGCACCCCAAGCATCACCACGTTGGAGATCTGCACTGACGGACAAGGGAGTGTTAAGAGAAAAACCACAAGGCATCTTTCCAGGACAATTAGATGTACGGGGCTCTCAGGTTACGGGTGATAATGCAGACAAAGTCCTCACGCTGACGGGCTGAGTAGGAAGCAGCACCTCCCACAAACTGGCCTTCCAAATAGCATGGGAAGTTTGTGAGGACTGAAGCACAGCATCTGCTGGGGGTTTCACTGCGAGACTCCACACTGGACCCAGGGAGTCATTCGGCAGGAACAGACGCTGCTCCTGACTCACAAGCACAGCTTGTCATTTTGGACCACAAAACATGCTCAACCCACATTCCAGGACCTACGCCAAAATGGGTACAAAACTATTAGCTTTGCAGAATCATGTCACAGACGCGTAACAGAAGTACTTGGGAACTGGCATTTACAGAACAAACAGGATGACAAAAAAAATCATGGGGACAACAGTGGACGTGTGCACATGGCATTCTAACAAACTGCTGGAGAGAGAAGAAAACAGTTTGTCAGCAATCCAGCTACTCCTGACCTCTCTGCAGGGCACAATTCAGGACACCTGAAAAAGCAGAAGCTCCAGGAAAGAAACCAACTTGACAGAAACAAGGGAACTGGGCTTGCCCAGAAAAGATGCAGGTCGCTTACTTGCTTTGGAAGCTCTGCCACCAGAAAAACAAACAAACAAAAAACCATACGCACGCCCCAAACAGTCACAAAGGCAGCATTTAAGAGTCCTGTCTAAATTCAGCATGAATTTAAGTACAGGGCACCCAAGGGCGCACAAGGAATTCAGCATCCGCCATTCCTGCAAACAGCCAGACGCTACAACAGTCACCCCGAGGAGAACGGAGCGCAGGCTGCACCTAAGAAAGTCACTGGCACACTAAAGCCTCTCTCGCACACTTTCAACCCACATTTTCCCTTCAACACAAGCCTTACAAAGCCACTGCAGCCAAGAACTTGCCACAAGGGCCTTTCTGCCCTCCTCTTTTTCCTCCTTGCTTTCCAGACAGAGCGTGTTTCATTCGACAGCTTCCGGCAGAAGCAGAAATCAGCATCAACTCACCGGCTCATTCAGGCTTCCTCGACCAAAAGATTTCGGGCTTTAGGCTGAAATGGTCTGTGCTGCCCGTGGGGAGAGGCACCCGGCCAGGACACAGCGCCTGGAGCCCAGCTCACTCCACGGACTCGGGGCCTCTCCTGCCGCCAGCAGAAAGAGCGCATCCTCTCCTCTTCCCTCCGCACACACACCACCTCCCCTCGGGCCAGCCCCCACGGTACCTCCGCAGGGCCCTGGCCACACGGGCGCTCGCAGAGAGCAAAGGAGGGAGGAAAAGCCACACAATTTCCCTGACAAGCCGTTCGGAGAAGACCCAGCGCCTGCCGGGCTGCACGAAGCCCCCCAAAATAAGGCCTCTGAAGCACGGGAAGAACGGGCAGCTCCTGATTCTCTCCTCCTCGCTCGAGTCTGGCCAGGGTCTTCCACGCCGGGCTCCGCGCTGAGCAAGCAACAGGCAGAAGAGGCTTTGGCTGCCACACACCAGTCTCGGGGAGGCCGCCGGCCCTGCACAGGCCTCCGGCGCCCAGCGCGGCCTTCCGGGCCCCGCAGCTCTCCCTCCCCAGGCCCTCGGGGATCATCTCCGGCAGAGACACGGCAAGGTCTCTCCAGGGCAGCCGCTGCCCCCGCGGCAGCACCTCGGCAGCCCCCCCCACGCCTCGCCCAGGCCCCAGGCCGCGCACGCGCAGCTGCTGCTGCCTCCCCAGCGCCTGCGGCCTCCGCGCACGCGCGCAGCCCCGCCCCTCGCCCGCCCTGCCCGGGGCGCTCTGCCGCGGGGCCCCGCGCTGCGCACGCGCACGCCCACTGCCTCGCCCCGCCCCTGCCCTGCTCGCCTCGCCCCTCCCCTCCCCTCCCCTCCCCTCCCCTCCCCTCCCGCCTGTGCAGCCCCGGCAGGCCACGCGCCGCCGGAGCCAATGGGGAGCGCGCAGCAGGGAGGGGCGGGGGGCGGAGCGTCGGGGCGGGAGGTGCCGTTGTGGGGCGGGGGTGCGGCCGGCTTGAGCTGGGCCAAAGCCTTTCTGAGCGCGGAGGGGCTTCGTCAGAGCTGGGGGCGACGGCGCGGAACCGGCCCGTTTCTGCCTTGCTCCGCTTCTGCCGTCGCTGTCTCGGCAGCCTGTGCGTTTCCGGAAGGCAGGTAAGGCCTGGAGCTCCGCGAGCCCGCGAGGTGCCGGTGGGCAGAGGCCTGTGCTCTTGCCGGGCTGGGGACGGAGGGGCAGTTTTTGCCAGGAGAGGGTCCGGCTTTGCGAGGAGGCTGTGAAAGGACAGGAGTGCTGTTGGCAGAAGGCTGAGGTGTCCTGGTGCTGCTGCCGGGCTCTGGAGAGGCTCTTGGAAACGCCCGTGTGAGAGCTGGATCGTTTGCTTTGCCAGAGCCTGTGATTCCTGCTGCGGAGCTTGGCTTTGTGTTGGGAAGCGCAGTCACGGCCCCTGGTTTCTCGCCCCGGTTCTGCTGGTGCCTGCAGAGCGGGGGAAGAGGCTCTGGCGTCGGAGACGCCTTGGCCTGCTGGCTGGCAGGAAGCCCTTGTGGCAAGCCTTTCTTCTGTCCTTCTTTTGTCTCCAGAGCTCTGGTGGAGCCAGCGGAGGGCTTCTGGCTGGAAGTCAGTTAACGTGTCAGCTCTGCAGCCGCCCGCTGTGCGGGTGCTCTTGGGGATGGTGGTGGTGGTGGTGGGTGCTGCCTGTGTCTGCTTGTTTTGGAGCGGGTGGTATGGTGGTGAGCTTGTTGACTTCAGGCAGAGCCCGTGTTTTTCTTGCTGCCCAGATATGGCTAAAGTTTGGGAGAGCGTGTGTGAGTGCTACCGCCAAGCGCTGCTGCTGAAGGAGGTGGGGCTCATTTCCTCATTATCCCTCCGACCTTGATGAGTGCTGGCTCCTGCTTGCATGCTGCCATTGAGCAGCCTTCTTCCTGCCTGCCTGGGAAAGCAGAAGCCAGGCCCCAGCAGGAGCCTGCAGGTGGCAGTTTTGCCCAGAGCAAGCTCTCCCTCACTGGAGAGCAGAAGCAAAGCGCAGCTGGAGAAGCAGAGTGTGGGGTTTGTCCTCTGGGGCCTTCTCTAGCTGCTCGTGGCAGGGTGGAACCACCCGCCAGAGATGGTGGCATGCTGTGGAGAGTTTCTGCCAGGTGTGGTCCCTCCTTGGAGGTTCTGAGGCTCCGGGGGTTTTTCCCTGTTTGTGCGTCAACTCTCAGCTGGTGGGAGGTGAAGGAGTGGGAGAGGGGGAGACTGGAGAGTGCAAGGCTCTCCTGCAAAGCGCCCCATCTTGCCCCTTTGGAGATCACCCTTAGTGTGCCCTGACAAGTCTAGTCTTCATTATTGTGTGTGTGAAAGCCCTGCTTTTGTTCCTTTGTTGCTCTCCTGTTTTCAGACTGTCCAGCTAGCAGGCGTGGGTAACATGTCCGTTCTGGAAAACTACTTGCGTGATGCGGATAAGAAGAGTTTCCATGTTTGGAGACGAGTGTTTCGGGTGGACAAGGTGTTTCTGCTGGAGAAGAATCTCAGCTCTGAGAAGAGCCCGTGGCGTGGTAAGAAGCGAGATTCAAAGCTGGGCTTGCCCCTGTGTCGTAGCGAGGATCTGCTTTGTGATTAGTGAAATACAGCTGCATCTTTGGCAGAACTGCCTCCCACTGCAGAGGCAGGAGCCCAGCATGGGCGCGCGGGGCGCAGAACAACGTCCTGCTGTGCTCATGCCAACTCCTCCTGCTGTCTCCTTGTAGTCTGCTCCCACAGCGTCCAGGCAGCTCCCCCAGGACCAAGGAGGCTGGCAAGCAGCACCCACCTCCTCCAGCCAGGTCCACGGCTGCTCTCGCTGTTCCTGAAGGCTGTTGGAGACTGTTGCAGGTACATGCCCTGGGTTGCTGTAATGACTGTGCTGTTGCAAACGGTGCCAGAGCCCCGTTGTGCACATACCGACTCTGCCAAGATCCCTTAAGCGCTCTTCCGTTGACCATTGCTCTTCCTTCCTTCAGATCTTCTTAGTGGGCTGAAGGCCTGCTCTACCTTTCCAGTGTGTCCTTGCCTCCTGTACTTGCAGGAAGCAGCCACGGACACTTCCCTGGGGCACTGTTGGCTCTAGCAGCAGGACCTGCTGCATTCTGAGGCTGTGGCAATGCGCAGGTCTTTTCCAGACCCTTGGTAGTTGAGATCATTGGTCCTCCCAGACCGCTCAGTGGTGTGTGCAGTGAAGGGAGGAGCCTGGTGTAACTTCAGGCCTCCTCACCTTTCCGGAGCCAAACTCTGGCGACAGGCCGGCTGAAGAGAGAGCCCAGGAGTGAGGGTACGACCTGCAGAAAGCCGTCCCCTGGCGGCAGCTGAGACTAATCGTGTGTGCTGTGGTGTTTCTATGGCCCTGCAGGAAAGCGGCGAGCTGTGCGCGCAGTGGGACCGAAGGCAGAGCCTGGGCTCCCTGTACAGAGAGCGGCAGGAACAAGCAGAGGCCGAATGGGCTGCGTGGGAAGCCTGGTGTGCAGGGGAGGCTCCAGAGCCGGCTCAGGTACCGGCCCCATTGGACACCCTTCAGAACAACGGCCATCCTCTCCGTCACGGAGCCGAGGGCGGGAGGTCCTCTGGCCTTGGGGGCAGTGTTGCTGCTCAGTCAGTGGGACACTTTGCAACTGCAGCACGACTAATTACCACCCGTGGTCTTAGGACTCCCACCCAGCTAGTGCTGGATTACAATTGCATCTCCCTTCCCTGCCCAGCACTTAGTGTCTAGGGTGCAATTTGTTCCCTCCTTACTTCACACAGCCCCTCCAAGGCTTTTGCGCATAGACCGGTGGAGAGTCTGCTGGCTTTTCCGAGGCTGTCAGCATGAGCTTGGGACTGCAGCTCAGCCTCACTGCCATGCGTATGCATCCACACGCTCACTGTTGGAAGATACCCCCGCTGCAGTTTCCCCCAGCCCCTCCTTTCTTCCTTGGAGTCCTCATGCCTCATTTGCTGTCTTTCTGCAACCAGCTTCTCACCTCCTCCCTACCTGCCTCTCTTGCTCCACGCAGACTCCTGCCAGACAAACAGCGTACACCTCACTGCTTTTTTTCCTTCTTGGTCCCAACTGTGCTGCAGTCAGCTCAGGATGCAGATGCTGCGGAAAGCTCTCTTCTCACCTGCCTGCAAAAGGCAGGGCCTCTTTTTGTTCTTTGCCTAACAGTTGGCCCCGGAGAAAGACCTCCACCCCAGGGAAGCTTCTTGCAGCATTTGGGAGGATCCAGAGCTGACAGGAGCAGAAGTACAGCTGAGAGCAGAGCACACCTGGTAGGAGCATTTGAGGAAGGAAAGCAATAGTTCCTGCCCCACTAATGGCTGTGTGAATCCTGCTGGGTGTTTTTCCATGAGTGCTGCAGCAGCCAAAGGCCAAGCAGCAGAGGGGTGTCCTCCTGAGGAAAAGTCATGGTGTTATGAAATCCCCCTTGCTGGGCTGCCGGGGGTTGGGGAAACAGCCAGTGGGGCAGTGAGGCCTGAAGCTGTGGGTAAAACCTGAGTCCAGAAGGGTTTGGATCGCTTGGTGTGCCCTGCCAAACCTAGCGAGGAGCTCATTGGAAGTTCCTGCCCTGCAAATGGCAATTCCCTCCTCCCCATTTCCCATGCTGTCAGTGATGTCAGCAGGAAAGCAGAGGGCCAGCTGGGAATGGCAGTGAAGCCCTGCTCCCACCCTGCCCTTGCCCTGGGGGCCTGTGGTGGAGAGGTGGTGGAGAGGCTGCCCAGCTCCTGCTGCCGGGTGCTTGCCAGAGGGCCTCTGGGAAAGGGCTCCTCTCTTCCCAGTCTGGTTTGCAGGCAGTCAGTCGCTCCTTCTTGGCAGGACTTTGGCCGTAAAGAGACTTGGGCTCCCCACCCTGCCGCCCAGCCCAGGAGAAAGGAGCACAGGGAGAGGTGGAAAAGCCTCCCCCCACCCCGTGGAAGAGAAGAAAGCAGCAGCCAAGCTGGAGACAGTCCAGCCCCAGTAAGTGTGCGCTGAGCCCAGCCCCAGCCTGGGGCGGTCGAGTGTCCCTGACCCCCACAGGGTGTTATGGCTCCAAATCCCGGAGGCCTGGGGTTGCGTACAACACCCTTGGTGTTCTGGTGACGCGTACAACACCCTTGGTGTTCTGGTGACACGGGAATGGCCTGGGTTACACCTCCCTCCTCCCAGGTGTTATGGAAATTAGGCTTGTCGGCCACCATAACAGGGCCCGACCCTAGGTTCCCGCAGAAAAGTTCAGAGCCAAATCAAAGCAAATTAAAGAATTACGTTTTAATGACACGCGTGCAGTAATTACAGCTCGAGCTGGGTGCCTCCGAAGAGGGACCCCGAGCAGAGAAATCCCTGGGCAATTATACTTTCCAATCTAAGCTCTCCACCCCTCACGCGGTAATTCAGACCAATAGTAATATTTAGGTCTGGGGTCTCCTGCTCCTTCTTGGGTCTGATCCCTGTCCCTAGGCAGGCTGTTTATCTTTACTGTTGCGGTTTCTGCTGACAGATGTGTCTTAATTCTTCGGGTCCCGCCCTTGTCTCTCAAGGCCCTGACAGAGAGGTGTTGTTCCAGCAATTAGCACTGCCCCAGCAGTGACAGTAGGTGTTATCTCCCGAGGTCCTGAGGAAGGGGATATAATCCAGACCCCGAGATAGTCCAGACCCTCCAAATTAACACTGTTTCAGCAGTGAGAGGAGGCATTGTTTCCCAGGGTCCTGGCGCCCAACGAGGCCTTATTTCAAAGCCTTGACATCCTGCCTTTTGGAGTGTGAAGCACAGGAATGCAAACTGCTTGCAACTCCCTTATCATTCCAGTCTGAACCAGCTCTCAGGCCCCTTTTCTTACTGAACTAGGTGAAAGTTCATTATTTTATCTAAGCGCGGCCTAAGGCTTCAACAGATTTAGCTACTCATGCAAAGCAAGTTTTATAAAAGTTGTGCTAAGCAGCTATCTCTCGACAGTTTCAGCTCAGTATTCTTTAACAGTCCCCCCTTTGTTTTTATGAAGCATCCCTGCTAATCCTTTAAACGGAGTTCTTGAAGCCTTTCGAGGCGTACTATCACTTTCCATAATCTTATGTATAATATGATCGTAAGTAATAGGCATAACACAGTTAAACTTAACACAACTACTACTGGGTGCGACGTGATTATAAATCCCTGTTGCAGATGGTGACCATCCGAGGAGAGTTTCCCAGCCGTGATGTTCTCCGTCCCTTTTTAGCCTTTCCAAGATGTGGTGTATCTCTTCTGCATCATGATGAACAGTGATTAGAGCTTTCTGTCCACTGTTTTGGATGCGTTCTAGCAGTCGACGCGGGTCATCGTGTTGTAGTCGTTTCTTCACCAGTGTGAGATTCATTCCAATGGGGGTAGGTAGTAAATTTTGAATTAATGTATAATTAGATTGTAACAACTGATAAGATGTAATAGGAGCTGAATAATTAAAATCACATCCCATGATTCTGGTAAAGTTACAAATACAAGTATTTGAATGGTTACTTGTATCTACAACAATGACATCTATGAATATAAGATTACAAAGTGTTCTTACACATACACATCCTTTCTTAACGTATACAAGTACAGTTCAACTTTAACAGCAAAGTAAGAACATAATATGACAGTATATGGCCTGTTCCATTTAGGTTTTAACTTGGATTTTTGTGAAAATACTTTAACTAAAACTTCATCCCCAGGCTGTGTATCAGGCACTTGTATGTCAGGTGGTGATCATTGGATATGTCATCATTGGATGGTCAGGTGGATATCATTGAGCATTTATTTATTTATTTATTTATTTTAAAGATTTTCAAACCTTTTTTGCATACTTGGAACATACTGGGTTAGTCGTTCATCTCCGTCTAACAGGCTGGTCTCAGCTAGAATAATAAGTCCCTAGTATAGCTAAATGTCTCCCGAAGAGAATTTCTGCTGGTGTTAGTCCTATGGGTTGCCGTGGGGCATTTCAAACATCCCATAGAGCTAAGTTTAATGCCTCTGGCCATTTTAGGCTAGCACGTGCGCATATTCTTGCTATTTTTTCTTTTAATGTTCTATTCATTCTTTCTACTTGTCCCGAAGATTGTGGGTGATAAGGGGTGTGGAGGACTGGCTTGAGGGCAGAGGTCATGTGAAGATTGAACAACTAAAGGAAGCAGAACTAAGTGCATATCGCACACAGTTGATGTGAGCCAAGTCCCGTATGAGAGTAAAAACAGCTAGAGCCAAGGACACATTGTCCTTGGCTCCAAGGTGTTATCAATGATTAGTCCTGGGAACTTGCGGGTGATGTAATGCAGAAGTTGCTGGGTAAACCAAATTGCTGTTACCAATAAGGAGCTCAGCTTTTGCAATATGTATGAGCCTGATTAGTCCTATACTATATAAAGAAAGACCACACCTAATAAAGTGGAAGTACACTGATCACTCATATTGAGCGTCTGGGTCTTCCCTCCGTCGGCTCCTCCCGTGCAAGTTTCCAACAAATGGCGCCCGAACAGGGACCCTGCCGGTCAGGGACTCGGTGATCAAGAACTCAGGAGTCGACAGAGTGCTAGAGACAGCTGGTCCTGCTGTGCTAAAGGCGACGAGACACAAAAGGGGGTCTACGTGCCAGAGCTACAGAGGAGGTGGAGAGGACACAAACAAAGGGGGTCCGTGCCCAGGACGAGACGGGGTCCTGCCAGAAAGTCTCGCCGCAGGTCTTGCAAAGGTTGCAACGGTAAGTGAGTAACCACGGCGCGACAAGTGGCTTATTATTTATTAAGATGCTTTTTAGAAAAGCGAGGTACTCAAGGAATAGAATGTCATAAGGAACTCCCAGGGCTATTAGCTTACGGAGTGGCTGAGGGGTGTTTTGTTAACCCAGATACCATGTTCGAACAAACTGAATGGAAAAAATTTGGGGACAAGTTGTTTGATGAAGTAATAAGTGACAACAAGACAGTAAAAAAGCTGATGAAGCCGTGGAGGGCAGTTACTAATGCTCTCGCACCTCAAAGAAAAAAAAAAAAAAAAAAAAGAAAAGAAAAGAAAAAAAGAAAAAAAAAAGAAAAAAAGAAAAAAAAACAAAAAAAAAACAAAAAACCCAAAAAAAAACAAAACAAAAAAAAGAAAAAGAAAAAGAAAAGAAAAAAAAAAAAAAAAAAGAAAGTAGCTGCCGCCGCCGCGGAGCGTTTGGGAAGCCCCGATGGGTTCAAGGAACCCCCGCATGCAGAGGTGTCCCCTGTGTCCCCATACCCATCACCCCCCTCGAACCTTTACTATTGCCCAGGGAGGGTCTGGGAACACAGGCCTGCCAAAAGGAGCAACATTGACCATGCGGCAGATCCCCCCTCCTCCCTCAGCGCCTCCCCCCCCCTCCCCCCCCCTCTCTCCCCCCCCCTCTCCCCCCCTCTCTCTCTCCCCCCCCTCTCCCCCCCCTCCCCCCCTCTCTCTCTCCCCCCCTCTCTCTTCCCCCCCCCCCTTTTTCTCCTCTCCTCCTTCTCCTCTTCCTTTGGCCACAGTTATCTGAGGACACCCATCTCAGGCTATCAATGTGAAATAAGTTTTTCTCTATGATATTAATGGTCAGAAACCACTAATAAAAGCAGTTTGAAAAAAAAAAAAAAGAAAAAGAAAAAAAAAGAAAAAAAAAGAAAAAAAAGAAAAAAAAAGAAAAAAAAAAGAAAAAAAAAAAAAAGGGGGTATCCCATCTTATATGGGAATAAAGCAGGGCCGGGAAGAGCCTTTCGGCTTATTTATTGACAGAGTAGCCAATGCTATACAAGCAGCAGGGGTACCAGATTACCTGAAAGGGACTATCTTGAAACAATGTGCAATACAGAATAGTAACCCTTCAACGCGTAGTATTTTAGCCACACTCCCGGGAACATGGACTATTGAGGAGGGGCTAGAAAGAATGGCGCAGGTACCTGTAGGACCGCAAGCTATGCTAGTAGAGGCGGTGAAACAATTAGGAGAGAGCATGAGAGAGCAAGCACAGGCGTTGCGGGATAATATGCAACAGAATCAAAGTCAGGTATTCGCTGCCCTTGCTCCTTTGCAAAATCCCGGCGGAAATACCCCCCCCGATCGACGATCGGCACGAGAATGCCAAGCTAGTAGAGTATGGTGTCCCAACTGCAAAAGCAGCAAACATGATGGAGCGGCTTGCTGGAAGGCTGGCTCGGGAAACGCCCAGAGAAGCGGGACGAGCCGCCCCGCGACGACACAAAAGGCGGCCTTCACCACAACAACTCAGCAACCCCCGCAGTTAACACAACCACCTCAGCCGGCGCCCAGCTCCACTCCGAACAGCATGAATCCCTTTGTCTTCGACCAGCCACCAGAGGGAGTCTCGGACTGGACTTGGCAACAGCAGTAGACGCCACCTTATTGGATACAAAGCCAACAAGAATCCGGACGAATGTCTATGGACCAGTAACTATTAATCATGAACCGATAGGTGCCTTACTGATTGGAAGATCGTCCGCTACAATGAAAGGATTACAAGTTTTGACAGGATTGATCGACAAGGACTATTTCGGGGAAATACAAATTGTGGTTTCAGCAATGTTTCCACCTATGCACATACCACAAGGATCGAGAATAGCTCAACTTATTCCGCTTCCCCACCTGACTGAAGGGGTGGCACCAGCGAAAGAGCAACCACGAGGCTATGGTGCTTTTGGTTCCACTGGAAGTGCAGTATTACTGACTGTCGGAATGCATCAAAGGCCCCGACAAACCGTGACTGTAAAGTATAAAGAAGAATCTATACGCACTAATGCCTTATTGGACACTGGAGCGGATGTATCAATAATTAGCACTAAGATTTGGCCCCAGCATTGGCCAACACGAGAGACCAGCTCTACGGTAGCTGGAGTAGGCGGGGTCACCCTCGCCCGAAAATCATCGACGCTACAATGGACTATAGGGAACAAGGTGGTTAATTGCTCCGTTTCCATTTTACCCCTACCTGAAGGAGTGCAAGCATTAATAGGGCGCGATATCCTTGCCCAGATGGGTATGGTGCTTACCTCGGAACACCCTTTATAGCACCGGCCATTGCCTGGACTTTCCCAATCCCACTCAGCTGGAGGACTGATCAGCCTGTGTGGGTAGAGCAATGGCCGCTTAAACGGGAAAGTCTCATTCAAGCACATGAACTAGTAAAGCAACAGTACAAACAAGGTCATCTAAGATTATCTACCAGCCCTTGGAATACCCCAATATTTGTGATCAAGAAAAAATCCGGCAAATACAGACTTTTACACGATCTACGTGCTGTAAACAGACAGATGCATAACATGGGTGCTTTACAACCGGGGTTACCCAACCCAGCAATGATCCCAGAAGGCTGGCACCTGCTAATCGTAGATTTAAAGGACTGTTTCTTTACCATAGCCCTCCATGAAGATGATAAACAGCGATTTGCATTTACACTCCCTGCTATCAATAGAGAGGGGCCAGACCAAAGATTTGAATGGACAGTACTACCGCAGGGTATGCGGAACTCACCAACCCTCTGTCAACTCTATGTCGATGCGGCACTTCAACCGTTACGTCAACAGTGGCCAGAGACCATGATATATCACTACATGGACGACATATTGTTGGCACAAAAAACCCCCTTTTTCTCCTGAACAAAAATTTGATCTAATCACACAATTAAAGAAAAAGGAACTTGTGATGGCCCCGGAAAAGGTACAGGAATCCAGCCCCTGGCAGTATCTAGGTTGGCATATTTCGAATGCCACCATCAGACCACAGAAATTGACAATCAGGACTGACATAAGAACACTCAATGATGCTCAAAAACTATTAGGAGACCTCCAATGGATCCGTCCGGTTGTCGGCATTCCTAATGAACTTTTAAATCTACTACGCCCCTTGCTGAAGGGAACAGACCCAGCGGCTGCCGTCACGCTCACAGAGGAACAGCAACGGGTACTCCAGGAAATTGCATCGCTAATTACTACGCGTGCTACGCACCGACGCCTGGAAAATCAGCCACTTGATCTTACTATTTTATGTGGCCCACAATACCTAATGGGAGCCATTACACAACACAAAATAAAAACGGGGGAAAAAAGAGGGTTGGCGGAACCCATTGTACTAGAATGGATAGCACCACCGTTACAACCAAAACGAACTATTCAAGAAAAAATTTCAACGCTGGCCGAACTCATTAGGACACTCTTCGCCCCTGACTTACATGATCAGCGTTGGTCAAATCTGACTGCAGCAATCAAACATAGAAGAAGTGAGAATCGTCGAGGCAAACGTGAATTGAAAAAACTAGGTTCAGATTGTGCTGATGATGTAGAATTATGGGGGCCTGCGGAACGGTTTTTCGCCGCAGCTTTAGCTCCTAACGTTGCAGTTGCGCATGCCATGTCTAATCTAAATAAACTTGCTTGTTGGGCTGTTAGGCAATCAAATGTTACTACACAAATTCTCTCTGAAATGTCACAGGATATGGATAGCCTGAGACATGCAGTGTTGCAAAATAGAGCAGCTATAGACTTTCTGCTTTTGGCACAGGGACACGGGTGTGAGGATTTTGAAGGAATGTGTTGTTTTAATCTTTCTGATCATGGACAGTCAATCCATGAGCAATTGAAATGGCTAAAGGACCACACCCAGAGAATCACCGTACAGTATAATTGGTTTGATGATCTGTTTAGAAAGATGTTTGGTAATGTGAGTACCTGGATTTTGAGCTTGATCAAAGAAGGGCTACGTATTCTATTCATAATTGTATTAATTTTAATTGCTGTAAGAGTGATTTTTGGCTGCTTAACACAAAAGCTTGAACAATTAACTAAAAAGGTCTTTCTCGCACAAAATAAAAACGGGGGAATTGTGGAGGACTGGCTTGAGGGCAGAGGTCATGTGAAGATTGAACAACTAAAGGAAGCAGAACTAAGTGCATATCGCACACAGTTGATGTGAGCCAAGTCCCGTATGAGAGTAAAAACAGCTAGAGCCAAGGACACATTGTCCTTGGCTCCAAGGTGTTATCAATGATTAGTCCTGGGAACTTGCGGGTGATGTAATGCAGAAGTTGCTGGGTAAACCAGATTGCTGTTACCAATAAGGAGCTCAGCTTTTGCAATATGTATGAGCCTGATTAGTCCTATACTATATAAAGAAAGACCACACCTAATAAAGTGGAAGTACACTGATCACTCATATTGAGCGTCTGGGTCTTCCCTCCGTCGGCTCCTCCCGTGCAAGTTTCCAACAAAGGGGTACATAGGTTTCTTTTTATTCCTAATGATTTATATAATTGAGTGATTATGCTTGCTGTAAAATGGACACCCTTGTCTGAATCAGTGGCTTCTGGGACTCTATATCTAGGTATGAGTTCTTTCAGTAAGGCTTTTACTACTCCCCCTGCGTCAGTCTTTCTTGTTGGGAAAGCTTCTGCCCAGCCTGATAACTGATCTGCTATCATTAACAAGTGTTTGTGCCCATTGGTGGATGGCATAGCCGCATAATCTATTTGTAGCTTTTGGAAAGGGAAGTAGGCCCATGGTTGTCCCCTTAACTCTAAGCTTGGTTTGCTACTTAAAAACTTCTGGCAGGCCAGGCAGCTATTTGTTATTCTTTTAGCAGCCGCATAAATTCCTGGAGTGGCCCATAGTTTCTGTACCTGGTTAGCTATTGCCTCGGCTCCGCCATGAGCTTTATCGTGAAACCACCTAGCTATAGTAATTAAATATTTTTTTTGGTAGAATTGGTTTTCTTCCAATTGTCCATATTCCATCATCATTTTGTTTTGCTTCCCACTATTCCCATTGTTTTTTGTTTTTTGTTTTTTGTTTTTTTTTCTCCCACTGAGCAGTCCTTTTCATACATGGTTTTGGGGTCTATTAAATTTGGTCACTCACTTTAGTTCATCCTTGGAACTGCCCCCATACACTCTGTCAGAGGTTGTTGGGCTGCAGCCTTCGCAGCGGCGTCAGCTAACGCATTTCCTCTACTAATTTCTGTAGTGTCTTTAGTATGGGCTGGGCAGTGTATTACAGCAATTTCTTTGGGGCAGTTGGACTGCTTCCAGCAAATTACGTATTTCTTCTCCATTAGCTATTTTCTTTCCTGATGACGTAAAAAATCCTTGTTCTTTCCATAACATCCCTGTTACATCAAATACTCCAAATGCATATTTAGAATCGGTATAGATATTTACCCGCAGGTTCTTACTGATTTTTGCTGCTTGGGTCAATGCTATTAATTCTGCTCCTTGAGCACTTACAGACGGAGACAAAGGATTAGTCTCAAGTACCTCAAAGATGTTGGTATCAGGATAACCTGAGTGACGCCTTCCGTCCAAATAATAGGATGATCCATCTGTAAATGGAACTAAGTCCGGGTTCTCCAAAGGTTCCTCTTTAAGGTCCTCCCGGGGCTTGCTCGAGCTGACGACCACCTGTTCACAGGAATGATGCGGCTCTCCATCCTCAGGTAGAGGCAGTAGTGTTGCTGGATTTAAGATATTGCATCTCTTTAAGGTCACATTATCTGCATGCAATATTATCAGTTCATAGCAGTGAGCTCTCTGTGGGGATAGTGCTTGAGCTGCGTATTGCTTCATTAACAGTTCTACTTCATGTGGCACATACACAGTCAATGAGCGACCCAAAACTACAGGTCATGTTTTTTCAATAAGAGCTGCCGTAGCTGCTATTGCTCTGATGCATCCTGGAGTGCCTTTAGCTACCACGTCTAGCTGTGTGGAGTAAATAGGCCACTGGTCTACAGTGAGGACCTAGTTTTTGGGTGAGTACCCCACTTGCTACTCCCTATTGTTCATGGACAAATAATTCAAATGGTTTGCTATAATCTGGTAACCCTAGAGCAGGGGCTGAAACCAACGCCTTTTTTACAGATGTAAAAGCTTTTTCCCTTTCTGGACCCCAGGCCAAAGGCTCTATCTCCTCTTTTTTGTTTCCTGCACTAAAGGCTTAGTAAGTTCTCCTAACCCAGGAATCCATGGTCAGCAAAATTCTACAGTTCCTAAAAATCCCCTAAGTTGCTTTTTTGTTACAGGACGGGGCATATTAAGAATTGTCTTTACTCATTCTGGATCAATTAACCTGTGTCCTTCCTTTAAAATCAAACCCACATATTTCACCTCTCGTTGACACAGCTGAAGTTTAGACAGAGATGCTCGATGCCCTTTTTCTGCAAGAGCATTACACAGAGAAATAGTGTCTTTTAATCAAGTCTCATAATCTTTACTTGCTAATAACAAATCATCCACATATTGTATTAACACTGAATTTCCTGGAAGTTCGATGTCTGAGAGATGTTTATAGTCCTTAAGTCTTGTACAAACCGATACTCTGGATCACCATCAGAATCTTGCCTGTTCTTTTAACCGTCAGAATCGGAGTGTTGTACGGGGATTCATAGACTCTAAGGATACCCAGTTTCAAATGATGACTGATTTGTTTTCGGATGCTCTTCTCTGCTTCCTTTAGGATAGGGCATTGCTTAACTGCGGGAGGCAATCCCCTCTTTGTTTTTATCAAGACTGGACTAGCTGATTTCAGTAGTCCAACATCCATTCCTGAAGAGCTCCATAACTTTTTAGAAACTGATTCTAAACTTGTTGGAATAGTCAACTCTGGTTCTGGTGCCTTAGCCAGAACACATGAACCCATAATTATTAATTTTATCCCTTCCAGCTGTAAACAGATCTGAGTATCCAAGGCTTGCAGGAGATCTCTCCCTAAGAGGCAAGAGGGCGAGTCTGTGGAAATTATAAAACGTCCCCACGCTCTTTTACCTCCAAAAGTGAGCAATAAGGGCTTAGATAACATTCGTTCACCTTTTCCCATTACTCCTTGTATCATTATTTTATCTGATGACTTGCATCCTTTAGGCTCAAAATGTAAAAGGGAAAGGGTGGCTCCGGTATTCACTAGAAAAGGAACTTCTAAACCTTCTATATTTGCCATTACCTGCCCCTCAAAATCCAAATTTATATCCCATAAATTTACCCCAATTTCCACAGTATTTTCTGAGTCTCCTATCTCCTGTCATTGTGGACTGACTGGGAATTGCCTGGTCTCATTCTCAGTGTTTGATTGTCTCATGCTGGCCCCTCTATTCCCAAGTACGTGGGGCCTCGCTGGGCATTCCTGCTTCCAGTGCCTTTGTTCCCCACAATAATGACAAGCATCATTAACTCTTAATTGTACAGCACGTTCACTTTGATTCCATCTATCTCCCCTGGTTCTGCCGCGCCGCCTCCCCTTGCCAGCCTGGCACATGCTCTTTAAAATACTTTTGTGTATCAGGGGCTGCTTGATCTATAAAAACACTAATTGCGAGAGCATCATTGAAGTTTTGTGGGGTCATTCCTCCATATTTTAGCAGGGCTTATCGCAAAAGTCCCCAGAAGTAATGGGGGTGTTCATCTAATCACTGTCTGCATTCTTGCACTTTAGTCCAATTTACTCCTAATTCTCTGCATGCTCTGATTGCTTCTACTAAATTTCAAAGTCCTGTTTGACATACAGCTCTATTTCCTGCATTATTAAATGTCCCAGTTTGGATCACTTGCTAGCCAGAGGTTTCTATTTCCCCTGGCTTGCTGTGCTACTTCCGCACCTTTGTTAATTATCTTAACCCATTCATTTGGTCAAAATAATTCCCTCAAAAGAATTTGGGTATCACTCCAGAGTGGGCTGTGCCCGGTGCACATACTAGAAAATAACTGGACACATTGCTCTGCATCTTTTCTTAATCTCTGCATTTTACCCCCCCATAGGGCGAGATCGCCAGGGTCCCAGGGCTGATTAGTAAACACCCGCAGCACAGGACGGGGGGACTGGCCCCTCCCTTTCCCCTGGCTGTAAAGCGGCAGGGTTAGTCAGCACGTTGGGGATCATAGGATAGAGTCCGGCAGCCGGTGGAGTAGAGGGAGAAGGAGGAGGAGAAGGAGAAGTAATGACAGAGAGATCATCAGGCATATCAGGTGGAGCAGAAACTTTTGGAGCACAGTCCGGGGTACTAGTATCTGCTAACACAAGTGTTACCTTCTGCGGGTTTCTTTCCTCCCTCCTTCCTGGCTCAAATGCTCCTGTGCCCATGCCCAGTTCTCCCAAACATACCAGTAATCCACTCGACTTGGAAACCTGTCTTCTAGACGATTTCACAAGGAAGTTAGTTCCTGCTGATCGAAAGTCCCTTGTGGTGGCCACCGTTCCGCTGGGTTTCCCTTTGTCAGGAATGGGCAATCCTCCTGACACAGTTGGACCAACCTTTTTTCCTTAGATCTTTGGTACCATCAATCTTACTCCAATTTTCCAAAATTTTGGCTAAGGGCATCCCCTTTTCTGTGCCAAAATTATTCCCTATATTGAGTTCCTGAGAAGTGCGTCTTAAGCAAATCAGGCAGCGCACTTCCTTACCAGTAACACCAGCCCCTGCGGCTGGTGGGATCACACAGTCTCTTTCTCTCGCTCTCTGGGAACCGCACTCCCACCCCCCGAGTCTTTAACTGCTAGGACTGCTGTCCCTTCGCAGCGGGCGGCTTCCTCAGCCGACGGGCACCCCGGTCGGTTCCCAGGCTATACGCACTCGCACACACAGCGCTGTTCACGCTCACACCAGTCACAGTGACTCTAGACTTCTGTCTTGCAGTCTTGCAGTGCGCCTTATGCTGCTCAGGCTGCGCAGCCCTTCTCCAGCCGGACCGAGCTGGGACTTAAAACCCACTCAAACCCTGGGGATGGGACTCGCACCCATCCCCTGGTACGCCTTGCTGTGGCCAGCCCACGTACCCCCTGCCTGGTACGCCTTACGGTGATCAGCCCGCATACCCCTTAAGTGCACTGTTACCAGATCAGAATTTAGAATTTAGGTGGGAATTTAAGACTCACCTTTCCGGTGCCTCTGGTTGCCAAAGATCCCAGGTGAACTCACCCGATGGCGCCAGATGATCATTTGGAGACGAGAGGCCCCGACAGTGGTCGCCTAGGGTCCCATCTGGGGTGCCAAACTATTATGGAAATTAGGCTTGTCCGCCACCATAACAGGGCCTGACCCTAGGTTCCCATAGAAAAGTTCAGAGCCAAATCAAAGCAAGTTAAAGAGTTAAATTTTAATGACACGCGTGCAGTAATTACAGCTTGAGCTGGGTGCCTCCGAAGAGGGACCCCGAGCAAAGAAATCCCTGGGCAATTATAGCTTTTTCAAATCAAGTTTCCCACCCCTCACACAGTAGTTCAGACCAATAGTAATATTTAGGTCTGGGGTCTCCTGCTCCTTATTGGGTCTCCTCGTTGTTCCTAGGCAGGCTGTTTTTCTCCCTTATCTTTACTGTTGCGGTTTCTGCTGACGGTTGTACCTTCACTTCTTGTTGGGTCTTACTGTTGTCTCTCAAGGTCCTGAGGAGGAGGTGATTCTAAATCATAACAATTAACACTGCCCCAGTAGGGAGAGGAGGCTTTGTCCCTCAAGGTCCTGATGCCCTGCACTGGTCTTATTTCAAAGCCTTGCCATCCTCCCTTTTGGAGTGTGAGACGCAGGAATGCAGACTGCTTGTAACTTCCTTATCTTCCCAGCTTGAACCAGCTCTGAGGCCCTTTTCTTACTGGACTAAGTGAAAGTTCATTATTTTATCTAAGCAGGCGGCCTAAGGCTTCAGCAAATTTAGCTACTCATGCAAAGCAAGTTTTATATAAGTTGTGCTAAGCGGCTACCTCTAGTCAGTTTCAGTTTGCTATTCCTTAACAAGCATCCCTGGCACGTGTAAAGAAATGGCCAATCGTGTGCCCTTTTTCAGCTGCAGGGATTCGCCTTTTGTCTCTCAGAGATGGTTCCGGACAACTGCAAGGAACCCCACGGTGGGAAGAAGGAGAGAGGCCCGCAAGGGCACAGGCACTGGGGAGAGCCAGGAGTGATCCAAGAGGCCCATGTCTGATTGTTGCAGAGAGGGCAGGAGGGACAGCAGAGCCTCCCTCATTTTCTGCCCCCACTCTCGAGGTCAGGGCACTTGTGGGAGGGCAGGTTTCAGCAGAGAGGGGCTCTGGGGTGGATGTTTCTGCTTTAGGCGCTAGGACAGAATCCCCTGGCGCTGCCCAGCCCCAGCTGTGCCTGCAATGGAGGCGTGCCTGTGCCTGCCATCAGGGAGGAGGCCAAGGGAGCTTGGGAGCAGGACTGGCAGGCAGAGACGAGGGTGTGCGAGGGAAAGGCAGCCCCCAGGAGTGGAGGATTTCTGCCCAGAGCCAGGGAGCAATGGGAGGCTCTCTTTGTCGACCATCTCTCTGAGGGGCCTGAACGGCAGGGTCTGCTTGTTGCGAGGGGTCTGAAGAAGCCGCAGGAGCAAAATCCCTGTCTGCCAGGGTCGCCAAGGGCTCTTGTGCCCAGATTCTAGCCCCCAGACTTCTTCTTCACATGGAACCCGCCAGTGCTCCTCCGTGCGGGATGCCACGGGCCTGTGGGAGTGTGACGGCTGTGCTGGCCAGAGCACTGGTAAGGGGCTGAGGACCTGGGTGCCAGGGCTAGAGGCAGGTGCCAGGCAGGCCCTGGCAGGGGGTGGTCAGGGTGGGCGTGGTGGAGCTTCTCCAGCCCTGTGAGAGTTGGGGGCACTGCTCTGACCTCAGCAGCCCAAGATGCGTGGGGTGGATCTGCTGATCTTTCTGCCTTCCCCTTACAGCATCCAGCGCGCCATCGGCACCAGGCTGCCCCAGCACCAGCCAGGCAGTGCTGGCATCCTCCCAGGGCTCCCCGGATGCTGGGAGCAGCAGCTCGGTGCTGTCTGGGCGAGACAGGAGGGCAGGCCGCACCAGGTTCCTGCACCAGGGTTAAAAACAAATTCCTGGAGTGAGATTCCCTTTCCAGCTGCTGCAGGGAGGAGGTGGCATCTGTCCTGATGGCTTTGGAGCCCTCCCATGTTCCCTCAGCAAAACCCTGCCGCTGCTGACACAGAACTCACTGATGGGCATCTCCACACTTCTCAAAGCCAGAACAATGCCCTGGCACTGCTGCACCACTTCCCGGGGATCACTAATGATGGCCGTGGAGCTGTAAAAGCTCTGTGTCCCTACAAGATTGCATGGCTGCTGCTCTAGCTGACCCCAAAGCTGCTCCCAAGAGCAGCAGAGAGGAGCCCACCTCCAGAGGCTGGAGGCTGGCTACAGGGCCGACAGCAAACGGAGAGAGGGGCAAAGGGAGGGCTGAAGATCCCTTCTGTGAAACTGTCAGAGCAACAGCTGCAGGGGCAGTCAGCAACCTGCTGAGAGCAGAGCATTTCCCCATCTTTCCGGTGTTTACCACCACTGGCACACCTGCGTCTGGGCATCAAGTCAGGTGCCAAAAAGAAGCAAAGGAGTCCTTGGGAGGAGTCTGCTGCAGGTGACTTCTCCGGCAGGAAGGGAAACCCAGCGGCTGTAACAACACATCACCCCCAGAACCGGGCTGCTTCCCTACGTCGCGTCAGTCTCCAGAGAACACAGTCCTACACAAGAGGGGGCCGCTGGGGAGGGCAGGCCTTCGTACCACAGCTGTATCCTCACCAAGCCCCAGAAGAGAACAGGTAGCTTTTCTAAAACGGAACACGGAACAACCCTTTTCCCCAGACCACTGCCTAGCAATAGCCATGCGATCACAGAACAAACACCGGTCTTCACGTTGGACTCCTCTTCTGGCTCCACCTTTCCGAGTCCTGGACAGCCTACCCTGGGGCCGGGACTCGCTGTGTCCATGGGAGTGGACAAGTTCAGGGAGCTCATTGCGGCTTGGGAGCATTCGGGAGCCACCAGCAACCTCCTCCTGTGCCTGGACGACAGAGACCTCAGCAAGCCCACGCTGGTGCTGGAGGAGGACGGGTATCCCAGCACTCCCTTCTTGGCCGGGGACGATGACGATGGTGCCTTCAGCGGCAGCAGCTGCCAAGCCGAGACCCATGAGCTGTGCGAGCCGCAGACCTTCCAGGAAGGTGAGTGAGCGACTCCGCGGGGCTGGCAGCCGGGAGCCGGGAGCCAGGAGCCAGGAGCCGGCCCTGCTCCGCCCCAGCTCCCATCGCCCCCGCAGGCTGCTGTCGGAGGTCCCGAGGTGGCGGTGCCCAGATGCCTGGGCCTGCAGCGGGCTTGGGAGCTGGCGAGCCCCAGGCAGCGAGAGCAGCAGAGGGGACCCAGCTCCTGCGCCGCGGCACAGGCCAGGAGAGGCAGCGCAGCGGGGACCTTCGCTGCCCCTCTGCTGGGGGTGGCTGGGCGAGACGGGGCATCAGTGCCCCGAGCCGGGGCTCGCTGTGTCCACGGGAGCAGGCCTGGTGCTGAGGAGAGGCCACAGCTCCTGCCTCCTGCCAGCACCTACAGCTCTGCCTGCTCACTTTCTTCCCCAGATTCGGATTCTTCTGTCTCCTGCCTGGAGTTGGAGCGAGAGGAGCAGGAAGCCCTGAAGTATCTGCAGGCCTTTCCCACAGGCCCCGAACAGGTGACTAGAGACCTTGTGAGCCCGGCAGTGCCTGCAGCTCCCAGCTGGCTGCCTCCGCGTCCGCTGCCTGCTGCGAGGCTCTGGGAGGGCTGCTGGCTGTGCCCAGCTGCTGCCTCTGGGTGGCCTGCGCCGATCTGATCCGTGGTGACTGATGCAGCTATCTTGTAACACTCCACACCACTAGCCCCTCCTCGGGAGGGCTTTGGGGGTTTCGGAGGGGTATTTTTCAAGAAGAAAAATCCGACTTTCGTAGCCCAGAAAGCTTCAGGGTCATTGTTAACCTCAGAAATGACATCCCTCTCCCCCAAGCCCCTGCCCAAAGGCAGGCCCTGAAGCCAAGGGAGAAGGACAGGTAAAGCACAGCATTCAGCTATGGGGACTGAAAGTGAATCCTCAGGGAATCCTGAGAAGATGCAGAAAAATCTCATCTCCCGACAAAACACGACAGATTGCCTTTGTGATGGGCCTCTCTTTGGAGGAACTCAGCTTGCTGCCACACATGCGGCTCTGCATTGAGCCACCCCATTGCTCTTAGCTCAAAGCATGACCTTTGCTTCTCGGGGCGTGGGAAGAGAGCTTCCTGGTTCTCTTTGCTAGCTCAAAGACTGTTACTGGCCAAGGCAAAACCCCAATCGCTGATCCCAGAGGAGGCTCAAGGCAGAAGGAGCTCAGTGCGGCAAGACACCTGCTTCACCTGCCCCGAGGCCACAACCAGGGGCAGCCATAAGTAGAGACAGCTAGGCAAAACCAAGCGCTTTTCTTTCACTTTGGTGTAGAGCATGCAGAGCATGGAGAGCATTAACAGACTGCTGCTGTGAAAGACAGCTTCTGCTTTGCTGCTGGGAGACCATCTATTGCGCCCACAGTATGAGCAGGTATGTTAGTCAACTTTCTGCTGTTACTCTGACTGGCACAAAACTCTGCAGGAAGATGCACAAATCAGTTTGGGTTACTGCTGAAAAGAAAATGCAACGTTGCACTTCTGCTGCTAATGCTATCACCAAATGCTGGGGGATGCCTTCCCCCTGTGACCTTTACACGGAACGCTACATCGTTGTCCTTGAATTTTCTCAGGCCCACGAAAGCTACAGATGTCGTGTCAGGACGACTCCCTGTGTAGCACTGAACAAGATAATGGAAAGAGCTCCTGGAAAACTCCTTCTCTCTGTAATACCAGCACTCCCTCAGGGGAACGCTTCCTCTAGAGCACCTGGAGTTCTTGGGGGACTGGTTTCTGTGCACAGGCATTTCCCGGGGGAATGCTCTGTGAGGGGAGGCAAATGGAGAACTAAGGGAACCAGGGGAACAGATGGGTCCTCAGAGAATCCAAGGATAAACAGAAAGGTCCTGACAAGACCCAGGCAAAGCTAGAGCTTTCTGAAGAGCACCACAGGGGAAACAAAGGCTTTGCAAGGGCACCAGCTGGCACCCGGTGGGACTGGAGAACAGTGAAGGCCTCAGGAAGAGTGCTGGGAGCACTAGAAGGGTCCACTCTTGTGACTCCAGCAAAGACTGGCCCAGCTGATGCCCTGCAACACGAGACGAACTCAGCTTATCGGCTTTGCCAGGAGAGGATGGGGAAGAGTTCTTTGGGCAAGGAGTGGCACCATAAAAGCTGCATGTTCCCACAATGCAATGCAATGAAGAGAGTGGCAGGTCCTCACTGGCCTCAGACACAGGCAAGCGAGGAGAAAGAGGCCTGGGAGCCAGGGCCTTAAGGCCCTCGTAGAGGGGGTGTCCCAAAAATCAGCATCCTTCCTGCTCCCCGAGCTGAGGAGGGCAACCACCTTGTCACCAGTCAGGCCTTGCCTTACCTTATGGTCATTATCCCATCCTGGGGTACAGAAATGAGAGAACACAAAAACCATCTGGCAGGGCTATCTACATACGCCTTAGAGCAAACTGCTTACAAGCCAGCTATGGCACAAGCTTTCCTCTGCAGTGGTAAACGGGGAACTCGAAGACCCGAAAGCCTACTCCAACTCTGGAGTCTAATGTAAAGGCAAGAGCTGTCAAAGAAAAGGAGAACACCGTGTTTACGCTACTGGGGCTCAGTCAGGCTCAAACAGGCTACGGAGAAGTCACACAAGCACTTCATTTGGCACGTGTAAGGATGCAGTGCCTGCAGCAGAGGGTCAATGGAGACGTCCTGCCGCTCGCTCGCTCCCTTGCTCGCTGGCTCGCTCGCTCACACAGGGGGAGCTTCTGGGAATGAGCCAGGCTTTCCGGCACTCTCGGGGGCCCCAGTGGGCAGAGCACTGTGGGATGGGAAGTGCTGCTCTTGCTCTGCTCAGAGAGAGCTGTCTTGCGCAGAAGGGTGCCACCTCTTTCACAGTCTCCGGAGCCGGTAGCACAGTGCTCGAAGGGTGAACCCTGATGGTGCCTTCTCCCCTGGAGCTCTCAGGATCAGGATGCTCTGAACTGCCAGGGAGCGGATGGAGGGGCTGGTGTCCCTCGCCATGCGTTGAAGGGCTGACATAGAAAGGAAGAGAGAAGAGATGAACCTCCTGTGTCTGCGGAGACCCCAGGCATGCCCTCTGGCCAGGGTCAAGCCCAACCAGCCCTTCCCCTTGCCAGCAGGCAGAAGGGAGGACTAATGGGTCAGCTGGAGAAAGAGGCAGTTCAGAAACGCCCCAAATGCCCCGGAAATACTCGCCCTCTCCCAGTGCAGGGCAGCAGATCGGAGCTCACTACCCAGCCTCTGCCCTCCTCCGTGCCACAGCGAACACCATGCTGCCGCCACTCACCCTTGCAGATGTCCTGCAGCTTCTCCTCGCCCTGCTCTCTCAGGTGCCTTCCAAGGAGCCCTAGGTGCACACAGCCCGTCGCAACCCCCGCTCTGGGCACGCAGCCCCCGGGCACCCGGGCCCTGCATGAGGCAGGTGGGGCTCCGGCAGCCCCGGGGCCGGTTCTTGCTGCCAGCGCAGCAGCCGGGGCTGGGGCCAAGAGAGGGACCCCAGCAGGGGCTGTGGCTTACCCAGGAACCTCACGGCCACCTCCCGCAAGGCCTCCTGTGGGCTCTCCAAGTAGGGCAGGCTCTGCCGCAGGTATTCATCTGCTCTGCTCCTGTTCCTCACCAGCTGCACAGAGCACAAGGGCCAGGGCTTGGTACCAGGAGCTGTGTGGCACCGAGGTTTGGAGGGAGCAGAGGGCAGAGCGCTTCCCAGGCAGGCTGGGGTGCCACCCTGCTAGCAAGGCCCAGCTGGGCCAGGGGCTCTTTCCTCATCCTGAGAGCAGTGAGGGGACAGGGCGCTGGAGAAGAGAGCGCCGGGGCAGTGTGCTGGAAGAAGGGGAGTGCACGTGCAGCTCCAGAGCCCGCAGCAATGGGTTGAGGGGGAGAGGGGGGCGGGCCTTCTGCGGGCCAGGTCTTGGGGGCTTTGGGGCTGTCCTTACCAGGCACTCGCCAATCCACCACATCTGTCCTGTGTCGAGCAGGTGCCTGAGCTGCTTCCACTTCAGGAGCTTAGCAGTGCTGAGGAGGGCTTCCTGAGAGGCCTGCAGAGCAGCAGAGACTGGGAGATGCCTCTGCAGCCCAGGCAGGAGAGCCTGCATCACCCGCACCTTGGCGAGGCTCCGAGCCTTTCCCAGCCTGTTATGGGAAGCTGCATCTGGGGAGCGGGTTGGGCTTTGACGCCCTGGGCAGAGACGTGGGGCAACCACCATCTCAGGGCGGCAGAACAGAGCTCGCCAAGGCCCTGGCCTAGGATGCCTGCAAGGACAGCTGGGAAGCCCCTAGGGACGCCAATGCTGGGGCCTTGCTGGGCAAATCTGGCCAACAGAAAAACCAGTCCTGGCCCCACACAACCAACCCATGTGGCCACAAACCTGCGCCATGCTTGGCAGCTCCTCATGCGCATGGAAGAGCAGTGGGAGCAGGCTGCTGTGCACGTGCTTCCTCATCTGTTCTTTCTGGGTGCCCACCACAATCGTCATGACGTGCCCAAAGAGCTGGACGGAGAGCTCTCGCACGCGGGCAGCCTCCTGCGGGGAAGGAAGACGGGAGGACCTCAGCAACTGCCGCTCCAAGCCCATGGCGAGCAAGCGGGTCAGCGTGGCTGCTGCGCACATGACTGCTTCTGCCTCTGCCTCTGCCTCTGCCTCTGCCCCGAGGAGCTGTGAGCCAGCTCTGCCACCGGCACAAAATGGCCCCAGCCCCAAGACGTTTCTCTAACATGTTGGCAGCCAGGGGGAGCAAAGCCGTGGAGGTGTCTGCACCTGGAAGGGCTGCTCTGGCCCTGGCCGCACTCCCACCGGTCGCCTCCTGGCTGACTCGCAGAGGAGCTCCCCTGGCAGATGTGTGGAGGAGGAGATGGGGGCTGGCTCACGGCATCAGCTCCTGGGTGCATCCCGCCTGTTCCAGGTCCCCAAAATGGGCTGCCCCGGTGGGAGGCCCCCATCCCTGGGCCATGTGCCTGTGCCCCACATCCTTATGCCAACAGAGCTCCTGCCTTTCCCACCAGCCTTACATCATCAAAGAGTGGCCGGAGCTCCTCAGCAAGCTGCAGGCTAAAGGTGCTGGCCCTCTTCCTGTCCAAGAGCTGGAGCACACGGCTGAGGATGGTGAGGGCCTTGGCGCGGAAGTTGCTGTCAGCATCCCGCAGTTGCTCCAGGAGTGTGGGCAGCAGGCCTTGCAGACTTCTTGCCTACATGAAACACAGAAGGCCCCTTTTGTGAAGCAAGGGATGACTGCTTTGGCACAAATGCTCTGGCTGTAACACTCTGCAGCTAGGGAGTGGCGGGGGAGGTGGCAGCAGCTCCCCGCGCTCTCGATTCCTGACACTGCCTCTCCCTTCACTGCCTTACCCTCCACCTGCAGCCCCAGGCCGCTGGCCTGACTTTGCCCAGCTGCCCCCCTGCTTACTGTTTGCCATCTCTCAGACAGCGTGACGAGGCCTGTGATCACCATCTCGCGCATGGCCAAGCTCTGGTTCCGCAGATGTAATTGCAGGAAGCCCAGGACATTCTCGTCAATCTCCTGCTTGAAGTCCGTGCAGTTCAGCAGCTGAAACACACCGAGCTGCAGAGTGAGTGACCGGCAGAGCCAGCAGCACTCCCTGCGTCCTCTGAACCATCTGCGGCCTCTCAGCCTCGGGCCTTGGCAAAGCGGTTGAATGTAGAGAGCTGGCCCAAAGGCTGCATGGCCTGCAAGTGGTTATGAGCATTACGCCAGCAGAAATGGCCTCTTGGCGGGCATGAGCCCAGGCTGGCGTGACTGAGGGGAGTCCAGCTCCCGCAGGAGAGGAGCCTAGCTCCACCGACCGGCAGCCTGCCTCTTGGCCCATGGCGCAGGGAGCCCAGTGTTTCCAGGCACTGCCCAGAGGCACCGCTTGCCACCAGGCCTACCTCAGTGAAGACAGCCATGGCGGCGACCTCCCGGTGTTTGTCTCTGCAGCTGAGTACGACAGCCACGTGGTCAAACATCCGGGCACACTCATCAGCCGCGTTCATCCACAGCTCCCTGGCCGGGCAGAGGAGAAGGTGCTGTGGGCACGGAGCTGGGCAGGCAAACCTCTTTGGGCCTGCGCCGCCGGCTCGAGCCATCCTCCCGCAGGCCAGGCCCCATGGGGCAAGGCTGCGTCTGTGCTCAGCACCAGCAGCCGGTGGCACTGGCTCAAGCAGCGGCAGCCTTTCCCCACCACACCTGGCAATGAGAAACCTGGCGTCTCACCCAGCCGGGCTTATTTTGGGCAGAGACCAGCAAAGAAGCACCCTTGCTACACCAAAGGTGTGGCCTTCCGGCACTCTGTCTCCAGGGCAGAAATGCTGGGGCAGACGAGGATGAAGGCAGCTCTCACCTAGTCAGCAAAGTGACTCCTGTGTGGTAAGTCTCCCCGCTCAGAAGCATGTCCCAGCCCCCCTGCCTCTCCATGGAGTCAGCCAGATGGGCATAGTCAGCGCGGCAGAGCAGAGCTTGCATGGCCTGCACTGCGCTCCTGCATGTAGAGCAAAAGTGGGTCGCACAGGGAGGCCGAGCCCGGGCTCTGCGCCCATGGGAGAGACCGGGGGAGAGGGATGGAGCACCTGGTGGGGCTCACTGGAGGACACTCGTCCTCCTGGCCGCACATCTGGCTGTAGCCTTGGAGGTCCTGCAGCGTGTACTCCATGCTGAAGAAGATCTGGAAGAGCACCGCTAGGCAGAGCTGGGGGAAGATTAACTGCACAGGCACTTTGCTGGAGGGCAGCAGGAGAATCTCGTTCAGGGCCCTGATTGCCTGCAGAAAACACCCAGAGAAGGGTCTCGCTGCAGAGAGGTCACCTAAGCCAAGGCAAGGCAAGGCAAGCCGTGCCAAGGCAAGCCAAGGCTCCTGTTTGTAACGCCAGCAAATGAGCCTTCCTGGGCTGGAGGCAAGGTCCCCCTGTGCAGCCCTGGGCAGGGCTGAGTGAGGCCTCGCCTGGAAACTCACAGTCAGCGGAAGGATGTAGCTGTCCTTTGGCATGAAGCTGTCCCACCTGAGCAGTGGCTGGTCCCACAGGCAAGAGAGCAGCACCTTCAGCACCTCCTCTGCAGGGCAGTGCTTGGAGACCAGCGTCCTCCACATGGCCCCGGCAACACTGCAGACCCAGAGCACCCTGTCAGGGGGCCTGCCTCGGCCTGCAATAGCCCCAGAGCTCCGGCGCTGTCCTGCAGGCTGGCAGGCCCCATACCTGTCACACAGCAGGGAGGTGTTCAGCAGGCCCTCGACCACCTGATCAGGGTCCAAGCAGGCCATCTGGAAAAGCGTCCTCTTCAAGATGGCCTGGAGCGACACCTCACTGATGCCCATCAGCTTCTTGTGGATGCTGCTCACCACCTGTGGCACCTGGAGGGGGCACGGGTGAGAGCGGGGCCGCCACGGGAGGGTAGCAGTTGCCCCAGGGGCCGCTGAGACCTGCTTCCTTCCCATTGCTCTTGGCTGGCCTCAAAGGCTGTTGGGTGCCTGAGAGCCCTGGCCTGCGCTCAGGGGCCTCAGAGCCCAGGGGCTGCGAGCACGGGGCAGTGCGGCTGCAAGCTGCTTACCCTGTCCAGCTCAGAGTCGGGGTCTCTCAAGACCGCCTCCATCATGTGGGCAACCACCTGAGTGTCTGAGACCCTTGGGTCTGTCATGCCCTCGATGGTTGTCAGGAGGAAGTGCGTCCTCTCGGAGGGGAAGAGAAAGCGCCCGAATACCTGTGGGAGGAAAGACCCGTGGCACCGAGCGTGCGCCCTGAGCAGCTGAGAGCAGAGCTTGGGAGAGAGAGTGCCGGAGCGGTGCTGGCACAGTGCCTGCAGGAGAGCTGGGCGCAGGGGCTGTGCTAGGACGGGCTGACTGCAGCCTGGGGGTAGTGGGCAGCGAGCTGCCGGGGTGCAGGTGCACAGCTGGGGTCAGGGTCACGGTGTGCTGGCGCTACAGGGAAGCAGAGCTCGCAGGTAGCCAGGACAGCTGGAGCTGCTGCTCTGCCACTGGGACAAAGCCTTTGGCTACGCCAGGCTCAGGGAGAGTGAGACATCCCTGCGCCCGAGGCCTGGGAGGCTGCCACGCCAGCCCCACTGATTATGGATCCCTTTGTTCCTCGAGGCTTCCTGCCAGCCCTGTGGCCAAGAATGCCAGCGAGGGAGGGGCTTCTCACCGTGCTCTCCTCAGTGGCGTTGCCGGGCCAGAAGGTGTTTGGGCGTCCCCCCTGCCACTTCATCTCTGGAGGCGCGGGACTGTCATCTGCCATCGTGCTCCCTGTGCAGCAGGGGAAACAGAGCAGTCAGGAGGAACGATGGCGAGTTGGAGATGGCAGACGTCCGAGAGAAGCTCTGTGGCTTGCAGAGAGGAGCTGTCGCTAGCGTGTGGGGAGCAGAGCGTCTCCTAGGCATTTCCAGGTGGCAAAGGGGAAACTGCCTAGTAGGATGCAGAAAGGCAGAAGAGTTTGGTCTGGCTTTCTGCTCGGAAGCACGACAGCAGCCCTGGGAGGCTGCTGCCACAGGCTCTGCAGTCTGCTGGTTATCAGGAGAGTTCCTGAAGCACTGCTTCAAGGGCCGTAACAGCCCTGGGTCACGTCAGTGAGGCGCCTGCCGATTTTGTTTCTCGCATGGCCGAGGCAGCGTGGCACCTTGCCTGGCCTTGCCTGGGCTGTGGTGTGTGGAAGGCGCCAGCCCGCCCCAGCTTCTCTTACTCTCTCGCAGCAGAATGACCCGGTAGAAATCGTGAAGCGCCTCTGCCGCCCCATGGCTGATCGCCTGGTCCTCCTCGGCGCAGCACAGCGTGAGGCGCCCCATCAGCTGCCCCAGGAAATCCAAAGGCCTCTTTTGGAAGAGCAAAGCGCTGGCACTGCTTCCTCCACAGCTGGGCGAGTCCTGGGGGAGGCAGGAAGGACTGGTAGCAAGGCTAAGCTGCGGCAGCGGGGACCAAAGCCCTGGGCCCCACACAAGAGCGGGCCCAGGCCTGAGTGCCGCATGAGCCAAAGCTTTGGAAGCATCTGCCCAGCCCTGCTCCCAACAGTGACGAGTGGGGTGCAGAGCTGTGTGTCCCAGCCTGCCCGCCCCTGCCCGCTGCCAGTTCTGTTGCCCGGCCAAGGGCAACCTCCTCCCGCTCTGGGCAGCCCCGGAGCCAGCATGTGGCAGCCCTGACAAGGCGAGGAGCATGCTGCCTCCCTGCCTTGCCTTGCAAGGCTTTTGACTGCCATGCCTGTGAGCCCGTGCCACTGGGGTGCCAAAACAAGGAGTCAGAGCTCGGGTCTCCCCGCAGCCCGCGGCTCCTCCCCACGCACGCTCATGCTTCCACACGGCTGACGGAGCGCTTCCTTCTGCTCCCGCTGGCCTCCCCGTCCCCAAGAGCACATCAAGCCAGGTGCCCTCTCCTCCTGCCTGAGCCTGCCTCAGAGTAGGGTTGCCCACGGCCTGCAGCCACCCGGTTACCTCCAGCAGAGAAGAGCTGCCCAGGAGCCGGCTCAGCCACGCGATCCTCCCCACGGCCCTCTGGCGCTCAGCTGCTTTCTGGGATGCTGTGAAGGGCAGCAGCACCTGAGGAGACCAAAGCTGCTGGTCGGCGCTGGGACCTGACGGCCGCTCCGGGAGCAACAGCTCTGCTAAGCGCCCGGCAGGGCTGACGCCTCTGCTGCCTTCCATGCGCGCTTCCAGAAAGGGCCTTGCGTCCCCTCCTCACGCCAAACTCCTTCCACTGCTTTGGTGCAAGGGAAGGCTTTCTGGGGCGAGGGGCCGAGGGGCGGAGGGCAAGGCTGCCCCCCGCCATGATGCTGGCGGGGGAAAGGACTCTGACTGCCACCAGGAGAGACGGCCGGCTCAGCCAAGAGCATGGCGGGGCCCCTGCCTGCCTCCCCGCACAGAGGTGGGCCCCACCCCACAGCATGCTCTCTGTGCCTGGTCCCAGGCAGGGCTGGCCCCTTGACTCGAGAGGGTGGCTTCCCTTTGCGGGGAGCAAGAAGCCCTGCCACTGCCCCCCTAACTCTTTGCAAACAGCAAACCTGCAAGATGTTCTGCAGCCGCTGGAGACAGGAGGCCTGTGACTCAAACACCAGCACCTTCAGCATCTCATCCAGAGCATCCAGGGTCTGCAAGGGGGGCAGAGGGTGGGCACCCCTTCCCCGGACCCTCTTGCTTGCAGGAGGCTGGTGCAAACCCCTTCTGCCCACGACGGGCACCTACCTGAGGGTAGAGTGAAGCATCCAGGCTTTGCATCTGCTCTTGGGGAGGAAGAGCGAAGATGCTGGTGATGCAGGTGCAGAGCAGCCTGTTGTCCTGGGTGTCCTTCAGGAACGGCCGCTCTTTGCTGGCAGCAGAGAGAGGTGCTTGTGGAGCGCTGGGGCAGGGAGCAGTGCCCAGATGCCCCGGCAAGGCGGACGCAGCCATGGGGGGGTGGCAGTGCCCAGGCTGGTAGCCACAGGAGGTGGGGAAGCCCTGCAGAGAGGCACCTCCTCCCTCTGCCATGACGCAGACCCGGGGGCCCAGGACAGTGCTGGCAGGTGGGGCGCCAAAGCCGCTCCACCTCCTGCCTCTGCCCTCAGGGGAAAAGCCCAGAGACACCCCTCTGCTCTCCCGCCTGCCCCACTGAGGGCGAGCGCAGAGGCCTGACACACTGCACCGTCCAATGGGGCTCGGATGGGGTGGTCGGGGCTGTGCCGTGGGCAGGCCCCGGCTACGCCAGCGGCTGGCGCAGGTACCTCATTGCGGCAATGGCCAGCATGGCTTGCTGCCGCACCACGGAGTCCAGGCGGTCAGGGGACTCTTCTTCCAGCAGCACCTGGGGAGCACAGGCAGCATGGGGCACGGGAGCTGCCAGCCCCCAGCGAGCAGTTGGCAGCCCCCAGCAGGCACCCCCATCCCACAGCTGGCACCCTGGCTCGGCAGCCCCCGCCGAGGAGGGCTGTGCCCACGGGGGCCTGCCCACCCCTCCCTGTGTCTGGGTGCCCCAGTCCCTCGCTCACCTGGCTGGCTTTGCCCCCTCCCACAGCCCCTCCGGCTGCCCCCTCACCTCCATCTTCTCCGCCAGCTCGCAGAAATCAGCCAGGTAGCGGCCCATCACCTTGGCTCTGCACAGGGTGCGGATGGAGGCCAGAAACCTCAGCTTCTGCGCCTCGTCCTGACAGCCGGGGACGCGAGAGACAAACAGGGCAGGTGAGAGGGCAGAGGCACCGCCGGCAGCACCGCAGCCTCGAGGGGCACGCAGTGACGGCGCAGGCCACCCAGAGGCAGCAGCTGGGCACAGCCAGCAGCCCTCCCAGAGCCTCGCAGCAGGCAGCGGACGCGGAGGCAGCCAGCTGGGAGCTGCAGGCACTGCCGGGCTCACAAGGTCTCTAGTCACCCGTTCGGGGCCTGTGGGAAAGGCCTGCAGATACTTCAGGGCTTCCTGCTCCTCTCGCTCCAACTCCAGGCAGGAGACAGAAGAATCCGAATCTGGGGAAGAAAGTGAGCAGGCAGAGCTGTAGGTGCTGGCAGGAGGCAGGAGCTGTGGCCTCTCCTCAGCACCAGGCCTGCTCCCGTGGACACAGCGAGCCCCGGCTCGGGGCACTGATGCCCCGTCTCGCCCAGCCACCCCCAGCAGAGGGGCAGCGAAGGTCCCCGCTGCGCTGCCTCTCCTGGCCTGTGCCGCGGCGCAGGAGCTGGGTCCCCTCTGCTGCTCTCGCTGCCTGGGGCTCGCCAGCTCCCAAGCCCGCTGCAGGCCCAGGCATCTGGGCACCGCCACCTCGGGACCTCCGACAGCAGCCTGCGGGGGCGATGGGAGCTGGGGCGGAGCAGGGCCGGCTCCTGGCTCCCGGCTCCCGGCTCCCGGCTGCCAGCCCCGCGGAGTCGCTCACTCACCTTCCTGGAAGGTCTGCGGCTCGCACAGCTCATGGGTCTCGGCTTGGCAGCTGCTGTCGCTGAAGGCACCATCGTCATCGTCCCCGGCCAAGAAGGGAGTGCTGGGATACCCGTCCTCCTCCAGCACCAGCGTGGGCTTGCTGAGGTCTCTGTCGTCCAGGCACAGGAGGAGGTTGCTGGTGGCTCCCGAATGCTCCCAAGCCGCAATGAGCTCCCTGAACTTGTCATCCTCCGCCGCCCAGGGGATGGGGTTGCTGCTGGGGGGTGGCTGCGCCATGCTGCAGAGCCGAGGAGAGGTGCGAGGGGGGGCAGGGGGCTGGCCCCAGCTCTCCTCAAAGGCCTCGGGGAAACGCCTCGGCACCGCAGGGCTGCCTGGGGGAGATGCAGGGAAAGGCGTGGCAGCGCTCAGGGGGCTCCTCGGCCAGCCCAGCGCGCTCCTGCCCTGTCCCGGCACGGTCCTCCCGGACACTGCGGTAGCGAGGCCGCGCCGGTGCCTGGCAGCACTGTGGGGGTGTCACAAAGGGAGGTCACAAAGGGCCGTGCTGTCACCCACTGTCCCGGGGAGGGGCAGGGCACGTCCCCTCTGCGTGGCCCAGGGCCCACCTTTCTTTGCCCTCTGCTTCCCTCTGTGGCAGTGTGCTCCCCCTGCCCACAACCTGATGTGCTCTTGCCCCCCCCACCCCAGCCTGACCTCTCTGTAAACAATGAAAACACTTCAGGTTTCGATGTTTTAAACAGACAAACGTGGCGCCTGCCGGATGGCGGTGTGTGGTGCTTCAGCTCAAACATCGGCCCCAACCCCAGTAGAAATAGGGAGGCCACAGTGCAGGCACTTCGCACAGCCCCTGCACTCTCTGATTCAGTGGTGCAAAACATGGAATTAGTGCACGATGGCTTTTTCTTTCTTTTTAAAGGGGTAACCTGTCTGGACAACCCCACCGAGACAGGTCTATTCTACCTTTTTGTTTTGCAGCACCCAACAAGAAGAGAAGACCTGTTGCCCTCCTCCCACTCCCCCCACGCACCCACCCCAGCATAAATACTTCTACTGCCAAAAAGGGTGGGAAAAACCTATCTCCACAAATTTCTGAGATTGGATCGTATGCAATCAAATATGCAGGCCAACAACGAGAAAGACCACCAATTAATTGTGAATGCACTTGGTGTGGCCCAAGAGAATGCTTCTCTAGTGCTTAGCTGTATCCAAGCTCAACTGTGGATGCAATCTCTGGTAGCAGCAATTCTAAGAGAAGGTGAAGAGGGCACCTTACCCACTGAAATTCAAAAGGGAATTTGGGATAATGCAGCTAAATTTGAAAAGGAATTCCAGTCTTGGTGGTATTTAGTCAATTTCCCCTATGACCCTATCAGCAATAAGGTCACAGTTTTTGTCCTAACGATACACAGTGCTTTGGTATACACCATATACCCAGTCATTGCGCCGGGATTAAATCACAATGGAACTAGGCTCTGTCCATTAGAGCATAGAGTGTGGGCCCAACAAAATGGAAACAGAAGGCAAACTGTTGACATTAACATAGGTGTTGTACAGGAACAACAAGGATTTATTTGTGAAAGTTATCCCACCAAAGCCCAAGACATTTGTCTTGACACTGAACAAAATGTTTGTCATTTTGAAATACATCCCGATGAAGCCCCTGAAACTGTACTTGTCTGTCTTGGAAAAGGATGTGTTTGTATGAGACCCCTCTGTGATTTTATATTTGTAAATAACATTACTGTAGATACAAGCAATCACTCAAATATTTGTGTCTGTAATTTTACTGAAATTATGGGATGCGACTTTAATTATTCAGCTCCTTTACGACTCATCGAGTGCTACAATCTAATTATACATTGAGTCACGACTTATTGCCCACCCCCATTGGAATGAATCTTACACTGGTGAAAAAACTACTACCACACGATGATCTGTGTCAACTGTTGAAACACATCCAAAACAATGGACAAAGAACCCTAATCACCGTTCATCATGATACGGAAGAGAGACATCATTTTCTGGAAAGGGTGAAAAAGATGGAGCACATTGCTGGTGGGAAACTCTTACGGGATGGTCACTGACAGCAACGGGAATTTTGAATCTCATGCTTCATCCAGTTGTGATTTTACTAGCTCTAATATTATTGTGTCTCTTACTTGTAATCATATTGTATATAAAGGCTTGGTACATGATGCCACGAATAACCCGTGTTCAACCATCCAAAACACATAAATTAGTACATAATTAATAGCAATACTTTACGCTAAAAAATGTTTACTTGCCGTGGGCCTGTATGCGCATCAGTTATCAATGTACTATTTATGGCACAGGGGCAAGAGGTGACCGCACCCCCACTCCCAAATACCTGTGGGAGGAAAGACCCCTGGCACCGAGCACGCACCCTGCGGAGCTGAGAGAGTGGCTTGGGTGAGGGAGAGGGAAAGTACATGGACTCCAGATTAAGCAAGGAGAAGCCCTCTTGGCCATTAGCCGTGCTTTTACCCTTCTGTGGTTTTGAAGGGCTCTGCGAAATAGCCTGGGAGTAAGTGGGGAATGTCCTCACAAGCAAAAAGGGACGATTCCTAGAAGGCAAAAGGGGGAAATAGCCAGGAAAGCAATGAGGGACTTCTTAGGAAATAGTGAGGGAATTTCCTAGAAACTGAGAGGGAGAAAGGCTAGAAAACCGAGGAGGAATATTTGTAGAAAGTAAGGAGGGGGGGGGGAATTTCCTAAACTACAAGGGAAAATTTCCTGGAAGGTAAAAGTGAAATTTCTTCAGAAGTAAGGCTGACATTTCCTGGCAAACAATAGGGGAAATTTCTGCTAGAAAGCAGGGAGGGAAATCTCCCAGAAAGTGAAGCTATTTCCCAAAAAGCGAAAAGGGGGAAATGCCTAGAAAGCAAAAAGGGTAAAATTCCTCTCCTAAAAGGGGAGAAGGCTCAGAGGGCAAGGTGCCCCATGAAGCTCAGGTGCAAGTGTAGGATGGGGCTTGTGGATCCTTGCTATTGCACAGAGAACTGACTTCATCGCAACACAAAGCGGTCCCAGGGGGACCTTTGTTTTAGATAAGCAGCCATAGCCATTAATGGGGCCAGGTGTAAATGTTTCTTCCTGAGCTGACCAGAAGAATGTGGATGTTTCCCCAAGATGAGCCAGACCAGCCTGAGGGAAGTGTATACATGGCTCAGCCCAACACAGAGCGTAAACCCGAACAACTAAACAGAGAAATTGCAAAGAGAGCAACGGGCTTGAGCTGGCTTCAACCCATGTATTCCTTCCCAGCGACTGGGGACGCCCAGCGTCGTGATGGTGAGCATGTTATAGAGAGCGGTACTGACAATCACGTTGGGTTCATCTCGTGTTGCGAGGCATCAGCTGGGCCAGTCTTTGCTGGAGTCACAAGAGTGGACCCTTCTAATGCTCCCAGCACTCTTCCTGAGGCCTTCACTGTTCTCCAGTCCCACCGGGTGCCAGCTGGTGCCCTTGCAAAGCCTTTGTTTCCCCTGTGGTGCTCTTCAGAAAGCTCTAGCTTTGCCTGGGTCTTGTCAGGACCTTTCTGTTTATCCTTGGATTCTCTGAGGACCCATCTGTCCAGGAGGAGGTTGCTGGTGGCTCCCGAATGCTCCCAAGCTGCAATGAGCTCCCTGAACTTGTCCACTGCCATGGACACAGCGAGTCCCGGCCCCAGGGTAGGCTGTCCAGGACTCGGAAAGGTGGAGCCAGAAGAGGAGTCCAACGTGAAGACCGGTGTTTGTTCTGTGATCGCATGGCTATTGCTAGGCAGTGGTCTGGGGAAAAGGGTTGTTCCGTGTTCCGTTTTAGAAAAGCTACCTGTTCTCTTCTGGGGCTTGGTGGGGATACAGCTGTGGTACGAAGGCCTGCCCTCCCCAGCGGCCCCCTCTTGTGTAGGACTGTGTTCTCTGGAGACTGACGCGACGTAGGGAAGCAGCCCGGCTCTGGGGGTGATGTGTTGTTACAGCCGCTGGGTTTCCCTTCCTGCCGGAGAAGTCACCTGCAGCAGACTCCTCCCAAGGACTCCTTTGCTTCTTTTTGGCACCTGACTTGATGCCCAGACGCAGGTGTGCCAGTGGTGGTAAACACCGGAAAGATGGGGAAATGCTCTGCTCTCAGCAGGTTGCTGACTGCCCCTGCAGCTGTTGCTCTGACAGTTTCACAGAAGGGATCTTCAGCCCTCCCTTTGCCCCTCTCTCCGTTTGCTGTCGGCCCTGTAGCCAGCCTCCAGCCTCTGGAGGTGGGCTCCTCTCTGCTGCTCTTGGGAGCAGCTTTGGGGTCAGCTAGAGCAGCAGCCATGCAATCTTGTAGGGACACAGAGCTTTTACAGCTCCACGGCCATCATTAGTGATCCCCGGGAAGTGGTGCAGCAGTGCCAGGGCATTGTTCTGGCTTTGAGAAGCGTGGAGATGCCCATCAGTGAGTTCTGTGCCTTGCAATCCTTTCAAAGTTACTGAAAGCAAAGAATTTAAAGTCACATTTCATCATACTGTGAGTTGAATTTTGCTGACAGAGAATATACAGAGGTAAGCCTTACATCTACAGATACTGGGCCCATAAAAGCAAACACCTGGTCTTTCAAGCAACAAATTACAATTGACTTCCAACACATAAGCCTCTCCTGCTTAGAAGCTAATCAAGTGTACATAAAACGCTCCAAAAAGCCCCTCCCAAAATAGCCAAACCCACCTTTTGAAACCAGGACACTTCTGGAGTAGAGTCTCCTTTTAGCACACGGGACACTAAGCCTTTAACTATGAGAAGGCATTGCATACAGTTTGATTCTACATATATTCCAAGCTTTTATCCATCCTTAAGAAATTACTTTTTACTACTACTACGAAAGCTCAGTACTGACAGAAGTTTTCCAAGCACACAAATATACTGATTCCTCAAGTTAATAGTCTCCTGCAAAAAAAGCTGAGCTTGCATGTATAGTGGTAATACAATCTCCGTTACCTTGGACGTCACACCAGTAGAACCATGAAAAAGGCAATATTTAACCAGCACATATAGAACTATTCATACTGGGACTTGACAGATATTGTACAGAACATTGTGTATAATTCTGGTCTCTTTTGAGGAAGAAAAAAAAAAAGGAATTGATATTCAAGCAAAAAGCAACAAAGGCAGGCTGTGAAGCTGCTCCAAAAATGAAGTGCCTGTCATTCAAAAGGACACGGGGACAATGTAATGTAAGGGAGTAAAATGAAGACATATGTAACAATCACGTTTCCTCTAACAGAAGGTGCTCTAGGGACAGAGAACCAGTTGAGCTCACAGGAAAGGCTGGCACCAGAACAAACATACATCAAGTTGCCACCAATAAATGTCAGCCCTGACAAGAAAATTCTGGAAGGAGCTCTCAGTCAAGGGAATCTTTCACAGGGGAGCTCAAGGCCATTTACAAAAACCATTCCAGGATACATTTGCCTGTAACAGGTGACTAAACTCCTGCACACAGGAGATTCTTTGGGAGGTGAGGAGATATCAAGGGAAAACAGGCAAACGGGAATCCCAACCTGAGGTTCAGTGAGAAGCACAGGAAACGATACACTGCCTTTCTAGCCTGGAGGCTAACCACACCTCCCAAGCACACATCAGTCCTCAGCGCATGATGAACAATAAGAGCCAGGAACTGAGGAGGAAAACCATGACAGATGGACAGCTGGTTGTGCCCATGCCATGGAAGGCATCAGGCCATCTTCTAGCACATTTCAACCCCAGGCATCACTTTGAGAAGTTTTAGAGTAGAAAAGCAAGTCCTGAAACAGCTGTTTGGAAACAGAGTGTCCATTCCAAAAAAATCACAAAAAGGGAATGCAGAGAATGCAGCATAAGGTGTACATGCCAACTTGCCCCTCTGACTTCATTCACCCTTTCTGAGGAAGAAGGTATGTCCTCTCTGCCCAGAGGATTCCTCTACTATGGCCATGCCTATCCATCTGTAAGGAGAAAACTCTGAAGAAAAGAAGGAAATATAAACTCATGTCTCTTAAGCACGCATGCTCTGCTAAGAAGGAAATTCTGCCTTAGCTATCCATTTTTAGTCTAGATCTCTTCTGGCTTGACAGTGGGGCAACAGTCAGCAGGAAAGCCTTGATCCACTCCTCAGCTGAGAGGCAGCCTTCAGGAAAAAAGCAGAAAGAAACGCTGTCCAAAGATAAAGATCCCAACCCTGCTTTTCTTGTGGACAACTTAATCATCGTATTTGTTCCAAAAGGCATTGCAGCAGCACCTGTCACATAACTTAGGGCTTCCTGAAAAAAAGCCACCTTTCCCTTCAAAATAACTGCTTCAGAAGGACAGTCAAGCCTGACCTCCTGTGTCCCAGAATTACATTCTCCATAGAAGAATTTTCCTCTGGTGGCGTTTAGAAGTGTCTGAAAGATTCCCTCCGCAAGGGTGGCATTTCTCCACAGGAAGCCAAAAGGGAACTTCAGACACCAACTTGTAGCAGCAGTAACCTTTCCTTCTCCTAATGTGAAGAAACATGGTTGCAAATTCTCACATACCTTGCTGTACACACCTAGGAATTAGCTCTGGCCACCTCCAAAGAAATGGGTCAGAAGACTCACTACATCAGAGGCTTAGAGCACTTGGGATTGTTCCTGTTGATCTTGCTCGCATTGCTATTTCCACAAGAAGGAGGAGGGCTATCACTTTTACAGTGAGGAAAGCCACAATGTCCTTGAGAACAGAGTCTTGCCCAGTGTACAAAGTGGAGTTTCAGCAAGAGCATGTCAGACTAAAACTCCCTCCGAAAAAGGCAGAAAATAGGTAAGATTCTTCTACTTCTTGACACTTCCTTGGGAACCGGAAGAGCTAGAGGTACTTGGATTACAACAGGATCAAGATCAGGGCAGGACCATGAACACACCAGCACAGTGGCACGAGTGACCAAAGGGAGGCTATAGAGACTGATACTTAAGTGCCAGAAACCTCTTCACGCTGCTTTGGTTTTCCAAGTGTATTTAGTTGCAATCAGGTTTATCACCAGACTGGCCTGCACCAGCTAGTGGGGAGACCCTGTAGCCTGGGTAAGTCTTTGCGCATGAGGGTCAGGGCCCTGAGGGCATGGACAGCCCTTAAGGGCCCTGACCACCCACACCCTCTTCCCAGCGGCCCAAGACTTCACTGAAGATCAGCCCTGCACCTTCAGTCCCTGTGGTGTGGGTAGGGGTACTTCTTTGCCTGTTGGGAAAACATGCTCGGCCTCACTGCTACCTGGAGCTGGGGACATGAAGCTGCGGCAGCCTTGCTTCTGTTGGGCTATTGGAGTCGGCATCTCCCGTCTCACATGGGAGCTCCCACCGCTGCTGTCACTGCTGGCCCCTCTGTAGCATTGGCCTTGTTCAAAAGCGCGTCTAGGGGAGGTACCTTCCCAGCTGCTCAACTCCACCTACAAATGCAAAAGAAAGATGGTTTCCTGCCTCTTCCCACCTGCAGCAACCAGCCTTTTCCTTGCATTGGATTTCCCTGCAGGAAAAGGCAAGAGCTGTTCAACCCCATGGGCTATCCCACAGGCATTTCTATGGCCACTGCAGCATGCATAGCTCTCTCTGGATCACCTCCCCTTTCAGCTAGGAAGCTCATAATTAAAAGTCAGACCCTGGACTGCGGAATCGAGGGTCTCTGGGTGCTGTAGGGGCCCTCCCCCAGGCACCCTCCCCCAAGGTAAGCACTGCCCCAGGGCCAACACTCCACAGCCCAGGGACTGGCTGAGGCCCACAGGGGACAAACGACATTCCCCAGACCTGCCTGCCAGCAGTGCGCTGGAGCTGGGAGAGAACCCAGGTCTTCGGGCTCCCAGTCAGCCCCTCCCTTCCTCTACCCCACACACCCCTGCCCTTCCCCTTCCCACCCAAACCTCAAGGAGGAGGGCAGGCTTTGTGCACCAGCCCCCACAGCACCCCCACACACAGCCCTGCTGCCCCAGGGCTGTGGGCACAGCAGGCGCAGCTCTGGGCTGGGCACTGTGCTCTCTGGGCAATGGGGGAGTGCATGCGCTGCTCTCTTTGGGCACGTGTGTGCAGCAGGGCTGTGTGCAGCAAAGATGGTGCAGATAGGTCTCTTCTCCCCATTCTCACTCACAGCTATTAAGGGGCATCCTTAGCCACAGCATCCTGCCTACTTCTGCAACACACCCATTTAACACTAAATTCTCTTGCTCCAAACCAACTGCAGCAGGTGTCTTGGCGGCTAAGCCACTTGCACCGCTCAACCACAGCCACGTGTCAGCAGACAAACAACTCAAAAGGTGCAAAGCAACAAGACAAGGGAAGAGAAGAAAGAGGAAAAAAGAAGAATTAGGAATTTTAAAGGTGTCCACACATGAAATTATTCTCAGGCTGTCTCATCTACTGGCATTACTCAGTGCAATGTGCCATGGATGTTAGAGGCATTATGATGGTCAGACCTAGACACCCAGCAGAGCAAAATACAAGTTATCCTTGGACTTACCCTGAGATCTGCACTGTGGCAAGCTTCTGTCCCTTCTGCAGCACCTTTCCTGAGGCAGGCTGAGAGGATGCAAAAAGAAAGAGTGCCCATGGCCTCTACCACAACGAGCTGGATTTTCAGGAACAAGGTGCTCTGAAAGACAAGAAATCAACTGGCCCGCTCCATCTGGGAAAAAACATTTTCACACCCAATGGACAAGTTGTGTCAATCTCCTGGCAAACATCAACAAGCTGTACAGTCCATTACAGCATGCCTTTACCTGAAACGCCGGGCCTACTCTTCAGTTTGCCTGTACTGACAGCAGATCTGCCCCTCTCCAGCAACTCGCTCCACAGCACGAGAAAGTGCCCAGTGTGCTCTGGAGAGCACCAGCAAGAGAAGGACCAGAGTAACATTTTGCCCCTCGTCTCCTGGGGGATGTTGTAATGGCACTGTCATTTCCGAGGCCTGACAAGCCTTCCTTGACATAACTTGAGGGAAAAGCCCCCGGAAAGGTTACACAGTACCTGCTGACATTCTGCTACCATGAAGATCCGGCTCTTGCCAAGAAGCACATCCGTACTTCAGAGATGCCGACACGCCAGGCTCCCAAACATCCCCGTGCGACTCCGCAATGACCGACCAAGCATGTTGCAGGTTGCCTACACGCAGCAGAGAGAGCACAGGCGGCTTCACCGACTAGCATCAGCCTCAGCCCCCAGCAGCAAAACACAAAGCATCCTTCCCTTACAGAGAGCAGCAAACCTAGGGAAGCCTCACCCCCTGTCACTGGATTGCAGAATCACAGAATGGTTGACGTTGGAAGGAACCTCTGCAGATCACCTAGTCCAACCCCCCTGCTCAAGCAGGGGCACCGAGAGCACGTTGCCCAGGACCACGTCCAGACGGCTTTTGAATATCTCCAAGGAAGGAGACTCCACAAACCTCTCTGCACAACCTGTTCCAGTGCTCTCTTACCCTCACACTAAAGGAACTTTCCCTCGTGCTCAGTCGGAACTCCCTATGTTTCACTTTGTGCCCGTTGCCAGCTTCTGCTGGCAAGAAGGTTCAGAAATCCAGACAGACAGCACAGCTCTGACCTGCAGAGGCCTCGGGAGCTCCCAGCCCTCCTCCTACACACCACACAAAAACAGAGCTATAAAACCCCAGCCCCTGCCCCACACACTTCACACTTCACAGCTACACCACTTCCCCACTCCTTGCACTGGGCCAAGACATCTGCAGCTGTTGAGGAGCTTCACTCACCTCGGCGAGTCTCTGCTCTCCTTCACCTCGCTTGTCTCTGGACGCACAAGCTGCCCACTTGCACAGAAAAAAACCCACAGTCACTTCCCTTCTGCTGTTGTGGAATTTCCTAAGGAGTGGAAAACAGAGGGAGAATTTTCCTCTCTCTTGGTTTCCTGGCCCTCTTGCCCTCTCAGCTGGTACATTAAGAACAGGACGAGATGCCTTTGGGCTTTCTCTAATGGCTTAGCCTCATTAGTATGGGTTCAGGCCTCATGAGGAGGTGTTCCAGGCATTCCTTTCCCAAGCCAAGTAGTGCTCACGTGCATGTGACTCCCGGCTGGGAAGAAACCCCTCTGAAGAAGACAGCCCCAGATGCCCTTGTGCCTTCCTTTCTTCTGGCAGCAAGTGGCTGCTTAAAACAAAGCAAAAAAACAAACAACCCCCCCCCCCCACACACACACACACACACTCACTTATCTCCCTATCTCAGGCCAACAGAAAGAAGCAAAGGACACTGCCTGGCTGGGCAATAAAGTGTCACAGGATATTCACTGCAGGGCACGTAAAGCATCTGGGGCAGAAAAGCCCCAAATCTTACCTTTACATGCACAGTGACAGCCTGTCACCTCATGGTTATTGGTCAAGAAGACCCAACCACTCAAACAGACATGGCCATGAAAGCACATGCTCCTGTCAGGTTAGCTAGAGATTTGTGCTATGCCAGCTAATACACACAGAAATGTTTGCTAACACTGAAGAGCTGCACTAATTTGGAAGCTCCTGAAGTGGGGACAAGGGCAGCCAGCAGGAGTTACAAAGCTCCTGGAAGAACGCAATGCCTCCCATGGAGAGCACGCTTCCTCTTACAGTCAGGCTGCAACTAGGAAGCACTTCCTTCACATTCTTCCCTCTCTTCAAAAGCCTAGCTTTACCAATTGCTCTCTAAAGTCCACACATTTGTGCCAGAGGCTACCATTTATTTGACAGCAAAGCTTTGGCTCTGAGTAGACTGGGAAGGTGGCAGAACCCAGGCATCCAAGACCCCACACAGAGGGCACAAAGCACGACGAGATCAAGAACTCATGTCCCAGTACCTCCGACTTGCAGCAAGGCAATCCCAGAGATTGCTGGTCTGCATCGAGCAGAAAAGCAACAACATCTAATCCTGTGTTAAACAGAGAGAACCTGAGAAATCCTCTTGGGGGATCAAAGCAGAAAAGCATTGGCTGAGCAGTTACTTACAGCAAAGCTTCATAAAGCTTGCCGCCTTTTGCTCCCCTTGCATCAAAGGATTTCCTGGTCTTCTCTCGGACCCGTTCTTAAGACAGAGTTGTTAAATGCGACACAGCACAACCTTGGGCTGCAATCCAAACAAAATCAAATTGGACTATCCTTACTTGCTGGTGCTCCTCACAAGCAAGCGCTCAAGAAAAGCCGGTTTGACTCACCACCAGTGCTCAGCGCATTCTCAAGAGAGTGGGCACTAAGATGCCGTCCTCTTGGGAGACATACACTCCTCTGCTCCATCTTCTTATTGCTCCGTAGCCCCCAGAAATTACTTTGCGATAGATGAAAGTACCCAAAGCATGAACCGCTGGCTAGCCTTCCTTCTTTCTTTACACCACAAATTTCACGTAGCAATTGGTGATCTGTATAATGAAATGCAAGCTCGAGATGAAAAATACAACACTGCTTTACCAAAGGAAAAGTACACCAACACTTGACTAATGCCAGGAAGTAGCACCAGACAAGAAGGACAGGCGCTTTCAGAAATACTGCGCCCTTCAAGGCTGAAAACCACAACCTGAACACAGATACTTCGGAGAGCTGCAGTGGGAGGAGTGTCCCGATCCAATATCGGGGGGGTTTCGTTATGATCCCAAGGACGAGATTAAGACGCTAAAACCAGTCAAATATCGTACAACCTTTTAACTTTATTTTCCACGGAGTGGGGAGAAAAGGTGGGGAAAGGCAAAGGGGAGAAGAGAGAGAAAGAGAGAGAGAGAGAAAGAGGGGGAGAGAGAAAGAGATATCACCACCCGTGGATCCAGCGGCGTCCTGTTGGTCCTCTTCACCCTGGGGGTAAATTTTAGCAAAGCGCGTGCAGTAATTACAACTCGAGCAGGGTCCGACCCTAGGTTCCCGCTGAGAAGTTCGGAGCCAAATCAAGGCAAATTAAATAAATAAATTGTAATGACATGCATACAGTAGTTACAGCTCGAGTTGGGTGCCTCCGAAGAGGGACCCCGAGCAAAGAAATCCCTGGGCAATTATACTTTCCAATCTAAGCTCTCCACCCCTCACGCAGTAGTTTGGACCAATAGTAATATTTAGGTCTGGGGTCTCCTGCTCCTTATTGGGTCCCTAGGTAGGTTGTTTACTGTTGTGGTTTCTGCTGACAGATGTGTTTTCATTCTTCGGGTCCTGCCCTTATCTCTCAAGGCCCTGACAAATTATTACTTCCCCAGCAGTGATAGTAGGTGTTATTTCCCAAGGTCCAGACAAAGGGAATATAATCTGGACCCCGAGATAGCCCAGACCCCCTCCCCCCAATCAGCATTGTTTCAGCAGCGAGAGGAGGCCCTGCTCCCCAGGGTCCCGGTGCCCAAGCAGGCCTCACTTCAAAGCCTTGACATCCTTCCTCCCAGAGTGTGAAGCATGGGAATGCAAACTGCTGGTAACTCCCTTGTCTTTCCCGCCTGCATCAGCTCTGGGGCCCTTTCTCACTGAACTAGGGAGTGCGGCCTAAGGCTTCAGCAAATTTAGCTACTCATGCTAAGCAAGTTTTATAAAAGTTGTGCTAGTCCCAAAGTCTCTGCCCGATCATGCCCTGGTTCGGCGCAGGCTCGGTGTGTCCCAGGTGGTCGCAGGGAGACCATTTTGGGGGTCGCAGCAGCTCAGTCCTGTTCCCGCCGGGAACAGATGGCTGGTTCGGGGTTATGGTTTGCTTGCACCTTACGTACCAAGAAATGTTTAAGGCAAAAGTTCACTCATCTGTCCGCCACAAGGGGTCAGCAAAGAATTTGGAAAAGGAAACTCACATACACCATCCAGGGGTATTCTTCAAGATGTACTGAAGGAGAACACCACTGTGCTGCAGCAAGGTTTACCTCAGCCTTCAGCCAGCCAAGCTCCTTCAGCCTGTGGATGCGCTCACAGGTGACACTGAGGTTGGAAGCACTGCTCCTCATCTCCTCTGGCTTGCCTTCCTCACAGGCAGCAAGGACCCCTCTCACCAGGGCCTGAAAAACACAGTCACAGGGGAAAGGGCTCAGGAACACAAAGTCCGGAGCACACTAACCTGTGTGCAGCAGTCAGCTGAAACAAGGCCTCTTAAAGCCTGTCAAGCTACAGCTTGGAAACAGCACGAGTGTTTCAGAGCACTGCATCACTGGCTTCCACAGTTTGCTGCCCAGGTAGCAACAGCAGCCTGGTTTTGGGTTTTGGGATTTTTTTTTCTTTCAGAGTCCTAACTGGGGAGGGCAGGGTTGTTTCAATCTGTTTTCACAGCAGTGCTCACAGGTGCAAGAGAGGAAGCTGACAGAAAACAGGAGCACTAGCAAACACAAGCAAATGGCTGAGGAACAAACACAAGAACAGCAAGAGCCTCCTCTCCCACATCAGGCTGCAGCCCTCCCAACACTCACCTCCAAGCCAACCACAGCAGGCATTCTCCACACCAAGGCACCCAACAACACAGGAGCCTGGGAGCTCTTGAAGGTGGTGAGCTTCAAAGGCAACTGTGCTGACAACACAGGGGGGAATGGATGTCACTACGCAGCAGTTGAGGCAATCACAACTCCCTGTCGAGCAGCTGACTCGTTGCAATACGGAAGCTGGCATCCAAGTCTGCTTAAGGAAGGCAAAGAAAACATGGGCCTGTTAGCATGAAAGACTCTCATCTGCAATAGCCCCTCCTTCTTGCTTGAGGCTGGGTTCACAGAATTCAGAAAACACCCTTTTCCCTCAGACCACCAGCATTACGCTGCAGGCTTCAATAAACCCTTCTTTTGCTCGTCCTTTCCAAAACGGATTGGAGCAAGCAAGGACAGACAGCTTGACTAGCAGGCAAGGACAAAAGTCTTGCTCACACACAAAAGGGCAAGAAAGATATTTTGTACACACAACACATCAACCAGCAAATTCCGCCCTTCCCAAACTCCCAAGTGCCTGTGGAGGGATGGCCACTTTCAAACTGGGCACCCATGTGCTACTCAGTCCAAAGCCAAATAGAGGCAAGAGAGCCACAGTGTTGGCTGAGTATACACAAGCACTAAGGAGCTCAGCAAAGCCTCCTACACAGCTCTCTCTTCAGCTGAGATTGAGAAGAAGAATTCTCATTTCCACGCTTAAGCCTGGATTTCTCATCTCAGGCCTTATCACAGCTGAAAATCCAAGAGGCGCACCACATTTCTCACGAGACATGCAAGAGGAGACTAAACACGCATTGCAACCTTGTCCTGGAAGTCAGCTGAGCTGGTGCCCTGTGCGCCTTCAAGCGTTACCCCACAGGTAAGAGGCAAAGAATTAAAACGGCAGAGAGCGGAGTGCTCCGACGGGCACAGGCACAGAAAAAATGTCAGCAGGAGACCTCTGTCAAAGCACCGTCTGTTGAAGAAGGCTCCCCCTTCCCCTGGGAAAAAAACCTGGCATGACAGAGCGCTCTTTACTCAACAACATACACGGCAGAGGGCAAACATTTATGGTTGAAAACACTCAGTCGGCTTTCCCTAAACAAAGGAGAAATAAACACACAAGCTTACCCCTGCACTGGCCTCTTTCAGGGCTCTGTCCCGAGAGTCTTCTGCTGGTCACAAGCATTTCCTGCTAGTCTGTAAAGCTCAAGAGAAGCAGAGAAACAGGCTCTATCAAAGTCGTCACGTTCAGTTCTGATGAATCCACCTCCTGCTTAAGAACGGCTTTCTGCAGAGCTGAATTTGCCTGGAGCCTCCGTTGCACACATGAACAAGGGAAGACAGCACATCAGCTTCCAGCACTACTCTTCTGGAGCAGCAAGAGTGGGAGAGAAGGAAGAGCTGGGCTCCTCTCTGACTTTCTTCCCTCCACACTTGCCCAGAGACCTTTTCTTGCTCTCGAGCAGCTTCACTACATGGAACATGGGGAAGCCACCAGCACCTCCTCTCTAAAGCACTTGGTGACCTCCTTGGGAGGAATGCTGCAAGCTAGCTGTTATCCTGCAAGGGAAAAAGGAACATTTGCAACCACACTTGCGTCCAAGGACGGTTAGATCACTCAAGCTGAAGACCAGCACACGGACTTACAAAGGAAAGCCTTCAAGATGTTCACTTCCTCCTTTTCAGAGGCTAGGCAGGAAAGTGACCATCCCCGTTTGGAAAGCAGTTATCATGAAAGCCACACAGACTCTGCAGACCAAGCAAATACACAGACACTGAAGATGCCCCTACACAGGCCCCCTTCTCCTCCCAAACAAGCAGGAGTTGCATTGTCACCAAAGTCCTGACTGTTCACTCCACTCCTGCTCTGGCTTTGTGCCTAAAACATGCCTCATCTCAAGGCCTCATGCATGCTGGCAGCAGCACCATTAGGCTAAAGCCAGAGCAACGCACACGCCAGCTCCTCCAGGACAAAGAGAACCAGGTCTGCTATCCTTGTAGGTTTTTAAGGAACTCCTTGTTAACACCTGAGAAGACCCACACTCTTGGGAATTAAGGAAATCCTTACCCGGCAACCCAAACAACCACTAGGCTTGGCAGGCACCAGACTTCCGAGCTGGGAGGTGCAAATACACCAGCTCAGCCCAACAGCCTTTGAAGCGGAGCCAGCAGCGGCCGGACTGCTGAGGCGCTTGTGCATCCCGGCGCAATTCAGGGGACGCCCACACCGTGACGGGGGAGGGAGGATGAGCACCCTCACTGTCGGTTAGGTAACTCTTTTGCTCATAAGCACGTGAATTAACAAACTATCAAGTTAACCAATCGGTGAACCATCCAATTAAGTAACTACAGAATTAATGATTTAGGCTAGCGTACAGAGGAAGGATTAACCCTTTCTTTGCTTTTTCATTTCTTTACCTAATAAGCTCATAAAAGCAAAGTTTGCTTCACAAGTACGCTGTCCCGTAAATCTGAGAGAGCACAACGTGACACAAAGATCCGCCTTGGCAGCGGGCAGACCTCCAACCGACACTCACGCTTCGCTCACGCTCATTGGGCTTTAAAGGCATTCAAGCCAGGATGGGAAGAAGAGACTCTGTACCTGACCAGATCCTTTCTCTGAGACCACTCTGCACCCCAAGCATCACCACGTTGGAGATCTGCACTGACGGACAAGGGAGTGTTAAGAGAAAAACCACAAGGCATCTTTCCAGGACAATTAGATGTACGGGGCTCTCAGGTTACGGGTGATAATGCAGACAAAGTCCTCACGCTGACGGGCTGAGTAGGAAGCAGCACCTCCCACAAACTGGCCTTCCAAATAGCATGGGAAGTTTGTGAGGACTGAAGCACAGCATCTGCTGGGGGTTTCACTGCGAGACTCCACACTGGACCCAGGGAGTCATTCGGCAGGAACAGACGCTGCTCCTGACTCACAAGCACAGCTTGTCATTTTGGACCACAAAACATGCTCAACCCACATTCCAGGACCTACGCCAAAATGGGTACAAAACTATTAGCTTTGCAGAATCATGTCACAGACGCGTAACAGAAGTACTTGGGAACTGGCATTTACAGAACAAACAGGATGACAAAAAAAATCATGGGGACAACAGTGGACGTGTGCACATGGCATTCTAACAAACTGCTGGAGAGAGAAGAAAACAGTTTGTCAGCAATCCAGCTACTCCTGACCTCTCTGCAGGGCACAATTCAGGACACCTGAAAAAGCAGAAGCTCCAGGAAAGAAACCAACTTGACAGAAACAAGGGAACTGGGCTTGCCCAGAAAAGATGCAGGTCGCTTACTTGCTTTGGAAGCTCTGCCACCAGAAAAACAAACAAACAAAAAACCATACGCACGCCCCAAACAGTCACAAAGGCAGCATTTAAGAGTCCTGTCTAAATTCAGCATGAATTTAAGTACAGGGCACCCAAGGGCGCACAAGGAATTCAGCATCCGCCATTCCTGCAAACAGCCAGACGCTACAACGGTCACCCCGAGGAGAACGGAGCGCAGGCTGCACCTAAGAAAGTCACTGGCACACTAAAGCCTCTCTCGCACACTTTCAACCCACATTTTCCCTTCAACACAAGCCTTACAAAGCCACTGCAGCCAAGAACTTGCCACAAGGGCCTTTCTGCCCTCCTCTTTTTCCTCCTTGCTTTCCAGACAGAGCGTGTTTCATTCGACAGCTTCCGGCAGAAGCAGAAATCAGCATCAACTCACCGGCTCATTCAGGCTTCCTCGACCAAAAGATTTCGGGCTTTAGGCTGAAATGGTCTGTGCTGCCCGTGGGGAGAGGCACCCGGCCAGGACACAGCGCCTGGAGCCCAGCTCACTCCACGGACTCGGGGCCTCTCCTGCTGCCAGCAGAAAGAGCGCATCCTCTCCTCTTCCCTCCGCACACACACCACCTCCCCTCGGGCCAGCCCCCACGGTACCTCCGCAGGGCCCTGGCCACACGGGCGCTCGCAGAGAGCAAAGGAGGGAGGAAAAGCCACACAATTTCCCTGACAAGCCGTTCGGAGAAGACCCAGCGCCTGCCGGGCTGCACGAAGCCCCCCAAAATAAGGCCTCTGAAGCACGGGAAGAACGGGCAGCTCCTGATTCTCTCCTCCTCGCTCGAGTCTGGCCAGGGTCTTCCACGCCGGGCTCCGCGCTGAGCAAGCAACAGGCAGAAGAGGCTTTGGCTGCCACACACCAGTCTCGGGGAGGCCGCCGGCCCTGCACAGGCCTCCGGCGCCCAGCGCGGCCTTCCGGGCCCCGCAGCTCTCCCTCCCCAGGCCCTCGGGGATCATCTCCGGCAGAGACACGGCAAGGTCTCTCCAGGGCAGCCGCTGCCCCCGCGGCAGCACCTCGGCAGCCCCCCCCACGCCTCGCCCAGGCCCCAGGCCGCGCACGCGCAGCTGCTGCTGCCTCCCCAGCGCCTGCGGCCTCCGCGCACGCGCGCAGCCCCGCCCCTCGCCCGCCCTGCCCGGGGCGCTCTGCCGCGGGGCCCCGCGCTGCGCACGCGCACGCCCACTGCCTCGCCCCGCCCCTGCCCTGCTCGCCTCGCCCCTCCCCTCCCCTCCCCTCCCCTCCCCTCCCCTCCCGCCTGTGCAGCCCCGGCAGGCCACGCGCCGCCGGAGCCAATGGGGAGCGCGCAGCAGGGAGGGGCGGGGGGCGGAGCGTCGGGGCGGGAGGTGCCGTTGTGGGGCGGGGGTGCGGCCGGCTTGAGCTGGGCCAAAGCCTTTCTGAGCGCGGAGGGGCTTCGTCAGAGCTGGGGGCGACGGCGCGGAACCGGCCCGTTTCTGCCTTGCTCCGCTTCTGCCGTCGCTGTCTCGGCAGCCTGTGCGTTTCCGGAAGGCAGGTAAGGCCTGGAGCTCCGCGAGCCCGCGAGGTGCCGGTGGGCAGAGGCCTGTGCTCTTGCCGGGCTGGGGACGGAGGGGCAGTTTTTGCCAGGAGAGGGTCCGGCTTTGCGAGGAGGCTGTGAAAGGACAGGAGTGCTGTTGGCAGAAGGCTGAGGTGTCCTGGTGCTGCTGCCGGGCTCTGGAGAGGCTCTTGGAAACGCCCGTGTGAGAGCTGGATCGTTTGCTTTGCCAGAGCCTGTGATTCCTGCTGCGGAGCTTGGCTTTGTGTTGGGAAGCGCAGTCACGGCCCCTGGTTTCTCGCCCCGGTTCTGCTGGTGCCTGCAGAGCGGGGGAAGAGGCTCTGGCGTCGGAGACGCCTTGGCCTGCTGGCTGGCAGGAAGCCCTTGTGGCAAGCCTTTCTTCTGTCCTTCTTTTGTCTCCAGAGCTCTGGTGGAGCCAGCGGAGGGCTTCTGGCTGGAAGTCAGTTAACGTGTCAGCTCTGCAGCCGCCCGCTGTGCGGGTGCTCTTGGGGATGGTGGTGGTAGTGGTGGGTGCTGCCTGTGTCTGCTTGTTTTGGAGCGGGTGGTATGGTGGTGAGCTTGTTGACTTCAGGCAGAGCCCGTGTTTTTCTTGCTGCCCAGATATGGCTAAAGTTTGGGAGAGCGTGTGTGAGTGCTACCGCCAAGCGCTGCTGCTGAAGGAGGTGGGGCTCATTTCCTCATTATCCCTCCGACCTTGATGAGTGCTGGCTCCTGCTTGCATGCTGCCATTGAGCAGCCTTCTTCCTGCCTGCCTGGGAAAGCAGAAGCCAGGCCCCAGCAGGAGCCTGCAGGTGGCAGTTTTGCCCAGAGCAAGCTCTCCCTCACTGGAGAGCAGAAGCAAAGCGCAGCTGGAGAAGCAGAGTGTGGGGTTTGTCCTCTGGGGCCTTCTCTAGCTGCTCGTGGCAGGGTGGAACCACCCGCCAGAGATGGTGGCATGCTGTGGAGAGTTTCTGCCAGGTGTGGTCCCTCCTTGGAGGTTCTGAGGCTCCGGGGGTTTTTCCCTGTTTGTGCGTCAACTCTCAGCTGGTGGGAGGTGAAGGAGTGGGAGAGGGGGAGACTGGAGAGTGCAAGGCTCTCCTGCAAAGCGCCCCATCTTGCCCCTTTGGAGATCACCCTTAGTGTGCCCTGACAAGTCTAGTCTTCATTATTGTGTGTGTGAAAGCCCTGCTTTTGTTCCTTTGTTGCTCTCCTGTTTTCAGACTGTCCAGCTAGCAGGCGTGGGTAACATGTCCGTTCTGGAAAACTACTTGCGTGATGCGGATAAGAAGAGTTTCCATGTTTGGAGACGAGTGTTTCGGGTGGACAAGGTGTTTCTGCTGGAGAAGAATCTCAGCTCTGAGAAGAGCCCGTGGCGTGGTAAGAAGCGAGATTCAAAGCTGGGCTTGCCCCTGTGTCGTAGCGAGGATCTGCTTTGTGATTAGTGAAATACAGCTGCATCTTTGGCAGAACTGCCTCCCACTGCAGAGGCAGGAGCCCAGCATGGGCGCGCGGGGCACAGAACAACGTCCTGCTGTGCTCATGCCAACTCCTCCTGCTGTCTCCTTGTAGTCTGCTCCCACAGCGTCCAGGCAGCTCCCCCAGGACCAAGGAGGCTGGCAAGCAGCACCTACCTCCTCCAGCCAGGTCCACGGCTGCTCTCGCTGTTCCTGAAGGCTGTTGGAGACTGTTGCAGGTACATGCCCTGGGTTGCTGTAATGACTGTGCTGTTGCAAACGGTGCCAGAGCCCCGTTGTGCACATACCGACTCTGCCAAGATCCCTTAAGCGCTCTTCCGTTGACCATTGCTCTTCCTTCCTTCAGATCTTCTTAGTGGGCTGAAGGCCTGCTCTACCTTTCCAGTGTGTCCTTGCCTCCTGTACTTGCAGGAAGCAGCCACGGACACTTCCCTGGGGCACTGTTGGCTCTAGCAGCAGGACCTGCTGCATTCTGAGGCTGTGGCAATGCGCAGGTCTTTTCCAGACCCTTGGTAGTTGAGATCATTGGTCCTCCCAGACCGCTCAGTGGTGTGTGCAGTGAAGGGAGGAGCCTGGTGTAACTTCAGGCCTCCTCACCTTTCCGGAGCCAAACTCTGGCGACAGGCCGGCTGAAGAGAGAGCCCAGGAGTGAGGGTACGACCTGCAGAAAGCCGTCCCCTGGCGGCAGCTGAGACTAATCGTGTGTGCTGTGGCGTTTCTATGGCCCTGCAGGAAAGCGGCGAGCTGTGCGCGCAGTGGGACCGAGGGCAGAGCCTGGGCTCCTTGTACAGAGAGCGGCAGGAACAAGCAGAGGCCGAATGGGCTGCGTGGGAAGCCTGGTGTGCAGGGGAGGCTCCAGAGCCGGCTCAGGTACCGGCCCCATTGGACACCCTTCAGAACAACGGCCATCCTCTCTGTCACGGAGCCGAGGGCGGGAGGTCCTCTGGCCTTGGGGGCAGTGTTGCTGCTCAGTCAGTGGGACACTTTGCAACTGCAGCACGACTAATTACCACCCGTGGTCTTAGGACTCCCACCCAGCTAGTGCTGGATTACAATTGCATCTCCCTTCCCTGCCCAGCACTTAGTGTCTAGGGTGCAATTTGTTCCCTCCTACTTCACACAGCCCCTCCAAGGCTTTTGCGCATAGACCGGTGGAGAGTCTGCTGGCTTTTCCGAGGCTGTCAGCATGAGCTTGGGACTGCAGCTCAGCCTCACTGCCATGCGTATGCATCCACACGCTCACTGTTGGAAGATACCCCCGCTGCAGTTTCCCCCAGCCCCTCCTTTCTTCTTTGGAGTCCTCATGCCTCATTTGCTGTCTTTCTGCAACCAGCTTCTCACCTCCTCCCTACCTGCCTCTCTTGCTCCACGCAGACTCCTGCCAGACAAACGGCATACACCTCACTGCTTTTTTTCCTTCTTGGTCCCAACTGTGCTGCAGTCAGCTCAGGATGCAGATGCTGCGGAAAGCTCTCTTCTCACCTGCCTGCAAAAGGCAGGGCCTCTTTTTGTTCTTTGCCTAACAGTTGGCCCCGGAGAAAGACCTCCACCCCAGGGAAGCTTCTTGCAGCATTTGGGAGGATCCAGAGCTGACAGGAGCAGAAGTACAGCTGAGAGCAGAGCACACCTGGTAGGAGCATTTGAGGAAGGAAAGCAATAGTTCCTGCCCCACTAATGGCTGTGTGAATCCTGCTGGGTGTTTTTCCATGAGTGCTGCAGCAGCCAAAGGCCAAGCAGCAGAGGGGTGTCCTCCTGAGGAAAAGTCATGGTGTTATGAAATCCCCCTTGCTGGGCTGCCGGGGGTTGGGGAAACAGCCAGTGGGGCAGTGAGGCCTGAAGCTGTGGGTAAAACCTGAGTCCAGAAGGGTTCGGATCGCTTGGTGTGCCCTGCCAAACCTAGCGAGGAGCTCATTGGGAGTTCCTGCCCTGCAAATGGCAATTCCCTCCTCCCCATTTCCCATGCTGTCAGTGATGTCAGCAGGAAAGCAGAGGGCCAGCTGGGAATGGCAGTGAAGCCCTGCTCCCACCCTGCCCTTGCCCTGGGGGCCTGTGGTGGAGAGGTTCCTGGCTGCCCAGCTCCTGCTGCCGGGTGCTTGCCAGAGGGCCTCTGGGAAAGGGCTCCTCTCTTCCCAGTCTGGTTTGCAGGCAGTCAGTCGCTCCTTCTTGGCAGGACTTTGGCCGTAAAGAGACTTGGGCTCCCCACCCTGCCGCCCAGCCCAGGAGAAAGGAGCACAGGGAGAGGTGGAAAAGCCTCCCCCCACCCCGTGGAAGAGAAGAAAGCAGCAGCCAAGCTGGAGACAGTCCAGCCCCAGTAAGTGTGCGCTGAGCCCAGCCCCAGCCTGGGGCGGTCGAGTGTCCCTGACCCCCACAGGGTGTTATGGCTCCAAATCCCGGAGGCCTGGGGTTGCGTACAACACCCTTGGTGTTCTGGTGACGCGTACAACACCCTTGGTGTTCTGGTGACACGGGAATGGCCTGGGTTACACCTCCCTCCTCCCAGGTGTTATGGAAATTAGGCTTGTCGGCCACCATAACAGGGCCCGACCCTAGGTTCCCGCAGAAAAGTTCAGAGCCAAATCAAAGCAAATTAAAGAATTACGTTTTAATGACACACGTGCAGTAATTACAGCTCGAGCTGGGTGCCTCCGAAGAGGGACCCCGAGCAGAGAAATCCCTGGGCAATTATACTTTCCAATCTAAGCTCTCCACCCCTCACGCGGTAATTCAGACCAATAGTAATATTTAGGTCTGGGGTCTCCTGCTCCTTCTTGGGTCTGATCCCTGTCCCTAGGCAGGCTGTTTATCTTTACTGTTGCGGTTTCTGCTGACAGATGTGTCTTAATTCTTCGGGTCCCGCCCTTGTCTCTCAAGGCCCTGACAGAGAGGTGTTGTTCCAGCAATTAGCACTGCCCCAGCAGTGACAGTAGGTGTTATCTCCCGAGGTCCTGAGGAAGGGGATATAATCCAGACCCCGAGATAGTCCAGACCCTCCAAATTAACACTGTTTCAGCAGTGAGAGGAGGCATTGTTTCCCAGGGTCCTGGCGCCCAACGAGGCCTTATTTCAAAGCCTTGACATCCTGCCTTTTGGAGTGTGAAGCACAGGAATGCAAACTGCTTGCAACTCCCTTATCATTCCAGTCTGAACCAGCTCTCAGGCCCCTTTTCTTACTGAACTAGGTGAAAGTTCATTATTTTATCTAAGCGCGGCCTAAGGCTTCAACAGATTTAGCTACTCATGCTAAGCAAGTTTTATAAAAGTTGTGCTAAGCAGCTATCTCTCGACAGTTTCAGCTCAGTATTCTTTAACAGTCCCCCCTTTGTTTTTATGAAGCATCCCTGCTAATCCTTTAAACGGAGTTCTTGAAGCCTTTCGAGGCGTACTATCACTTTCCATAATCTTATGTATAATATGATCGTAAGTAATAGGCATAACACAGTTAAACTTAACACAACTACTACTGGGTGCGACGTGATTATAAATCCCTGTTGCAGATGGTGACCATCCGAGGAGAGTTTCCCAGCCGTGATGTTCTCCGTCCCTTTTTAGCCTTTCCAAGATGTGGTGTATCTCTTCTGCATCATGATGAACAGTGATTAGAGCTTTCTGTCCACTGTTTTGGATGCGTTCTAGCAGTCGACGCGGGTCATCGTGTTGTAGTCGTTTCTTCACCAGTGTGAGATTCATTCCAATGGGGGTAGGTAGTAAATTTTGAATTAATGTATAATTAGATTGTAACAACTGATAAGATGTAATAGGAGCTGAATAATTAAAATCACATCCCATGATTCTGGTAAAGTTACAAATACAAGTATTTGAATGGTTACTTGTATCTACAACAATGACATCTATGAATATAAGATTACAAAGTGTTCTTACACATACACATCCTTTCTTAACGTATACAAGTACAGTTCAACTTTAACAGCAAAGTAAGAACATAATATGACAGTATATGGCCTGTTCCATTTAGGTTTTAACTTGGATTTTTGTGAAAATACTTTAACTAAAACTTCATCCCCAGGCTGTGTATCAGGCACTTGTATGTCAGGTGGTGATCATTGGATATGTCATCATTGGATGGTCAGGTGGATATCATTGAGCATTTATTTATTTATTTATTTATTTTAAAGATTTTCAAACCTTTTTTGCATACTTAGAACATACTGGGTTAGTCGTTCATCTCCGTCTAACAGGCTGGTCTCAGCTAGAATAATAAGTCCCTAGTATAGCTAAATGTCTCCCGAAGAGAATTTCTGCTGGTGTTAGTCCTATGGGTTGCCGTGGGGCATTTCAAACATCCCATAGAGCTAAGTTTAATGCCTCTGGCCATTTTAGGCTAGCACGTGCGCATATTCTTGCTATTTTTTCTTTTAATGTTCTATTCATTCTTTCTACTTGTCCCGAAGATTGTGGGTGATAAGGGGTGTGGAGGACTGGCTTGAGGGCAGAGGTCATGTGAAGATTGAACAACTAAAGGAAGCAGAACTAAGTGCATATCGCACACAGTTGATGTGAGCCAAGTCCCGTATGAGAGTAAAAACAGCTAGAGCCAAGGACACATTGTCCTTGGCTCCAAGGTGTTATCAATGATTAGTCCTGGGAACTTGCGGGTGATGTAATGCAGAAGTTGCTGGGTAAACCAGATTGCTGTTACCAATAAGGAGCTCAGCTTTTGCAATATGTATGAGCCTGATTAGTCCTATACTATATAAAGAAAGACCACACCTAATAAAGTGGAAGTACACTGATCACTCATATTGAGCGTCTGGGTCTTCCCTCCGTCGGCTCCTCCCGTGCAAGTTTCCAACAAATGGCGCCCGAACAGGGACCCTGCCGGTCAGGGACTCGGTGATCAAGAACTCAGGAGTCGACAGAGTGCTAGAGACAGCTGGTCCTGCTGTGCTAAAGGCGACGAGACACAAAAGGGGGTCTACGTGCCAGAGCTACAGAGGAGGTGGAGAGGACACAAACAAAGGGGGTCCGTGCCCAGGACGAGACGGGGTCCTGCCAGAAAGTCTCGCCGCAGGTCTTGCAAAGGTTGCAACGGTAAGTGAGTAACCACGGCGCGACAAGTGGCTTATTATTTATTAAGATGCTTTTTAGAAAAGCGAGGTACTCAAGGAATAGAATGTCATAAGGAACTCCCAGGGCTATTAGCTTACGGAGTGGCTGAGGGGTGTTTTGTTAACCCAGATACCATGTTCGAACAAACTGAATGGAAAAAATTTGGGGACAAGTTGTTTGATGAAGTAATAAGTGACAACAAGACAGTAAAAAAGCTGATGAAGCCGTGGAGGGCAGTTACTAATGCTCTCGCACCTCAAAGAAAAAAAAAAAAAAAAAAAGAAAAGAAAAGAAAAAAAGAAAAAAAAAGAAAAAAAGAAAAAAAAACAAAAAAAAACAAAAAAACCAAAAAAAAACAAAACAAAAAAAAGAAAAAGAAAAAGAAAAGAAAAGAAAAAAAAGGAAAAAAAAAAGAAAAAAAAAGAAAAAAAAAAAAAAAAAAAGAAAGTAGCTGCCGCCGCCGCGGAGCGTTTGGGAAGCCCCGATGGGTTCAAGGAACCCCCGCATGCAGAGGTGTCCCCTGTGTCCCCATACCCATCACCCCCCTCGAACCTTTACTATTGCCCAGGGAGGGTCTGGGAACACAGGCCTGCCAAAAGGAGCAACATTGACCATGCGGCAGATCCCCCCTCCTCCCTCAGCGCCTCCCCCCCCCTCCCCCCCCCTCTCTCCTCCCCCCTCTCTCCTCCCCCCTCTCTCCCCCCCCCTCTCTCCCCCCCCCTCTCTCCCCCCCCCTCTCTCCCCCCCTCTCTCTCTCCCCCCCCTCTCCCCCCCCTCCCCCCCTCTCTCTCTCCCCCCCTCTCTCTCCCCCCCCCCTTTTTCTCCTCTCCTCCTTCTCCTCTTCCTTTGGCCACAGTTATCTGAGGACACCCATCTCAGGCTATCAATGTGAAATAAGTTTTTCTCTATGATATTAATGGTCAGAAACCACTAATAAAAGCAGTTTGAAAAAAAAAAAAAAGAAAAAGAAAAAAAAAGAAAAAAAAAGAAAAAAAAGAAAAAAAAAGAAAAAAAAAAGAAAAAAAAAAAAAAGGGGGTATCCCATCTTATATGGGAATAAAGCAGGGCCGGGAAGAGCCTTTCGGCTTATTTATTGACAGAGTAGCCAATGCTATACAAGCAGCAGGGGTACCAGATTACCTGAAAGGGACTATCTTGAAACAATGTGCAATACAGAATAGTAACCCTTCAACGCGTAGTATTTTAGCCACACTCCCGGGAACATGGACTATTGAGGAGGGGCTAGAAAGAATGGCGCAGGTACCTGTAGGACCGCAAGCTATGCTAGTAGAGGCGGTGAAACAATTAGGAGAGAGCATGAGAGAGCAAGCACAGGCGTTGCGGGATAATATGCAACAGAATCAAAGTCAGGTATTCGCTGCCCTTGCTCCTTTGCAAAATCCCGGCGGAAATACCCCCCCCGATCGACAATCGGCACGAGAATGCCAAGCTAGTAGAGTATGGTGTCCCAACTGCAAAAGCAGCAAACATGATGGAGCGGCTTGCTGGAAGGCTGGCTCGGGAAACGCCCAGAGAAGCGGGACGAGCCGCCCCGCGACGACACAAAAGGCGGCCTTCACCACAACAACTCAGCAACCCCCGCAGTTAACACAACCACCTCAGCCGGCGCCCAGCTCCACTCCGAACAGCATGAATCCCTTTGTCTTCGACCAGCCACCAGAGGGAGTCTCGGACTGGACTTGGCAACAGCAGTAGACGCCACCTTATTGGATACAAAGCCAACAAGAATCCGGACGAATGTCTATGGACCAGTAACTATTAATCATGAACCGATAGGTGCCTTACTGATTGGAAGATCGTCCGCTACAATGAAAGGATTACAAGTTTTGACAGGATTGATCGACAAGGACTATTTCGGGGAAATACAAATTGTGGTTTCAGCAATGTTTCCACCTATGCACATACCACAAGGATCGAGAATAGCTCAACTTATTCCGCTTCCCCACCTGACTGAAGGGGTGGCACCAGCGAAAGAGCAACCACGAGGCTATGGTGCTTTTGGTTCCACTGGAAGTGCAGTATTACTGACTGTCGGAATGCATCAAAGGCCCCGACAAACCGTGACTGTAAAGTATAAAGAAGAATCTATACGCACTAATGCCTTATTGGACACTGGAGCGGATGTATCAATAATTAGCACTAAGATTTGGCCCCAGCATTGGCCAACACGAGAGACCAGCTCTACGGTAGCTGGAGTAGGCGGGGTCACCCTCGCCCGAAAATCATCGACGCTACAATGGACTATAGGGAACAAGGTGGTTAATTGCTCCGTTTCCATTTTACCCCTACCTGAAGGAGTGCAAGCATTAATAGGGCGCGATATCCTTGCCCAGATGGGTATGGTGCTTACCTCGGAACACCCTTTATAGCACCGGCCATTGCCTGGACTTTCCCAATCCCACTCAGCTGGAGGACTGATCAGCCTGTGTGGGTAGAGCAATGGCCGCTTAAACGGGAAAGTCTCATTCAAGCACATGAACTAGTAAAGCAACAGTACAAACAAGGTCATCTAAGATTATCTACCAGCCCTTGGAATACCCCAATATTTGTGATCAAGAAAAAATCCGGCAAATACAGACTTTTACACGATCTACGTGCTGTAAACAGACAGATGCATAACATGGGTGCTTTACAACCGGGGTTACCCAACCCAGCAATGATCCCAGAAGGCTGGCACCTGCTAATCGTAGATTTAAAGGACTGTTTCTTTACCATAGCCCTCCATGAAGATGATAAACAGCGATTTGCATTTACACTCCCTGCTATCAATAGAGAGGGGCCAGACCAAAGATTTGAATGGACAGTACTACCGCAGGGTATGCGGAACTCACCAACCCTCTGTCAACTCTATGTCGATGCGGCACTTCAACCGTTACGTCAACAGTGGCCAGAGACCATGATATATCACTACATGGACGACATATTGTTGGCACAAAAAACCCCCTTTTTCTCCTGAACAAAAATTTGATCTAATCACACAATTAAAGAAAAAGGAACTTGTGATGGCCCCGGAAAAGGTACAGGAATCCAGCCCCTGGCAGTATCTAGGTTGGCATATTTCGAATGCCACCATCAGACCACAGAAATTGACAATCAGGACTGACATAAGAACACTCAATGATGCTCAAAAACTATTAGGAGACCTCCAATGGATCCGTCCGGTTGTCGGCATTCCTAATGAACTTTTAAATCTACTACGCCCCTTGCTGAAGGGAACAGACCCAGCGGCTGCCGTCACGCTCACAGAGGAACAGCAACGGGTACTCCAGGAAATTGCATCGCTAATTACTACGCGTGCTACGCACCGACGCCTGGAAAATCAGCCACTTGATCTTACTATTTTATGTGGCCCACAATACCTAATGGGAGCCATTACACAACACAAAATAAAAACGGGGGAAAAAAGAGGGTTGGCGGAACCCATTGTACTAGAATGGATAGCACCACCGTTACAACCAAAACGAACTATTCAAGAAAAAATTTCAACGCTGGCCGAACTCATTAGGACACTCTTCGCCCCTGACTTACATGATCAGCGTTGGTCAAATCTGACTGCAGCAATCAAACATAGAAGAAGTGAGAATCGTCGAGGCAAACGTGAATTGAAAAAACTAGGTTCAGATTGTGCTGATGATGTAGAATTATGGGGGCCTGCGGAACGGTTTTTCGCCGCAGCTTTAGCTCCTAACGTTGCAGTTGCGCATGCCATGTCTAATCTAAATAAACTTGCTTGTTGGGCTGTTAGGCAATCAAATGTTACTACACAAATTCTCTCTGAAATGTCACAGGATATGGATAGCCTGAGACATGCAGTGTTGCAAAATAGAGCAGCTATAGACTTTCTGCTTTTGGCACAGGGACACGGGTGTGAGGATTTTGAAGGAATGTGTTGTTTTAATCTTTCTGATCATGGACAGTCAATCCATGAGCAATTGAAATGGCTAAAGGACCACACCCAGAGAATCACCGTACAGTATAATTGGTTTGATGATCTGTTTAGAAAGATGTTTGGTAATGTGAGTACCTGGATTTTGAGCTTGATCAAAGAAGGGCTACGTATTCTATTCATAATTGTATTAATTTTAATTGCTGTAAGAGTGATTTTTGGCTGCTTAACACAAAAGCTTGAACAATTAACTAAAAAGGTCTTTCTCGCACAAAATAAAAACGGGGGAATTGTGGAGGACTGGCTTGAGGGCAGAGGTCATGTGAAGATTGAACAACTAAAGGAAGCAGAACTAAGTGCATATCGCACACAGTTGATGTGAGCCAAGTCCCGTATGAGAGTAAAAACAGCTAGAGCCAAGGACACATTGTCCTTGGCTCCAAGGTGTTATCAATGATTAGTCCTGGGAACTTGCGGGTGATGTAATGCAGAAGTTGCTGGGTAAACCAGATTGCTGTTACCAATAAGGAGCTCAGCTTTTGCAATATGTATGAGCCTGATTAGTCCTATACTATATAAAGAAAGACCACACCTAATAAAGTGGAAGTACACTGATCACTCATATTGAGCGTCTGGGTCTTCCCTCCGTCGGCTCCTCCCGTGCAAGTTTCCAACAAAGGGGTACATAGGTTTCTTTTTATTCCTAATGATTTATATAATTGAGTGATTATGCTTGCTGTAAAATGGACACCCTTGTCTGAATCAGTGGCTTCTGGGACTCTATATCTAGGTATGAGTTCTTTCAGTAAGGCTTTTACTACTCCCCCTGCGTCAGTCTTTCTTGTTGGGAAAGCTTCTGCCCAGCCTGATAACTGATCTGCTATCATTAACAAGTGTTTGTGCCCATTGGTGGATGGCATAGCCGCATAATCTATTTGTAGCTTTTGGAAAGGGAAGTAGGCCCATGGTTGTCCCCTTAACTCTAAGCTTGGTTTGCTACTTAAAAACTTCTGGCAGGCCAGGCAGCTATTTGTTATTCTTTTAGCAGCCGCATAAATTCCTGGAGTGGCCCATAGTTTCTGTACCTGGTTAGCTATTGCCTCGGCTCCGCCATGAGCTTTATCGTGAAACCACCTAGCTATAGTAATTAAATATTTTTTTTGGTAGAATTGGTTTTCTTCCAATTGTCCATATTCCATCATCATTTTGTTTTGCTTCCCACTATTCCCATTGTTTTTTGTTTTTTGTTTTTTGTTTTTTTTTCTCCCACTGAGCAGTCCTTTTCATACATGGTTTTGGGGTCTATTAAATTTGGTCACTCACTTTAGTTCATCCTTGGAACTGCCCCCATACACTCTCTCAGAGGTTGTTGGGCTGCAGCCTTCGCAGCGGCGTCAGCTAACGCATTTCCTCTACTAATTTCTGTAGTGTCTTTAGTATGGGCTGGGCAGTGTATTACAGCAATTTCTTTGGGGCAGTTGGACTGCTTCCAGCAAATTACGTATTTCTTCTCCATTAGCTATTTTCTTTCCTGATGACGTAAAAAATCCTTGTTCTTTCCATAACATCCCTGTTACATCAAATACTCCAAATGCATATTTAGAATCGGTATAGATATTTACCCGCAGGTTCTTACTGATTTTTGCTGCTTGGGTCAATGCTATTAATTCTGCTCCTTGAGCACTTACAGACGGAGACAAAGGATTAGTCTCAAGTACCTCAAAGATGTTGGTATCAGGATAACCTGAGTGACGCCTTCCGTCCAAATAATAGGATGATCCATCTGTAAATGGAACTAAGTCCGGGTTCTCCAAAGGTTCCTCTTTAAGGTCCTCCCGGGGCTTGCTCGAGCTGACGACCACCTGTTCACAGGAATGATGCGGCTCTCCATCCTCAGGTAGAGGCAGTAGTGTTGCTGGATTTAAGATATTGCATCTCTTTAAGGTCACATTATCTGCATGCAATATTATCAGTTCATAGCAGTGAGCTCTCTGTGGGGATAGTGCTTGAGCTGCGTATTGCTTCATTAACAGTTCTACTTCATGTGGCACATACACAGTCAATGAGCGACCCAAAACTACAGGTCATGTTTTTTCAATAAGAGCTGCCGTAGCTGCTATTGCTCTGATGCATCCTGGAGTGCCTTTAGCTACCACGTCTAGCTGTGTGGAGTAAATAGGCCACTGGTCTACAGTGAGGACCTAGTTTTTGGGTGAGTACCCCACTTGCTACTCCCTATTGTTCATGGACAAATAATTCAAATGGTTTGCTATAATCTGGTAACCCTAGAGCAGGGGCTGAAACCAACGCCTTTTTTACAGATGTAAAAGCTTTTTCCCTTTCTGGACCCCAGGCCAAAGGCTCTATCTCCTCTTTTTTGTTTCCTGCACTAAAGGCTTAGTAAGTTCTCCTAACCCAGGAATCCATGGTCAGCAAAATCCTACAGTTCCTAAAAATCCCCTAAGTTGCTTTTTTGTTACAGGACGGGGCATATTAAGAATTGTCTTTACTCATTCTGGATCAATTAACCTGTGTCCTTCCTTTAAAATCAAACCCACATATTTCACCTCTCGTTGACACAGCTGAAGTTTAGACAGAGATGCTCGATGCCCTTTTTCTGCAAGAGCATTACACAGAGAAATAGTGTCTTTTAATCAAGTCTCATAATCTTTACTTGCTAATAACAAATCATCCACATATTGTATTAACACTGAATTTCCTGGAAGTTCGATGTCTGAGAGATGTTTATAGTCCTTAAGTCTTGTACAAACCGATACTCTGGATCACCATCAGAATCTTGCCTGTTCTTTTAACCGTCAGAATCGGAGTGTTGTACGGGGATTCATAGACTCTAAGGATACCCAGTTTCAAATGATGACTGATTTGTTTTCGGATGCTCTTCTCTGCTTCCTTTAGGATAGGGCATTGCTTAACTGCGGGAGGCAATCCCCTCTTTGTTTTTATCAAGACTGGACTAGCTGATTTCAGTAGTCCAACATCCATTCCTGAAGAGCTCCATAACTTTTTAGAAACTGATTCTAAACTTGTTGGAATAGTCAACTCTGGTTCTGGTGCCTTAGCCAGAACACATGAACCCATAATTATTAATTTTATCCCTTCCAGCTGTAAACAGATCTGAGTATCCAAGGCTTGCAGGAGATCTCTCCCTAAGAGGCAAGAGGGCGAGTCTGTGGAAATTATAAAACGTCCCCACGCTCTTTTACCTCCAAAAGTGAGCAATAAGGGCTTAGATAACATTCGTTCACCTTTTCCCATTACTCCTTGTATCATTATTTTATCTGATGACTTGCATCCTTTAGGCTCAAAATGTAAAAGGGAAAGGGTGGCTCCGGTATTCACTAGAAAAGGAACTTCTAAACCTTCTATATTTGCCATTACCTGCCCCTCAAAATCCAAATTTATATCCCATAAATTTACCCCAATTTCCACAGTATTTTCTGAGTCTCCTATCTCCTGTCATTGTGGACTGACTGGGAATTGCCTGGTCTCATTCTCAGTGTTTGATTGTCTCATGCTGGCCCCTCTATTCCCAAGTACGTGGGGCCTTGCTGGGCATTCCTGCTTCCAGTGCCTTTGTTCCCCACAATAATGACAAGCATCATTAACTCTTAATTGTACAGCACGTTCACTTTGATTCCATCTATCTCCCCTGGTTCTGCCGCGCCGCCTCCCCTTGCCAGCCTGGCACATGCTCTTTAAAATACTTTTGTGTATCAGGGGCTGCTTGATCTATAAAAACACTAATTGCGAGAGCATCATTGAAGTTTTGTGGGGTCATTCCTCCATATTTTAGCAGGGCTTATCGCAAAAGTCCCCAGAAGTAATGGGGGTGTTCATCTAATCACTGTCTGCATTCTTGCACTTTAGTCCAATTTACTCCTAATTCTCTGCATGCTCTGATTGCTTCTACTAAATTTCAAAGTCCTGTTTGACATACAGCTCTATTTCCTGCATTATTAAATGTCCCAGTTTGGATCACTTGCTAGCCAGAGGTTTCTATTTCCCCTGGCTTGCTGTGCTACTTCCGCACCTTTGTTAATTATCTTAACCCATTCATTTGGTCAAAATAATTCCCTCAAAAGAATTTGGGTATCACTCCAGAGTGGGCTGTGCCCGGTGCACATACTAGAAAATAACTGGACACATTGCTCTGCATCTTTTCTTAATCTCTGCATTTTACCCCCCCATAGGGCGAGATCGCCAGGGTCCCAGGGCTGATTAGTAAACACCCGCAGCACAGGACGGGGGGACTGGCCCCTCCCTTTCCCCTGGCTGTAAAGCGGCAGGGTTAGTCAGCACGTTGGGGATCATAGGATAGAGTCCGGCAGCCGGTGGAGTAGAGGGAGAAGGAGGAGGAGAAGGAGAAGTAATGACAGAGAGATCATCAGGCATATCAGGTGGAGCAGAAACTTTTGGAGCACAGTCCGGGGTACTAGTATCTGCTAACACAAGTGTTACCTTCTGCGGGTTTCTTTCCTCCCTCCTTCCTGGCTCAAATGCTCCTGTGCCCATGCCCAGTTCTCCCAAACATACCAGTAATCCACTCGACTTGGAAACCTGTCTTCTAGACGATTTCACAAGGAAGTTAGTTCCTGCTGATCGAAAGTCCCTTGTGGTGGCCACCGTTCCGCTGGGTTTCCCTTTGTCAGGAATGGGCAATCCTCCTGACACAGTTGGACCAACCTTTTTTCCTTAGATCTTTGGTACCATCAATCTTACTCCAATTTTCCAAAATTTTGGCTAAGGGCATCCCCTTTTCTGTGCCAAAATTATTCCCTATATTGAGTTCCTGAGAAGTGCGTCTTAAGCAAATCAGGCAGCGCACTTCCTTACCAGTAACACCAGCCCCTGCGGCTGGTGGGATCACACAGTCTCTTTCTCTCGCTCTCTGGGAACCGCACTCCCACCCCCCGAGTCTTTAACTGCTAGGACTGCTGTCCCTTCGCAGCGGGCGGCTTCCTCAGCCGACGGGCACCCCGGTCGGTTCCCAGGCTATACGCACTTGCACACACAGCGCTGTTCACGCTCACACCAGTCACAGTGACTCTAGACTTCTGTCTTGCAGTCTTGCAGTGCGCCTTATGCTGCTCAGGCTGCGCAGCCCTTCTCCAGCCGGACCGAGCTGGGACTTAAAACCCACTCAAACCCTGGGGATGGGACTCGCACCCATCCCCTGGTACGCCTTGCTGTGGCCAGCCCACGTACCCCCTGCCTGGTACGCCTTACGGTGATCAGCCCGCATACCCCTTAAGTGCACTGTTACCAGATCAGAATTTAGAATTTAGGTGGGAATTTAAGACTCACCTTTCCGGTGCCTCTGGTTGCCAAAGATCCCAGGTGAACTCACCCGATGGCGCCAGATGATCATTTGGAGACGAGAGGCCCCGACAGTGGTCGCCTAGGGTCCCATCTGGGGTGCCAAACTATTATGGAAATTAGGCTTGTCCGCCACCATAACAGGGCCTGACCCTAGGTTCCCATAGAAAAGTTCAGAGCCAAATCAAAGCAAGTTAAAGAGTTAAATTTTAATGACACGCGTGCAGTAATTACAGCTTGAGCTGGGTGCCTCCGAAGAGGGACCCCGAGCAAAGAAATCCCTGGGCAATTATAGCTTTTTCAAATCAAGTTTCCCACCCCTCACACAGTAGTTCAGACCAATAGTAATATTTAGGTCTGGGGTCTCCTGCTCCTTATTGGGTCTCCTCGTTGTTCCTAGGCAGGCTGTTTTTCTCCCTTATCTTTACTGTTGCGGTTTCTGCTGACGGTTGTACCTTCACTTCTTGTTGGGTCTTACTGTTGTCTCTCAAGGTCCTGAGGAGGAGGTGATTCTAAATCATAACAATTAACACTGCCCCAGTAGGGAGAGGAGGCTTTGTCCCTCAAGGTCCTGATGCCCTGCACTGGTCTTATTTCAAAGCCTTGCCATCCTCCCTTTTGGAGTGTGAGACGCAGGAATGCAGACTGCTTGTAACTTCCTTATCTTCCCAGCTTGAACCAGCTCTGAGGCCCTTTTCTTACTGGACTAAGTGAAAGTTCATTATTTTATCTAAGCAGGCGGCCTAAGGCTTCAGCAAATTTAGCTACTCATGCAAAGCAAGTTTTATATAAGTTGTGCTAAGCGGCTACCTCTAGTCAGTTTCAGTTTGCTATTCCTTAACAAGCATCCCTGGCACGTGTAAAGAAATGGCCAATCGTGTGCCCTTTTTCAGCTGCAGGGATTCGCCTTTTGTCTCTCGGAGATGGTTCCGGACAACTGCAAGGAACCCCACGGTGGGAAGAAGGAGAGAGGCCCGCAAGGGCACAGGCACTGGGGAGAGCCAGGAGTGATCCAAGAGGCCCATATCTGATTGTTGCAGAGAGGGCAGGAGGGACAGCAGAGCCTCCCTCATTTTCTGCCCCCACTCTCGAGGTCAGGGCACTTGTGGGAGGGCAGGTTTCAGCAGAGAGGGGCTCTGGGGTGGATGTTTCTGCTTTAGGCGCTAGGACAGAATCCCCTGGCGCTGCCCAGCCCCAGCTGTGCCTGCAATGGAGGCGTGCCTGTGCCTGCCATCAGGGAGGAGGCCAAGGGAGCTTGGGAGCAGGACTGGCAGGCAGAGACGAGGGTGTGCGAGGGAAAGGCAGCCCCCAGCAGTGGAGGATTTCTGCCCAGAGCCAGGGAGCAATGGGAGGCTCTCTTTGTCGACCATCTCTCTGAGGGGCCTGAACGGCAGGGTCTGCTTGTTGCGAGGGGTCTGAAGAAGCCGCAGGAGCAAAATCCCTGTCTGCCAGGGTCGCCAAGGGCTCTTGTGCCCAGATTCTAGCCCCCAGACTTCTTCTTCACATGGAACCCGCCAGTGCTCCTCCGTGCGGGATGCCACGGGCCTGTGGGAGTGTGACGGCTGTGCTGGCCAGAGCACTGGTAAGGGGCTGAGGACCTGGGTGCCAGGGCTAGAGGCAGGTGCCAGGCAGGCCCTGGCAGGGGGTGGTCAGGGTGGGCGTGGTGGAGCTTCTCCAGCCCTGTGAGAGTTGGGGGCACTGCTCTGACCTCAGCAGCCCAAGAGGCGTGGGGTGGATCTGCTGATCTTTCTGCCTTCCCCTTACAGCATCCAGCGCGCCATCGGCACCAGGCTGCCCCAGCACCAGCCAGGCAGTGCTGGCATCCTCCCAGGGCTCCCCGGATGCTGGGAGCAGCAGCTCGGTGCTGTCTGGGTGAGACAGGAGGGCAGGCCGCGCCAGGTTCCTGCACCAGGGTTAAAAACAAATTCCTGGAGTGAGATTCCCTTTCCAGCTGCTGCAGGGAGGAGGTGGCATCTGTCCTGATGGCTTTGGAGCCCTCCCATGTTCCCTCAGCAAAACCCTGCCGCTGCTGACACAGAACTCACTGATGGGCATCTCCACACTTCTCAAAGCCAGAACAATGCCCTGGCACTGCTGCACCACTTCCCGGGGATCACTAATGATGGCCGTGGAGCTGTAAAAGCTCTGTGTCCCTACAAGATTGCATGGCTGCTGCTCTAGCTGACCCCAAAGCTGCTCCCAAGAGCAGCAGAGAGGAGCCCACCTCCAGAGGCTGGAGGCTGGCTACAGGGCCGACAGCAAACGGAGAGAGGGGCAAAGGGAGGGCTGAAGATCCCTTCTGTGAAACTGTCAGAGCAACAGCTGCAGGGGCAGTCAGCAACCTGCTGAGAGCAGAGCATTTCCCCATCTTTCCGGTGTTTACCACCACTGGCACACCTGCGTCTGGGCATCAAGTCAGGTGCCAAAAAGAAGCAAAGGAGTCCTTGGGAGGAGTCTGCTGCAGGTGACTTCTCCGGCAGGAAGGGAAACCCAGCGGCTGTAACAACACATCACCCCCAGAACCGGGCTGCTTCCCTACGTCGCGTCAGTCTCCAGAGAACACAGTCCTACACAAGAGGGGGCCGCTGGGGAGGGCAGGCCTTCGTACCACAGCTGTATCCCCACCAAGCCCCAGAAGAGAACAGGTAGCTTTTCTAAAACGGAACACGGAACAACCCTTTTCCCCAGACCACTGCCTAGCAATAGCCATGCGATCACAGAACAAACACCGGTCTTCACGTTGGACTCCTCTTCTGGCTCCACCTTTCCGAGTCCTGGACAGCCTACCCTGGGGCCGGGACTCGCTGTGTCCATGGCAGTGGACAAGTTCAGGGAGCTCATTGCGGCTTGGGAGCATTCGGGAGCCACCAGCAACCTCCTCCTGTGCCTGGACGACAGAGACCTCAGCAAGCCCACGCTGGTGCTGGAGGAGGACGGGTATCCCAGCACTCCCTTCTTGGCCGGGGACGATGACGATGGTGCCTTCAGCGGCAGCAGCTGCCAAGCCGAGACCCATGAGCTGTGCGAGCCGCAGACCTTCCAGGAAGGTGAGTGAGCGACTCCGCGGGGCTGGCAGCCGGGAGCCGGGAGCCAGGAGCCAGGAGCCGGCCCTGCTCCGCCCCAGCTCCCATCGCCCCCGCAGGCTGCTGTCGGAGGTCCCGAGGTGGCGGTGCCCAGATGCCTGGGCCTGCAGCGGGCTTGGGAGCTGGCGAGCCCCAGGCAGCGAGAGCAGCAGAGGGGACCCAGCTCCTGCGCCGCGGCACAGGCCAGGAGAGGCAGCGCAGCGGGGACCTTCGCTGCCCCTCTGCTGGGGGTGGCTGGGCGAGACGGGGCATCAGTGCCCCGAGCCGGGGCTCGCTGTGTCCACGGGAGCAGGCCTGGTGCTGAGGAGAGGCCACAGCTCCTGCCTCCTGCCAGCACCTACAGCTCTGCCTGCTCACTTTCTTCCCCAGATTCGGATTCTTCTGTCTCCTGCCTGGAGTTGGAGCGAGAGGAGCAGGAAGCCCTGAAGTATCTGCAGGCCTTTCCCACAGGCCCCGAACAGGTGACTAGAGACCTTGTGAGCCCGGCAGTGCCTGCAGCTCCCAGCTGGCTGCCTCCGCGTCCGCTGCCTGCTGCAAGACTCTGGGAGGGCTGCTGGCTGTGCCCAGCTGCTGCCTCTGGGTGGCCTGCGCCGATCTGATCCGTGGTGACTGATGCAGCTATCTTGTAACACTCCACACCACTAGCCCCTCCTCGGGAGGGCTTTGGGGGTTTCGGAGGGGTATTTTTCAAGAAGAAAAATCCGACTTTCGTAGCCCAGAAAGCTTCAGGGTCATTGTTAACCTCAGAAATGACATCCCTCTCCCCCAAGCCCCTGCCCAAAGGCAGGCCCTGAAGCCAAGGGAGAAGGACAGGTAAAGCACAGCATTCAGCTATGGGGACTGAAAGTGAATCCTCAGGGAATCCTGAGAAGATGCAGAAAAATCTCATCTCCCGACAAAACACGACAGATTGCCTTTGTGATGGGCCTCTCTTTGGAGGAACTCAGCTTGCTGCCACACATGCGGCTCTGCATTGAGCCACCCCATTGCTCTTAGCTCAAAGCATGACCTTTGCTTCTCGGGGCGTGGGAAGAGAGCTTCCTGGTTCTCTTTGCTAGCTCAAAGACTGTTACTGGCCAAGGCAAAACCCCAATCGCTGATCCCAGAGGAGGCTCAAGGCAGAAGGAGCTCAGTGCGGCAAGACACCTGCTTCACCTGCCCCGAGGCCACAACCAGGGGCAGCCATAAGTAGAGACAGCTAGGCAAAACCAAGCGCTTTTCTTTCACTTTGGTGTAGAGCATGCAGAGCATGGAGAGCATTAACAGACTGCTGCTGTGAAAGACAGCTTCTGCTTTGCTGCTGGGAGACCATCTATTGCGCCCACAGTATGAGCAGGTATGTTAGTCAACTTTCTGCTGTTACTCTGACTGGCACAAAACTCTGCAGGAAGATGCACAAATCAGTTTGGGTTACTGCTGAAAAGAAAATGCAACGTTGCACTTCTGCTGCTAATGCTATCACCAAATGCTGGGGGATGCCTTCCCCCTGTGACCTTTACACGGAACGCTACATCGTTGTCCTTGAATTTTCTCAGGCCCACGAAAGCTACAGATGTCGTGTCAGGACGACTCCCTGTGTAGCACTGAACAAGATAATGGAAAGAGCTCCTGGAAAACTCCTTCTCTCTGTAATACCAGCACTCCCTCAGGGGAACGCTTCCTCTAGAGCACCTGGAGTTCTTGGGGGACTGGTTTCTGTGCACAGGCATTTCCCGGGGGAATGCTCTGTGAGGGGAGGCAAATGGAGAACTAAGGGAACCAGGGGAACAGATGGGTCCTCAGAGAATCCAAGGATAAACAGAAAGGTCCTGACAAGACCCAGGCAAAGCTAGAGCTTTCTGAAGAGCACCACAGGGGAAACAAAGGCTTTGCAAGGGCACCAGCTGGCACCCGGTGGGACTGGAGAACAGTGAAGGCCTCAGGAAGAGTGCTGGGAGCACTAGAAGGGTCCACTCTTGTGACTCCAGCAAAGACTGGCCCAGCTGATGCCTCGCAACACGAGATGAACCCAACGTGATTGTCAGTACCGCTCTCTATAACATGCTCACCATCACGACGCTGGGCGTCCCCAGTCGCTGGGAAGGAATACATGGGTTGAAGCCAGCTCAAGCCCGTTGCTCTCTTTGCAATTTCTCTGTTTAGTTGTTCGGGTTTACGCTCTGTGTTGGGCTGAGCCATGTATACACTTCCCTCAGGCTGGTCTGGCTCATCTTGGGGAAACATCCACATTCTTCTGGTCAGCTCAGGAAGAAACATTTACACCTGGCCCCATTAATGGCTATGGCTGCTTATCTAAAACAAAGGTCCCCCTGGGACCGCTTTGTGTTGCGATGAAGTCAGTTCTCTGTGCAATAGCAAGGATCCACAAGCCCCATCCTACACTTGCACCTGAGCTTCATGGGGCACCTTGCCCTCTGAGCCTTCTCCCCTTTTAGGAGAGGAATTTTACCCTTTTTGCTTTCTAGGCATTTCCCCCTTTTCGCTTTTTGGGAAATAGCTTCACTTTCTGGGAGATTTCCCTCCCTGCTTTCTAGCAGAAATTTCCCCTATTGTTTGCCAGGAAATGTCAGCCTTACTTCTGAAGAAATTTCACTTTTACCTTCCAGGAAATTTTCCCTTGTAGTTTAGGAAATTCCCCCCCCCCCTCCTTACTTTCTACAAATATTCCTCCTCGGTTTTCTAGCCTTTCTCCCTCTCAGTTTCTAGGAAATTCCCTCACTATTTCCTAAGAAGTCCCTCATTGCTTTCCTGGCTATTTCCCCCTTTTGCCTTCTAGGAATCGTCCCTTTTTGCTTGTGAGGACATTCCCCACTTACTCCCAGGCTATTTCGCAGAGTCCTTCAAAACCACAGAAGGGTAAAAGCACGGCTAATGGCCAAGAGGGCTTCTCCTTGCTTAATCTGGAGTCCATGTACTTTCCCTCTCCCTCACCCAAGCCACTCTCTCAGCTCCGCAGGGTGCGTGCTCGGTGCCAGGGGTCTTTCCTCCCACAGGTATTTGGGAGTGGGGGTGCGGTCACCTCTTGCCCCTGTGCCATAAATAGTACATTGATAACTGATGCGCATACAGGCCCACGGCAAGTAAACATTTTTTAGCGTAAAGTATTGCTATTAATTATGTACTAATTTATGTGTTTTGGATGGTTGAACACGGGTTATTCGTGGCATCATGTACCAAGCCTTTATATACAATATGATTACAAGTAAGAGACACAATAATATTAGAGCTAGTAAAATCACAACTGGATGAAGCATGAGATTCAAAATTCCCGTTGCTGTCAGTGACCATCCCGTAAGAGTTTCCCACCAGCAATGTGCTCCATCTTTTTCACCCTTTCCAGAAAATGATGTCTCTCTTCCGTATCATGATGAACGGTGATTAGGGTTCTTTGTCCATTGTTTTGGATGTGTTTCAACAGTTGACACAGATCATCGTGTGGTAGTAGTTTTTTCACCAGTGTAAGATTCATTCCAATGGGGGTGGGCAATAAGTCGTGACTCAATGTATAATTAGATTGTAGCACTCGATGAGTCGTAAAGGAGCTGAATAATTAAAGTCGCATCCCATAATTTCAGTAAAATTACAGACACAAATATTTGAGTGATTGCTTGTATCTACAGTAATGTTATTTACAAATATAAAATCACAGAGGGGTCTCATACAAACACATCCTTTTCCAAGACAGACAAGTACAGTTTCAGGGGCTTCATCGGGATGTATTTCAAAATGACAAACATTTTGTTCAGTGTCAAGACAAATGTCTTGGGCTTTGGTGGGATAACTTTCACAAATAAATCCTTGTTGTTCCTGTACAACACCTATGTTAATGTCAACAGTTTGCCTTCTGTTTCCATTTTGTTGGGCCCACACTCTATGCTCTAATGGACAGAGCCTAGTTCCATTGTGATTTAATCCCGGCGCAATGACTGGGTATATGGTGTATACCAAAGCACTGTGTATCGTTAGGACAAAAACTGTGACCTTATTGCTGATAGGGTCATAGGGGAAATTGACTAAATACCACCAAGACTGGAATTCCTTTTCAAATTTAGCTGCATTATCCCAAATTCCCTTTTGAATTTCAGTGGGTAAGGTGCCCTCTTCACCTTCTCTTAGAATTGCTGCTACCAGAGATTGCATCCACAGTTGAGCTTGGATACAGCTAAGCACTAGAGAAGCATTCTCTTGGGCCACACCAAGTGCATTCACAATTAATTGGTGGTCTTTCTCGTTGTTGGCCTGCATATTTGATTGCATACGATCCAATCTCAGAAATTTGTGGAGATAGGTTTTTCCCACCCTTTTTGGCAGTAGAAGTATTTATGCTGGGGTGGGTGCGTGGGGGGAGTGGGAGGAGGGCAACAGGTCTTCTCTTCTTGTTGGGTGCTGCAAAACAAAAAGGTAGAATAGACCTGTCTCGGTGGGGTTGTCCAGACAGGTTACCCCTTTAAAAAGAAAGAAAAAGCCATCGTGCACTAATTCCATGTTTTGCACCACTGAATCAGAGAGTGCAGGGGCTGTGCGAAGTGCCTGCACTGTGGCCTCCCTATTTCTACGGGGGTTGGGGCCGATGTTTGAGCTGAAGCACCACACACCGCCATCCGGCAGGCACCACGTTTGTCTGTTTAAAACATCGAAACCTGAAGTGTTTTCATTGTTTACAGAGAGGTCAGGCTGGGGTGGGGGGGGCAAGAGCACATCAGGTTGTGGGCAGGGGGAGCACACTGCCACAGAGGGAAGCAGAGGGCAAAGAAAGGTGGGCCCTGGGCCACGCAGAGGGGACGTGCCCTGCCCCTCCCCGGGACAGTGGGTGACAGCACGGCCCTTTGTGACCTCCCTTTGTGACACCCCCACAGTGCTGCCAGGCACCGGCGCGGCCTCGCTACCGCAGTGTCCGGGAGGACCGTGCCGGGACAGGGCAGGAGCGCGCTGGGCTGGCCGAGGAGCCCCCTGAGCGCTGCCACGCCTTTCCCTGCATCTCCCCCAGGCAGCCCTGCGGTGCCGAGGCGTTTCCCCGAGGCCTTTGAGGAGAGCTGGGGCCAGCCCCCTGCCCCCCCTCGCACCTCTCCTCGGCTCTGCAGCATGGCGCAGCCACCCCCCAGCAGCAACCCCATCCCCTGGGCGGCGGAGGATGACAAGTTCAGGGAGCTCATTGCGGCTTGGGAGCATTCGGGAGCCACCAGCAACCTCCTCCTGTGCCTGGACGACAGAGACCTCAGCAAGCCCACGCTGGTGCTGGAGGAGGACGGGTATCCCAGCACTCCCTTCTTGGCCGGGGACGATGACGATGGTGCCTTCAGCGACAGCAGCTGCCAAGCCGAGACCCATGAGCTGTGCGAGCCGCAGACCTTCCAGGAAGGTGAGTGAGCGACTCCGCGGGGCTGGCAGCCGGGAGCCGGGAGCCGGGAGCCAGGAGCCGGCCCTGCTCCGCCCCAGCTCCCATCGCCCCCGCAGGCTGCTGTCGGAGGTCCCGAGGTGGCGGTGCCCAGATGCCTGGGCCTGCAGCGGGCTTGGGAGCTGGCGAGCCCCAGGCAGCGAGAGCAGCAGAGGGGACCCAGCTCCTGCGCCGCGGCACAGGCCAGGAGAGGCAGCGCAGCGGGGACCTTCGCTGCCCCTCTGCTGGGGGTGGCTGGGCGAGACGGGGCATCAGTGCCCCGAGCCGGGGCTCGCTGTGTCCACGGGAGCAGGCCTGGTGCTGAGGAGAGGCCACAGCTCCTGCCTCCTGCCAGCACCTACAGCTCTGCCTGCTCACTTTCTTCCCCAGATTCGGATTCTTCTGTCTCCTGCCTGGAGTTGGAGCGAGAGGAGCAGGAAGCCCTGAAGTATCTGCAGGCCTTTCCCACAGGCCCCGAACAGGTGACTAGAGACCTTGTGAGCCCGGCAGTGCCTGCAGCTCCCAGCTGGCTGCCTCCGCGTCCGCTGCCTGCTGCGAGGCTCTGGGAGGGCTGCTGGCTGTGCCCAGCTGCTGCCTCTGGGTGGCCTGCGCCGATCTGATCCGTGGTGACTGATGCAGCTATCTTGTAACACTCCACACCACTAGCCCCTCCTCGGGAGGGCTTTGGGGGTTTCGGAGGGGTATTTTTCAAGAAGAAAAATCCGACTTTCGTAGCCCAGAAAGCTTCAGGGTCATTGTTAACCTCAGAAATGACATCCCTCTCCCCCAAGCCCCTGCCCAAAGGCAGGCCCTGAAGCCAAGGGAGAAGGACAGGTAAAGCACAGCATTCAGCTATGGGGACTGAAAGTGAATCCTCAGGGAATCCCGAGAAGATGCAGAAAAATCTCATCTCCCGACAAAACACGACAGATTGCCTTTGTGATGGGCCTCTCTTTGGAGGAACTCAGCTTGCTGCCACACATGCGGCTCTGCATTGAGCCACCCCATTGCTCTTAGCTCAAAGCATGACCTTTGCTTCTCGGGGCGTGGGAAGAGAGCTTCCTGGTTCTCTTTGCTAGCTCAAAGACTGTTACTGGCCAAGGCAAAACCCCAATCGCTGATCCCAGAGGAGGCTCAAGGCAGAAGGAGCTCAGTGCGGCAAGACACCTGCTTCACCTGCCCCGAGGCCACAACCAGGGGCAGCCATAAGTAGAGACAGCTAGGCAAAACCAAGCGCTTTTCTTTCACTTTGGTGTAGAGCATGCAGAGCATGGAGAGCATTAACAGACTGCTGCTATGAAAGACAGCTTCTGCTTTGCTGCTGGGAGACCATCTATTGCGCCCACAGTATGAGCAGGTATGTTAGTCAACTTTCTGCTGTTACTCTGACTGGCACAAAACTCTGCAGGAAGATGCACAAATCAGTTTGGGTTACTGCTGAAAAGAAAATGCAACGTTGCACTTCTGCTGCTAATGCTATCACCAAATGCTGGGGGATGCCTTCCCCCTGTGACCTTTACACGGAACGCTACATCATTGTCCTTGAATTTTCTCAGGCCCACGAAAGCTACAGATGTCGTGTCAGGACGACTCCCTGTGTAGCACCGAACAAGATAATGGAAAGAGCTCCTGGAAAACTCATTCTCTCTGTAATACCAGCACTCCCTCAGGGGAATGCTTCCTCTAGAGCACCTGGAGTTCTTGGGGGACTGGTTTCTGTGCACAGGCATTTCCCGGGGGAATGCTCTGTGAGGGGAGGCAAATGGAGAACTAAGGGAACCAGGGGAACAGATGGGTCCTCAGAGAATCCAAGGATAAACAGAAAGGTCCTGACAAGACCCAGGCAAAGCTAGAGCTTTCTGAAGAGCACCACAGGGGAAACAAAGGCTTTGCAAGGGCACCAGCTGGCACCCGGTGGGGCTGGAGAACAGTGAAGGCCTCAGGAAGAGTGCTGGGAGCACTAGAAGGGTCCACTCTTGTGACTCCAGCAAAGACTGGCCCAGCTGATGCCCTGCAACACGAGACGAACTCAGCTTATCGGCTTTGCCAGGAGAGGATGGGGAAGAGTTCTTTGGGCAAGGAGTGGCACCATAAAAGCTGCATGTTCCCACAATGCAATGCAATGAAGAGAGTGGCAGGTCCTCACTGGCCTCAGACACAGGCAAGCGAGGAGAAAGAGGCCTGGGAGCCAGGGCCTTAAGGCCCTCGTAGAGGGGGTGTCCCAAAAATCAGCATCCTTCCTGCTCCCCGAGCTGAGGAGGGCAACCACCTTGTCACCAGTCAGGCCTTGCCTTACCTTATGGTCATTATCCCATCCTGGGGTACAGAAATGAGAGAACACAAAAACCATCTGGCGGGGCTATCTACATACGCCTTAGAGCAAACTGCTTACAAGCCAGCTATGGCACAAGCTTTCCTCTGCAGTGGTAAACGGGGAACTCGAAGACCCGAAAGCCTACTCCAACTCTGGAGTCTAATGTAAAGGCAAGAGCTGTCAAAGAAAAGGAGAACACCGTGTTTACGCTACTGGGGCTCAGTCAGGCTCAAACAGGCTACGGAGAAGTCACACAAGCACTTCATTTGGCACGTGTAAGGATGCAGTGCCTGCAGCAGAGGGTCAATGGAGACGTCCTGCCGCTCGCTCGCTCCCTTGCTCGCTGGCTCGCTCGCTCACACAGGGGGAGCTTCTGGGAATGAGCCAGGCTTTCCGGCACTCTCGGGGGCCCCAGTGGGCAGAGCACTGTGGGATGGGAAGTGCTGCTCTTGCTCTGCTCAGAGAGAGCTGTCTTGCGCAGAAGGGTGCCACCTCTTTCACAGTCTCCGGAGCCGGTAGCACAGTGCTCGAAGGGTGAACCCTGATGGTGCCTTCTCCCCTGGAGCTCTCAGGATCAGGATGCTCTGAACTGCCAGGGAGCGGATGGAGGGGCTGGTGTCCCTCGCCATGCGTTGAAGGGCTGACATAGAAAGGAAGAGAGAAGAGATGAACCTCCTGTGTCTGCGGAGACCCCAGGCATGCCCTCTGGCCAGGGTCAAGCCCAACCAGCCCTTCCCCTTGCCAGCAGGCAGAAGGGAGGACTAATGGGTCAGCTGGAGAAAGAGGCAGTTCAGAAACGCCCCAAATGCCCCGGAAATACTCGCCCTCTCCCAGTGCAGGGCAGCAGATCGGAGCTCACTACCCAGCCTCTGCCCTCCTCCGTGCCACAGCGAACACCATGCTGCCGCCACTCACCCTTGCAGATGTCCTGCAGCTTCTCCTCGCCCTGCTCTCTCAGGTGCCTTCCAAGGAGCCCTAGGTGCACACAGCCCGTCGCAACCCCCGCTCTGGGCACGCAGCCCCCGGGCACCCGGGCCCTGCATGAGGCAGGTGGGGCTCCGGCAGCCCCGGGGCCGGTTCTTGCTGCCAGCGCAGCAGCCGGGGCTGGGGCCAAGAGAGGGACCCCAGCAGGGGCTGTGGCTTACCCAGGAACCTCACGGCCACCTCCCGCAAGGCCTCCTGTGGGCTCTCCAAGTAGGGCAGGCTCTGCCGCAGGTATTCATCTGCTCTGCTCCTGTTCCTCACCAGCTGCACAGAGCACAAGGGCCAGGGCTTGGTACCAGGAGCTGTGTGGCACCGAGGTTTGGAGGGAGCAGAGGGCAGAGCGCTTCCCAGGCAGGCTGGGGTGCCACCCTGCTAGCAAGGCCCAGCTGGGCCAGGGGCTCTTTCCTCATCCTGAGAGCAGTGAGGGGACAGGGCGCTGGAGAAGAGAGCGCCGGGGCAGTGTGCTGGAAGAAGGGGAGTGCACGTGCAGCTCCAGAGCCCGCAGCAATGGGTTGAGGGGGAGAGGGGGGCGGGCCTTCTGCGGGCCAGGTCTTGGGGGCTTTGGGGCTGTCCTTACCAGGCACTCGCCAATCCACCACATCTGTCCTGTGTCGAGCAGGTGCCTGAGCTGCTTCCACTTCAGGAGCTTAGCAGCGCTGAGGAGAGCTTCCTGAGAGGCCTGCAGAGCAGCAGAGACTGGGAGATGCCTCTGCAGCCCAGGCAGGAGAGCCTGCATCACCCGCACCTTGGCGAGGCTCCGAGCCTTTCCCAGCCTGTTATGGGAAGCTGCATCTGGGGAGCGGGTTGGGCTTTGACGCCCTGGGCAGAGACGTGGGGCAACCACCATCTCAGGGCGGCAGAACAGAGCTCGCCAAGGCCCTGGCCTAGGATGCCTGCAAGGACAGCTGGGAAGCCCCTAGGGACGCCAATGCTGGGGCCTTGCTGGGCAAATCTGGCCAACAGAAAAACCAGTCCTGGCCCCACACAACCAACCCATGTAGCCACAAACCTGCGCCATGCTTGGCAGCTCCTCATGCGCATGGAAGAGCAGTGGGAGCAGGCTGCTGTGCACGTGCTTCCTCATCTGTTCTTTCTGGGTGCCCACCACAATCGTCATGACGTGCCCAAAGAGCTGGACGGAGAGCTCTCGCACGCGGGCAGCCTCCTGCGGGGAAGGAAGACGGGAGGACCTCAGCAACTGCCGCTCCAAGCCCATGGCGAGCAAGCGGGTCAGCGTGGCTGCTGCGCACATGACTGCTTCTGCCTCTGCCTCTGCCCCGAGGAGCTGTGAGCCAGCTCTGCCACCGGCACAAAATGGCCCCAGCCCCAAGACGTTTCTCTAACATGTTGGCAGCCAGGGGGAGCAAAGCCGTGGAGGTGTCTGCACCTGGAAGGGCTGCTCTGGCCCTGGCCGCACTCCCACCGGTCGCCTCCTGGCTGACTCGCAGAGGAGCTCCCCTGGCAGATGTGTGGAGGAGGAGATGGGGGCTGGCTCACGGCATCAGCTCCTGGGTGCATCCCGCCTGTTCCAGGTCCCCAAAATGGGCTGCCCCGGTGGGAGGCCCCCATCCCTGGGCCATGTGCCTGTGCCCCACATCCTTATGCCAACAGAGCTCCTGCCTTTCCCACCAGCCTTACATCATCAAAGAGTGGCCGGAGCTCCTCAGCAAGCTGCAGGCCAAAGGTGCTGGCCCTCTTCCTGTCCAAGAGCTGGAGCACACGGCTGAGGATGGTGAGGGCCTTGGCGCGGAAGTTGCTGTCAGCATCCCGCAGTTGCTCCAGGAGTGTGGGCAGCAGGCCTTGCAGACTTCTTGCCTACATGAAACACAGAAGGCCCCTTTTGTGAAGCAAGGGATGACTGCTTTGGCACAAATGCTCTGGCTGTAACACTCTGCAGCTAGGGAGTGGCGGGGGAGGTGGCAGCAGCTCCCCGCGCTCTCGATTCCTGACACTGCCTCTCCCTTCACTGCCTTACCCTCCACCTGCAGCCCCAGGCCGCTGGCCTGACTTTGCCCAGCTGCCCCCCTGCTTACTGTTTGCCATCTCTCAGACAGCGTGACGAGGCCTGTGATCACCATCTCGCGCATGGCCAAGCTCTGGTTCCGCAGATGTAATTGCAGGAAGCCCAGGACATTCTCGTCAATCTCCTGCTTGAAGTCCGTGCAGTTCAGCAGCTGAAACACACCGAGCTGCAGAGTGAGTGACCGGCAGAGCCAGCAGCACTCCCTGCGTCCTCTGAACCATCTGCGGCCTCTCAGCCTCGGGCCTTGGCAAAGCGGTTGAATGTAGAGAGCTGGCCCAAAGGCTGCATGGCCTGCAAGTGGTTATGAGCATTACGCCAGCAGAAATGGCCTCTTGGCGGGCATGAGCCCAGGCTGGCGTGACTGAGGGGAGTCCAGCTCCCGCAGGAGAGGAGCCTAGCTCCACCGACCGGCAGCCTGCCTCTTGGCCCATGGCGCAGGGAGCCCAGTGTTTCCAGGCACTGCCCAGAGGCACCGCTTGCCACCAGGCCTACCTCAATGAAGACAGCCATGGCGGCGACCTCCCGGTGTTTGTCTCTGCAGCTGAGTACGGCAGCCACGTGGTCAAACATCCGGGCACACTCATCAGCCGCGTTCATCCACAGCTCCCTGGCCGGGCAGAGGAGAAGGTGCTGTGGGCACGGAGCTGGGCAGGCAAACCTCTTTGGGCCTGCGCCGCCGGCTCGAGCCATCCTCCCGCAGGCCAGGCCCCGTGGGGCAAGGCTGCGTCTGTGCTCAGCACCAGCAGCCGGTGGCACTGGCTCAAGCAGCGGCGGCCTTTCCCCACCACACCTGGCAATGAGAAACCTGGCGTCTCACCCAGCCGGGCTTATTTTGGGCAGAGACCAGCAAAGAAGCACCCTTGCTACACCAAAGGTGTGGCCTTCCGGCACTCTGTCTCCAGGGCAGAAATGCTGGGGCAGACGAGGATGAAGGCAGCTCTCACCTAGTCAGCAAAGTGACTCCTGTGTGGTAAGTCTCCCCGCTCAGAAGCATGTCCCAGCCCCCCTGCCTCTCCATGGAGTCAGCCAGATGGGCACAGTCAGCGCGGCAGAGCAGAGCTTGCATGGCCTGCACTGCGCTCCTGCATGTAGAGCAAAAGTGGGTCGCACAGGGAGGCCGAGCCCGGGCTCTGCGCCCATGGGAGAGACCGGGGGAGAGGGATGGAGCACCTGGTGGGGCTCACTGGAGGACACTCGTCCTCCTGGCCGCACATCTGGCTGTAGCCTTGGAGGTCCTGCAGCGTGTACTCCATGCTGAAGAAGATCTGGAAGAGCACCGCTAGGCAGAGCTGGGGGAAGATTAACTGCACAGGCACTTTGCTGGAGGGCAGCAGGAGAATCTCGTTCAGGGCCCTGATTGCCTGCAGAAAACACCCAGAGAAGGGTCTCGCTGCAGAGAGGTCACCTAAGCCAAGGCAAGGCAAGGCAAGCCGTGCCAAGGCAAGCCAAGGCTCCTGTTTGTAACGCCAGCAAATGAGCCTTCCTGGGCTGGAGGCAAGGTCCCCCTGTGCAGCCCTGGGCAGGGCTGAGTGAGGCCTCGCCTGGAAACTCACAGTCAGCGGAAGGATGTAGCTGTCCTTTGGCATGAAGCTGTCCCGCCTGAGCAGTGGCTGGTCCCACAGGCAAGAGAGCAGCACCTTCAGCACCTCCTCTGCAGGGCAGTGCTTGGAGACCAGCGTCCTCCACACGGCCCCGGCAACACTGCAGACCCAGAGCACCCTGTCAGGGGGCCTGCCTCGGCCTGCAATAGCCCCAGAGCTCCGGCGCTGTCCTGCAGGCTGGCAGGCCCCATACCTGTCACACAGCAGGGAGGTGTTCAGCAGGCCCTCGACCACCTGATCAGGGTCCAAGCAGGCCATCTGGAAAAGCGTCCTCTTCAAGATGGCCTGGAGCGACACCTCACTGATGCCCATCAGCTTCTTGTGGATGCTGCTCACCACCTGTGGCACCTGGAGGGGGCACGGGTGAGAGCGGGGCCGCCACGGGAGGGTAGCAGTTGCCCCAGGGGCCGCTGAGACCTGCTTCCTTCCCATTGCTCTTGGCTGGCCTCAAAGGCTGTTGGGTGCCTGAGAGCCCTGGCCTGCGCTCAGGGGCCTCAGAGCCCAGGGGCTGCGAGCACGGGGCAGTGCGGCTGCAAGCTGCTTACCCTGTCCAGCTCAGAGTCGGGGTCTCTCAAGACCGCCTCCATCATGTGGGCAACCACCTGAGTGTCTGAGACCCTTGGGTCTGTCATGCCCTCGATGGTTGTCAGGAGGAAGTGCGTCCTCTCGGAGGGGAAGAGAAAGCGCCCGAATACCTGTGGGAGGAAAGACCCGTGGCACCGAGCGTGCGCCCTGAGCAGCTGAGAGCAGAGCTTGGGAGAGAGAGTGCCGGAGCGGTGCTGGCACAGTGCCTGCAGGAGAGCTGGGCGCAGGGGCTGTGCTAGGACGGGCTGACTGCAGCCTGGGGGTAGTGGGCAGCGAGCTGCCGGGGTGCAGGTGCACAGCTGGGGTCAGGGTCACGGTGTGCTGGCGCTACAGGGAAGCAGAGCTCGCAGGTAGCCAGGACAGCTGGAGCTGCTGCTCTGCCACTGGGACAAAGCCTTTGGCTACGCCAGGCTCAGGGAGAGTGAGACATCCCTGCGCCCGAGGCCTGGGAGGCTGCCACGCCAGCCCCACTGATTATGGATCCCTTTGTTCCTCGAGGCTTCCTGCCAGCCCTGTGGCCAAGAATGCCAGCGAGGGAGGGGCTTCTCACCGTGCTCTCCTCAGTGGCGTTGCCGGGCCAGAAGGTGTTTGGGCGTCCCCCCTGCCACTTCATCTCTGGAGGCGCGGGACTGTCATCTGCCATCGTGCTCCCTGTGCAGCAGGGGAAACAGAGCAGTCAGGAGGAACGATGGCGAGTTGGAGATGGCAGACGTCCGAGAGAAGCTCTGTGGCTTGCAGAGAGGAGCTGTCGCTAGCGTGTGGGGAGCAGAGCGTCTCCTAGGCATTTCCAGGTGGCAAAGGGGAAACTGCCTAGTAGGATGCAGAAAGGCAGAAGAGTTTGGTCTGGCTTTCTGCTCGGAAGCACGACAGCAGCCCTGGGAGGCTGCTGCCACAGGCTCTGCAGTCTGCTGGTTATCAGGAGAGTTCCTGAAGCACTGCTTCAAGGGCCGTAACAGCCCTGGATCACGTCAGTGAGGCGCCTGCCGATTTTGTTTCTCGCATGGCCGAGGCAGCGTGGCACCTTGCCTGGCCTTGCCTGGGCTGTGGTGTGTGGAAGGCGCCTGCCCGCCCCAGCTTCTCTTACTCTCTCGCAGCAGAATGACCCGGTAGAAATCGTGAAGCGCCTCTGCCGCCCCATGGCTGATCGCCTGGTCCTCCTCGGCGCAGCACAGCGTGAGGCGCCCCATCAGCTGCCCCAGGAAATCCAAAGGCCTCTTTTGGAAGAGCAAAGCGCTGGCACTGCTTCCTCCACAGCTGGGCGAGTCCTGGGGGAGGCAGGAAGGACTGGTAGCAAGGCTAAGCTGCGGCAGCGGGGACCAAAGCCCTGGGCCCCACACAAGAGCGGGCCCAGGCCTGAGTGCCGCATGAGCCAAAGCTTTGGAAGCATCTGCCCAGCCCTGCTCCCAACAGTGACGAGTGGGGTGCAGAGCTGTGTGTCCCAGCCTGCCCGCCCCTGCCCGCTGCCAGTTCTGTTGCCCGGCCAAGGGCAACCTCCTCCCGCTCTGGGCAGCCCCGGAGCCAGCATGTGGCAGCCCTGACAAGGCGAGGAGCATGCTGCCTCCCTGCCTTGCCTTGCAAGGCTTTTGACTGCCATGCCTGTGAGCCCGTGCCACTGGGGTGCCAAAACAAGGAGTCAGAGCTCGGGTCTCCCCGCAGCCCGCGGCTCCTCCCCACGCACGCTCATGCTTCCACACGGCTGACGGAGCGCTTCCTTCTGCTCCCGCTGGCCTCCCCGTCCCCAAGAGCACATCAAGCCAGGTGCCCTCTCCTCCTGCCTGAGCCTGCCTCAGAGTAGGGTTGCCCACGGCCTGGAGCCACCCGGTTACCTCCAGCAGAGAAGAGCTGCCCAGGAGCCGGCTCAGCCACGCGATCCTCCCCACGGCCCTCTGGCGCTCAGCTGCTTTCTGGGATGCTGTGAAGGGCAGCAGCACCTGAGGAGACCAAAGCTGCTGGTCGGCGCTGGGACCTGACGGCCGCTCCGGGAGCAACAGCTCTGCTAAGCGCCCGGCAGGGCTGACGCCTCTGCTGCCTTCCATGCGCGCTTCCAGAAAGGGCCTTGCGTCCCCTCCTCACGCCAAACTCCTTCCACTGCTTTGGTGCAAGGGAAGGCTTTCTGGGGCGAGGGGCCGAGGGGCGGAGGGCAAGGCTGCCCCCCGCCGTGATGCTGGCGGGGGAAAGGACTCTGACTGCCACCAGGAGAGACGGCCGGCTCAGCCAAGAGCATGGCGGGGCCCCTGCCTGCCTCCCCGCACAGAGGTGGGCCCCACCCCACAGCACGCTCTCTGTGCCTGGTCCCAGGCAGGGCTGGCCCCTTGACTCGAGAGGGTGGCTTCCCTTTGCAGGGAGCAAGAAGCCCTGCCACTGCCCCCCTAACTCTTTGCAAACAGCAAACCTGCAAGATGTTCTGCAGCCGCTGCAGACAGGAGGCCTGTGACTCAAACACCAGCACCTTCAGCATCTCATCCAGAGCATCCAGGGTCTGCAAGGGGGGCAGAGGGTGGGCACCCCTTCCCCGGACCCTCTTGCTTGCAGGAGGCTGGTGCAAACCCCTTCTGCCCATGGCAGGCACCTACCTGAGGGTAGAGTGAAGCATCCAGGCTTTGCATCTGCTCTTGGGGAGGAAGAGCGAAGATGCTGGTGATGCAGGTGCAGAGCAGCCTGTTGTCCTGGGTGTCCTTCAGGAACGGCCGCTCTTTGCTGGCAGCAGAGAGAGGTGCTTGTGGAGCGCTGGGGCAGGGAGCAGTGCCCAGATGCCCCGGCAAGGCGGACACAGCCATGGGGGGGTGGCAGTGCCCAGGCTGGTAGCCACAGGAGGTGGGGAAGCCCTGCAGAGAGGCACCGCCTCCCTCTGCCATGACGCAGACCCGGGGGCCCAGGACAGTGCTGGCAGGTGGGGCGCCAAAGCCGCTCCACCTCCTGCCTCTGCCCTCAGGGGAAAAGCCCAGAGACACCCCTCTGCTCTCCCGCCTGCCCCACTGAGGGCGAGCGCGGAGGCCCGACACACTGCACCGTCCAATGGGGCTCGGATGGGGTGGTCGGGGCTGTGCCGTGGGCAGGCCCCGGCTATGCCGGCGGCTGGCGCAGGTACCTCATTGCGGCAATGGCCAGCATGGCTTGCTGCCGCACCACGGAGTCCAGGCGGTCAGGGGACTCTTCTTCCAGCAGCACCTGGGGAGCACAGGCAGCATGGGGCACGGGAGCTGCCAGCCCCCAGCGAGCAGTTGCCAGCCCCCAGCAGGCACCCCCATCCCACAGCTGGCACCCTGGCTCGGCAGCCCCTGCCGAGGAGGGCTGTGCCCACGGGGGCCTGCCCACCCCTCCCTGTGTCTGGGTGCCCCAGTCCCTCGCTCACCTGGCTGGCTTTGCCCCCTCCCACAGCCCCTCCGGCTGCCCCCTCACCTCCATCTTCTCCGCCAGCTCGCAGAAATCAGCCAGGTAGCGGCCCATCACCTTGGCTCTGCAGAGGGTGCGGATGGAGGCCAGAAACCTCAGCTTCTGCGCCTCGTCCTGACAGCCGGGGACGCGAGAGACAAACAGGGCAGGTGAGAGGGCAGAGGCACCGCCGGCAGCACCGCAGCCTCGAGGGGCACGCAGTGACGGCGCAGGCCACCCAGAGGCAGCAGCTGGGCACAGCCAGCAGCCCTCCCAGAGCCTCGCAGCAGGCAGCGGACGCGGAGGCAGCCAGCTGGGAGCTGCAGGCACTGCCGGGCTCACAAGGTCTCTAGTCACCTGTTCGGGGCCTGTGGGAAAGGCCTGCAGATACTTCAGGGCTTCCTGCTCCTCTCGCTCCAACTCCAGGCAGGAGACAGAAGAATCCGAATCTGGGGAAGAAAGTGAGCAGGCAGAGCTGTAGGTGCTGGCAGGAGGCAGGAGCTGTGGCCTCTCCTCAGCACCAGGCCTGCTCCCGTGGACACAGCGAGCCCCGGCTCGGGGCACTGATGCCCCGTCTCGCCCAGCCACCCCCAGCAGAGGGGCAGCGAAGGTCCCCGCTGCGCTGCCTCTCCTGGCCTGTGCCGCGGCGCAGGAGCTGGGTCCCCTCTGCTGCTCTCGCTGCCTGGGGCTCGCCAGCTCCCAAGCCCGCTGCAGGCCCAGGCATCTGGGCACCGCCACCTCGGGACCTCCGACAGCAGCCTGCGGGGGCGATGGGAGCTGGGGCGGAGCAGGGCCGGCTCCTGGCTCCTGGCTCCCGGCTGCCAGCCCCACGGAGTCGCTCACTCACCTTCCTGGAAGGTCTGCGGCTCGCACAGCTCATGGGTCTCGGCTTGGCAGCTGCTGTCGCTGAAGGCATCATCGTCATCGTCCCCGGCCAAGAAGGGAGTGCTGGGATACCCGTCCTCCTCCAGCACCAGCGTGGGCTTGCTGAGGTCTCTGTCGTCCAGGCACAGGAGGAGGTTGCTGGTGGCTCCCGAATGCTCCCAAGCCGCAATGAGCTCCCTGAACTTGTCCACTCCCATGGACACAGCGAGTCCCGGCCCCAGGGTAGGCTGTCCAGGACTCGGAAAGGTGGAGCCAGAAGAGGAGTCCAACGTGAAGACCGGTGTTTGTTCTGTGATCGCATGGCTATTGCTAGGCAGTGGTCTGGGGAAAAGGGTTGTTCCGTGTTCCGTTTTAGAAAAGCTACCTGTTCTCTTCTGGGGCTTGGTGAGGATACAGCTGTGGTACGAAGGCCTGCCCTCCCCAGCGGCCCCCTCTTGTGTAGGACTGTGTTCTCTGGAGACTGACGCGACGTAGGGAAGCAGCCCGGCTCTGGGGGTGATGTGTTGTTACAGCCGCTGGGTTTCCCTTCCTGCCGGAGAAGTCACCTGCAGCAGACTCCTCCCAAGGACTCCTTTGCTTCTTTTTGGCACCTGACTTGATGCCCAGACGCAGGTGTGCCAGTGGTGGTAAACACCGGAAAGATGGGGAAATGCTCTGCTCTCAGCAGGTTGCTGACTGCCCCTGCAGCTGTTGCTCTGACAGTTTCACAGAAGGGATCTTCAGCCCTCCCTTTGCCCCTCTCTCCGTTTGCTGTCGGCCCTGTAGCCAGCCTCCAGCCTCTGGAGGTGGGCTCCTCTCTGCTGCTCTTGGGAGCAGCTTTGGGGTCAGCTAGAGCAGCAGCCATGCAATCTTGTAGGGACACAGAGCTTTTACAGCTCCACGGCCATCATTAGTGATCCCCGGGAAGTGGTGCAGCAGTGCCAGGGCATTGTTCTGGCTTTGAGAAGCGTGGAGATGCCCATCAGTGAGTTCTGTGCCTTGCAATCCTTTCAAAGTTACTGAAAGCAAAGAATTTAAAGTCACATTTCATCATACTGTGAGTTGAATTTTGCTGACAGAGAATATACAGAGGTAAGCCTTACATCTACAGATACTGGGCCCATAAAAGCAAACACCTGGTCTTTCAAGCAACAAATTACAATTGACTTCCAACACATAAGCCTCTCCTGCTTAGAAGCTAATCAAGTGTACATAAAACGCTCCAAAAAGCCCCTCCCAAAATAGCCAAACCCACCTTTTGAAACCAGGACACTTCTGGAGTAGAGTCTCCTTTTAGCACACGGGACACTAAGCCTTTAACTATGAGAAGGCATTGCATACAGTTTGATTCTACATATATTCCAAGCTTTTATCCATCCTTAAGAAATTACTTTTTACTACTACTACGAAAGCTCAGTACTGACAGAAGTTTTCCAAGCACACAAATATACTGATTCCTCAAGTTAATAGTCTCCTGCAAAAAAAGCTGAGCTTGCATGTATAGTGGTAATACAATCTCCGTTACCTTGGACGTCACACCAGTAGAACCATGAAAAAGGCAATATTTAACCAGCACATATAGAACTATTCATACTGGGACTTGACAGATATTGTACAGAACATTGTGTATAATTCTGGTCTCTTTTGAGGAAGAAAAAAAAAAAGGAATTGATATTCAAGCAAAAAGCAACAAAGGCAGGCTGTGAAGCTGCTCCAAAAATGAAGTGCCTGTCATTCAAAAGGACACGGGGACAATGTAATGTAAGGGAGTAAAATGAAGACATATGTAACAATCACGTTTCCTCTAACAGAAGGTGCTCTAGGGACAGAGAACCAGTTGAGCTCACAGGAAAGGCTGGCACCAGAACAAACATACATCAAGTTGCCACCAATAAATGTCAGCCCTGACAAGAAAATTCTGGAAGGAGCTCTCAGTCAAGGGAATCTTTCACAGGGGAGCTCAAGGCCATTTACAAAAACCATTCCAGGATACATTTGCCTGTAACAGGTGACTAAACTCCTGCACACAGGAGATTCTTTGGGAGGTGAGGAGATATCAAGGGAAAACAGGCAAACGGGAATCCCAACCTGAGGTTCAGTGAGAAGCACAGGAAACGATACACTGCCTTTCTAGCCTGGAGGCTAACCACACCTCCCAAGCACACATCAGTCCTCAGCGCATGATGAACAATAAGAGCCAGGAACTGAGGAGGAAAACCATGACAGATGGACAGCTGGTTGTGCCCATGCCATGGAAGGCATCAGGCCATCTTCTAGCACATTTCAACCCCAGGCATCACTTTGAGAAGTTTTAGAGTAGAAAAGCAAGTCCTGAAACAGCTGTTTGGAAACAGAGTGTCCATTCCAAAAAAATCACAAAAAGGGAATGCAGAGAATGCAGCATAAGGTGTACATGCCAACTTGCCCCTCTGACTTCATTCACCCTTTCTGAGGAAGAAGGTATGTCCTCTCTGCCCAGAGGATTCCTCTACTATGGCCATGCCTATCCATCTGTAAGGAGAAAACTCTGAAGAAAAGAAGGAAATATAAACTCGTGTCTCTTAAGCACGCATGCTCTGCTAAGAAGGAAATTCTGCCTTAGCTATCCATTTTTAGTCTAGATCTCTTCTGGCTTGACAGTGGGGCAACAGTCAGCAGGAAAGCCTTGATCCACTCCTCAGCTGAGAGGCAGCCTTCAGGAAAAAAGCAGAAAGAAACGCTGTCCAAAGATAAAGATCCCAACCCTGCTTTTCTTGTGGACAACTTAATCATCGTATTTGTTCCAAAAGGCATTGCAGCAGCATCTGTCACATAACTTAGGGCTTCCTGAAAAAAAGCCACCTTTCCCTTCAAAATAACTGCTTCAGAAGGACAGTCAAGCCTGACCTCCTGTGTCCCAGAATTACATTCTCCATAGAAGAATTTTCCTCTGGTGGCGTTTAGAAGTGTCTGAAAGATTCCCTCCGCAAGGGTGGCATTTCTCCACAGGAAGCCAAAAGGGAACTTCAGACACCAACTTGTAGCAGCAGTAACCTTTCCTTCTCCTAATGTGAAGAAACATGGTTGCAAATTCTCACATACCTTGCTGTACACACCTAGGAATTAGCTCTGGCCACCTCCAAAGAAATGGGTCAGAAGACTCACTACATCAGAGGCTTAGAGCACTTGGGATTGTTCCTGTTGATCTTGCTCGCATTGCTATTTCCACAAGAAGGAGGAGGGCTATCACTTTTACAGTGAGGAAAGCCACAATGTCCTTGAGAACAGAGTCTTGCCCAGTGTACAAAGTGGAGTTTCAGCAAGAGCATGTCAGACTAAAACTCCCTCCGAAAAAGGCAGAAAATAGGTAAGATTCTTCTACTTCTTGACACTTCCTTGGGAACCGGAAGAGCTAGAGGTACTTGGATTACAACAGGATCAAGATCAGGGCAGGACCATGAACACACCAGCACAGTGGCACGAGTGACCAAAGGGAGGCTATAGAGACTGATACTTAAGTGCCAGAAACCTCTTCACGCTGCTTTGGTTTTCCAAGTGTATTTAGTTGCAATCAGGTTTATCACCAGACTGGCCTGCACCAGCTAGTGGGGAGACCCTGTAGCCTGGGTAAGTCTTTGCGCATGAGGGTCAGGGCCCTGAGGGCATGGACAGCCCTTAAGGGCCCTGACCACCCACACCCTCTTCCCAGCGGCCCAAGACTTCACTGAAGATCAGCCCTGCACCTTCAGTCCCTGTGGTGTGGGTAGGGGTACTTCTTTGCCTGTTGGGAAAACATGCTCGGCCTCACTGCTACCTGGAGCTGGGGACATGAAGCTGCGGCAGCCTTGCTTCTGTTGGGCTATTGGAGTCGGCATCTCCCGTCTCACATGGGAGCTCCCACCGCTGCTGTCACTGCTGGCCCCTCTGTAGCATTGGCCTTGTTCAAAAGCGCGTCTAGGGGAGGTACCTTCCCAGCTGCTCAACTCCACCTACAAATGCAAAAGAAAGATGGTTTCCTGCCTCTTCCCACCTGCAGCAACCAGCCTTTTCCTTGCATTGGATTTCCCTGCAGGAAAAGGCAAGAGCTGTTCAACCCCATGGGCTATCCCACAGGCATTTCTATGGCCACTGCAGCATGCATAGCTCTCTCTGGATCACCTCCCCTTTCAGCTAGGAAGCTCATAATTAAAAGTCAGACCCTGGACTGCGGAATCGAGGGTCTCTGGGTGCTGTAGGGGCCCTCCCCCAGGCACCCTCCCCCAAGGTAAGCACTGCCCCAGGGCCAACACTCCACAGCCCAGGGACTGGCTGAGGCCCACAGGGGACAAACGACATTCCCCAGACCTGCCTGCCAGCAGTGCGCTGGAGCTGGGAGAGAACCCAGGTCTTCGGGCTCCCAGTCAGCCCCTCCCTTCCTCTACCCCACACACCCCTGCCCTTCCCCTTCCCACCCAAACCTCAAGGAGGAGGGCAGGCTTTGTGCACCAGCCCCCACAGCACCCCCACACACAGCCCTGCTGCCCCAGGGCTGTGGGCACAGCAGGCGCAGCTCTGGGCTGGGCACTGTGCTCTCTGGGCAATGGGGGAGTGCATGCGCTGCTCTCTTTGGGCACGTGTGTGCAGCAGGGCTGTGTGCAGCAAAGATGGTGCAGATAGGTCTCTTCTCCCCATTCTCACTCACAGCTATTAAGGGGCATCCTTAGCCACAGCATCCTGCCTACTTCTGCAACACACCCATTTAACACTAAATTCTCTTGCTCCAAACCAACTGCAGCAGGTGTCTTGGCGGCTAAGCCACTTGCACCGCTCAACCACAGCCACGTGTCAGCAGACAAACAACTCAAAAGGTGCAAAGCAACAAGACAAGGGAAGAGAAGAAAGAGGAAAAAAGAAGAATTAGGAATTTTAAAGGTGTCCACACATGAAATTATTCTCAGGCTGTCTCATCTACTGGCATTACTCAGTGCAATGTGCCATGGATGTTAGAGGCATTATGATGGTCAGACCTAGACACCCAGCAGAGCAAAATACAAGTTATCCTTGGACTTACCCTGAGATCTGCACTGTGGCAAGCTTCTGTCCCTTCTGCAGCACCTTTCCTGAGGCAGGCTGAGAGGATGCAAAAAGAAAGAGTGCCCATGGCCTCTACCACAACGAGCTGGATTTTCAGGAACAAGGTGCTCTGAAAGACAAGAAATCAACTGGCCTGCTCCATCTGGGAAAAAACATTTTCACACCCAATGGACAAGTTGTGTCAATCTCCTGGCAAACATCAACAAGCTGTACAGTCCATTACAGCATGCCTTTACCTGAAACGCCGGGCCTACTCTTCAGTTTGCCTGTACTGACAGCAGATCTGCCCCTCTCCAGCAACTCGCTCCACAGCACGAGAAAGTGCCCAGTGTGCTCTGGAGAGCACCAGCAAGAGAAAGACCAGAGTAACATTTTGCCCCTCGTCTCCTGGGGGATGTTGTAATGGCACTGTCATTTCCGAGGCCTGACAAGCCTTCCTTGACATAACTTGAGGGAAAAGCCCCCGGAAAGGTTACACAGTACCTGCTGACATTCTGCTACCATGAAGATCCGGCTCTTGCCAAGAAGCACATCCGTACTTCAGAGATGCCGACACGCCAGGCTCCCAAACATCCCCGTGCGACTCCGCAGTGACCGACCAAGCATGTTGCAGGTTGCCTACACGCAGCAGAGAGAGCACAGGCGGCTTCACCGACTAGCATCAGCCTCAGCCCCCAGCAGCAAAACACAAAGCATCCTTCCCTTACAGAGAGCAGCAAACCTAGGGAAGCCTCACCCCCTGTCACTGGATTGCAGAATCACAGAATGGTTGACGTTGGAAGGAACCTCTGCAGATCACCTAGTCCAACCCCCCTGCTCAAGCAGGGGCACCGAGAGCACGTTGCCCAGGACCACGTCCAGACGGCTTTTGAATATCTCCAAGGAAGGAGACTCCACAAACCTCTCTGCACAACCTGTTCCAGTGCTCTCTTACCCTCACACTAAAGGAACTTTCCCTCGTGCTCAGTCGGAACTCCCTATGTTTCACTTTGTGCCCGTTGCCAGCTTCTGCTGGCAAGAAGGTTCAGAAATCCAGACAGACAGCACAGCTCTGACCTGCAGAGGCCTCGGGAGCTGCCAGCCCTCCTCCTACACACCACACAAAAACAGAGCTATAAAACCCCAGCCCCTGCCCCACACACTTCACACTTCACAGCTACACCACTTCCCCACTCCTTGCACTGGGCCAAGACATCTGCAGCTGTTGAGGAGCTTCACTCACCTCGGCGAGTCTCTGCTCTCCTTCACCTCGCTTGTCTCTGGACGCACAAGCTGCCCACTTGCACAGAAAAAAACCCACAGTCACTTCCCTTCTGCTGTTGTGGAATTTCCTAAGGAGTGGAAAACAGAGGGAGAATTTTCCTCTCTCTTGGTTTCCTGGCCCTCTTGCCCTCTCAGCTGGTACATTAAGAACAGGACGAGATGCCTTTGGGCTTTCTCTAATGGCTTAGCCTCATTAGTATGGGTTCAGGCCTCATGAGGAGGTGTTCCAGGCATTCCTTTCCCAAGCCAAGTAGTGCTCACGTGCATGTGACTCCCGGCTGGGAAGAACCCCCTCTGAAGAAGACAGCCCCAGATGCCCTTGTGCCTTCCTTTCTTCTGGCAGCAAGTGGCTGCTTAAAACAAAGCAAAAAAACAAACAACACCTCCCCCCCCCCCCCCCCCCACACACACACACTCACTTATCTCCCTATCTCAGGCCAACAGAAAGAAGCAAAGGACACTGCCTGGCTGGGCAATAAAGTGTCACAGGATATTCACTGCAGGGCACGTAAAGCATCTGGGGCAGAAAAGCCCCAAATCTTACCTTTACATGCACAGTGACAGCCTGTCACCTCATGGTTATTGGTCAAGAAGACCCAACCACTCAAACAGACATGGCCATGAAAGCACATGCTCCTGTCAGGTTAGCTAGAGATTTGTGCTATGCCAGCTAATACACACAGAAATGTTTGCTAACACTGAAGAGCTGCACTAATTTGGAAGCTCCTGAAGTGGGGACAAGGGCAGCCAGCAGGAGTTACAAAGCTCCTGGAAGAACGCAATGCCTCCCATGGAGAGCACGCTTCCTCTTACAGTCAGGCTGCAACTAGGAAGCACTTCCTTCACATTCTTCCCTCTCTTCAAAAGCCTAGCTTTACCAATTGCTCTCTAAAGTCCACACATTTGTGCCAGAGGCTACCATTTATTTGACAGCAAAGCTTTGGCTCTGAGTAGACTGGGAAGGTGGCAGAACCCAGGCATCCAAGACCCCACACAGAGGGCACAAAGCACGACGAGATCAAGAACTCATGTCCCAGTACCTCCGACTTGCAGCAAGGCAATCCCAGAGATTGCTGGTCTGCATCGAGCAGAAAAGCAACAACATCTAATCCTGTGTTAAACAGAGAGAACCTGAGAAATCCTCTTGGGGGATCAAAGCAGAAAAGCATTGGCTGAGCAGTTACTTACAGCAAAGCTTCATAAAGCTTGCCGCCTTTTGCTCCCCTTGCATCAAAGGATTTCCTGGTCTTCTCTCGGACCCGTTCTTAAGACAGAGTTGTTAAATGCGACACAGCACAACCTTGGGCTGCAATCCAAACAAAATCAAATTGGACTATCCTTACTTGCTGGTGCTCCTCACAAGCAAGCGCTCAAGAAAAGCCGGTTTGACTCACCACCAGTGCTCAGCGCATTCTCAAGAGAGTGGGCACTAAGATGCCGTCCTCTTGGGAGACATACACTCCTCTGCTCCATCTTCTTATTGCTCCGTAGCCCCCAGAAATTACTTTGCGATAGATGAAAGTACCCAAAGCATGAACCGCTGGCTAGCCTTCCTTCTTTCTTTACACCACAAATTTCACGTAGCAATTGGTGATCTGTATAATGAAATGCAAGCTCGAGATGAAAAATACAACACTGCTTTACCAAAGGAAAAGTACACCAACACTTGACTAATGCCAGGAAGTAGCACCAGACAAGAAGGACAGGCGCTTTCAGAAATACTGCGCCCTTCAAGGCTGAAAACCACAACCTGAACACAGATACTTCGGAGAGCTGCAGTGGGAGGAGTGTCCCGATCCAATATCGGGGGGGTTTCGTTATGATCCCAAGGACGAGATTAAGACGCTAAAACCAGTCAAATATCGTACAACCTTTTAACTTTATTTTCCACGGAGTGGGGAGAAAAGGTGGGGAAAGGCAAAGGGGAGAAGAGAGAGAAAGAGAAAGAGAGAGAAAGAGGGGGAGAGAGAAAGAGATATCACCACCCGTGGATCCAGCGGCGTCCTGTTGGTCCTCTTCACCCTGGGGGTAAATTTTAGCAAAGCGCGTGCAGTAATTACAACTCGAGCAGGGTCCGACCCTAGGTTCCCGCTGAGAAGTTCGGAGCCAAATCAAGGCAAATTAAATAAATAAATTGTAATGACATGCATACAGTAGTTACAGCTCGAGTTGGGTGCCTCCGAAGAGGGACCCCGAGCAAAGAAATCCCTGGGCAATTATACTTTCCAATCTAAGCTCTCCACCCCTCACGCAGTAGTTTGGACCAATAGTAATATTTAGGTCTGGGGTCTCCTGCTCCTTATTGGGTCCCTAGGTAGGTTGTTTACTGTTGTGGTTTCTGCTGACAGATGTGTTTTCATTCTTCGGGTCCTGCCCTTATCTCTCAAGGCCCTGACAAATTATTACTTCCCCAGCAGTGATAGTAGGTGTTATTTCCCAAGGTCCAGACAAAGGGAATATAATCTGTACCCCGAGATAGCCCAGACGCCCCCCCCCCCCCAATCAGCATTGTTTCAGCAGCGAGAGGAGGCCCTGCTCCCCAGGGTCCCGGTGCCCAAGCAGGCCTCACTTCAAAGCCTTGACATCCTTCCTCCCAGAGTGTGAAGCATGGGAATGCAAACTGCTGGTAACTCCCTTGTCTTTCCCGCCTGCATCAGCTCTGGGGCCCTTTCTCACTGAACTAGGGAGTGCGGCCTAAGGCTTCAGCAAATTTAGCTACTCATGCTAAGCAAGTTTTATAAAAGTTGTGCTAGTCCCAAAGTCTCTGCCCGATCATGCCCTGGTTCGGCGCAGGCTCGGTGTGTCCCAGGTGGTCGCAGGGAGACCATTTTGGGGGTCGCAGCAGCTCAGTCCTGTTCCCGCCGGGAACAGATGGCTGGTTCGGGGTTATGGTTTGCTTGCACCTTACGTACCAAGAAATGTTTAAGGCAAAAGTTCACTCATCTGTCCGCCACAAGGGGTCAGCAAAGAATTTGGAAAAGGAAACTCACATACACCATCCAGGGGTATTCTTCAAGATGTACTGAAGGAGAACACCACTGTGCTGCAGCAAGGTTTACCTCAGCCTTCAGCCAGCCAAGCTCCTTCAGCCTGTGGATGCGCTCACAGGTGACACTGAGGTTGGAAGCACTGCTCCTCATCTCCTCTGGCTTGCCTTCCTCACAGGCAGCAAGGACCCCTCTCACCAGGGCCTGAAAAACACAGTCACAGGGGAAAGGGCTCAGGAACACAAAGTCCGGAGCACACTAACCTGTGTGCAGCAGTCAGCTGAAACAAGGCCTCTTAAAGCCTGTCAAGCTACAGCTTGGAAACAGCACGAGTGTTTCAGAGCACTGCATCACTGGCTTCCACAGTTTGCTGCCCAGGTAGCAACAGCAGCCTGGTTTTGGGTTTGGGGATTTTTTTTTCTTTCAGAGTCCTAACTGGGGAGGGCAGGGTTGTTTCAATCTGTTTTCACAGCAGTGCTCACAGGTGCAAGACAGGAAGCTGACAGAAAACAGGAGCACTAGCAAACACAAGCAAATGGCTGAGGAACAAACACAAGAACAGCAAGAGCCTCCTCTCCCACATCAGGCTGCAGCCCTCCCAACACTCACCTCCAAGCCAACCACAGCAGGCATTCTCCACACCAAGGCACCCAGCAACACAGGAGCCTGGGAGCTCTTGAAGGTGGTGAGCTTCAAAGGCAACTGTGCTGACAACACAGGGGGGAATGGATGTCACTACGCAGCAGTTGAGGCAATCACAACTCCCTGTCAAGCAGCTGACTCGTTGCAATACGGAAGCTGGCATCCAAGTCTGCTTAAGGAAGGCAAAGAAAACATGGGCCTGTTAGCATGAAAGACTCTCATCTGCAATAGCCCCTCCTTCTTGCTTGAGGCTGGGTTCACAGAATTCAGAAAACACCCTTTTCCCTCAGACCACCAGCATTACGCTGCAGGCTTCAATAAACCCTTCTTTTGCTCGTCCTTTCCAAAACGGATTGGAGCAAGCAAGGACAGACAGCTTGACTAGCAGGCAAGGACAAAAGTCTTGCTCACACACAAAAGGGCAAGAAAGATATTTTGTACACACAACACATCAACCAGCAAATTCCGCCCTTCCCAAACTCCCAAGTGCCTGTGGAGGGATGGCCACTTTCAAACTGGGCACCCATGTGCTACTCAGTCCAAAGCCAAATAGAGGCAAGAGAGCCACAGTGTTGGCTGAGTATACACAAGCACTAAGGAGCTCAGCAAAGCCTCCTACACAGCTCTCTCTTCAGCTGAGATTGAGAAGAAGAATTCTCATTTCCACGCTTAAGCCTGGATTTCTCATCTCAGGCCTTATCACAGCTGAAAATCCAAGAGGCGCACCACATTTCTCACGAGACATGCAAGAGGAGACTAAACACGCATTGCAACCTTGTCCTGGAAGTCAGCTGAGCTGGTGCCCTGTGCGCCTTCAAGCGTTACCCCACAGGTAAGAGGCAAAGAATTAAAACGGCAGAGAGCGGAGTGCTCCGACGGGCACAGGCACAGAAAAAATGTCAGCAGGAGACCTCTGTCAAAGCACCATCTGTTGAAGAAGGCTCCCCCTTCCCCTGGGAAAAAAACCTGGCATGACAGAGCGCTCTTTACTCAACAACATACACGGCAGAGGGCAAACATTTATGGTTGAAAACACTCAGTCGGCTTTCCCTAAACAAAGGAGAAATAAACACACAAGCTTACCCCTGCACTGGCCTCTTTCAGGGCTCTGTCCCGAGAGTCTTCTGCTGGTCACAAGCATTTCCTGCTAGTCTGTAAAGCTCAAGAGAAGCAGAGAAACAGGCTCTATCAAAGTCGTCACGTTCAGTTCTGATGAATCCACCTCCTGCTTAAGAACGGCTTTCTGCAGAGCTGAATTTGCCTGGAGCCTCCGTTGCACACATGAACAAGGGAAGACAGCACATCAGCTTCCAGCACTACTCTTCTGGAGCAGCAAGAGTGGGAGAGAAGGAAGAGCTGGGCTCCTCTCTGACTTTCTTCCCTCCACACTTGCCCAGAGACCTTTTCTTGCTCTCGAGCAGCTTCACTACATGGAAAACAGGGAAGCCACCAGCACCTCCTCTCTAAAGCACTTGGTGACCTCCTTGGGAGGAATGCTGCAAGCTAGCTGTTATCCTGCAAGGGAAAAAGGAACATTTGCAACCACACTTGCGTCCAAGGACGGTTAGATCACTCAAGCTGAAGACCAGCACACGGACTTACAAAGGAAAGCCTTCAAGATGTTCACTTCCTCCTTTTCAGAGGCTAGGCAGGAAAGTGACCATCCCCGTTTGGAAAGCAGTTATCATGAAAGCCACACAGACTCTGCAGACCAAGCAAATACACAGACACTGAAGATGCCCCTACACAGGCCCCCTTCTCCTCCCAAACAAGCAGGAGTTGCATTGTCACCAAAGTCCTGACTGTTCACTCCACTCCTGCTCTGGCTTTGTGCCTAAAACACGCCTCATCTGAAGGCCTCATGCATGCTGGCAGCAGCACCATTAGGCTAAAGCCAGAGCAACGCACACGCCAGCTCCTCCAGGACAAAGAGAACCAGGTCTGCTATCCTTGTAGGTTTTTAAGGAACTCCTTGTTAACACCTGAGAAGACCCACACTCTTGGGAATTAAGGAAATCCTTACCCGGCAACCCAAACAACCACTAGGCTTGGCAGGCACCAGACTTCCGAGCTGGGAGGTGCAAATACACCAGCTCACCCCAACAGCCTTTGAAGCGGAGCCAGCAGCGGCCGGACTGCTGAGGCGCTTGTGCATCCCGGCGCAATTCAGGGGACGCCCACACCGTGACGGGGGAGGGAGGATGAGCACCCTCACTGTCGGTTAGGTAACTCTTTTGCTCATAAGCACGTGAATTAACAAACTATCAAGTTAACCAATCGGTGAACCATCCAATTAAGTAACTACAGAATTAATGATTTAGGCTAGCGTACAGAGGAAGGATTAACCCTTTCTTTGCTTTTTCATTTCTTTACCTAATAAGCTCATAAAAGCAAAGTTTGCTTCACAAGTACGCTGTCCCGTAAATCTGAGAGAGCACAACGTGACACAAAGATCCGCCTTGGCAGCGGGCAGACCTCCAACCGACACTCACGCTTCGCTCACGCTCATTGGGCTTTAAAGGCATTCAAGCCAGGATGGGAAGAAGAGACTCTGTACCTGACCAGATCCTTTCTCTGAGACCACTCTGCACCCCAAGCATCACCACGTTGGAGATCTGCACTGACGGACAAGGGAGTGTTAAGAGAAAAACCACAAGGCATCTTTCCAGGACAATTAGATGTACGGGGCTCTCAGGTTACGGGTGATAATGCAGACAAAGTCCTCACGCTGACGGGCTGAGTAGGAAGCAGCACCTCCCACAAACTGGCCTTCCAAATAGCATGGGAAGTTTGTGAGGACTGAAGCACAGCATCTGCTGGGGGTTTCACTGCGAGACTCCACACTGGACCCAGGGAGTCATTCGGCAGGAACAGACGCTGCTCCTGACTCACAAGCACAGCTTGTCATTTTGGACCACAAAACATGCTCAACCCACATTCCAGGACCTACGCCAAAATGGGTACAAAACTATTAGCTTTGCAGAATCATGTCACAGACGCGTAACAGAAGTACTTGGGAACTGGCATTTACAGAACAAACATGATGACAAAAAAAATCATGGGGACAACAGTGGACGTGTGCACATGGCATTCTAACAAACTGCTGGAGAGAGAAGAAAACAGTTTGTCAGCAATCCAGCTACTCCTGACCTCTCTGCAGGGCACAATTCAGGACACCTGAAAAAGCAGAAGCTCCAGGAAAGAAACCAACTTGACAGAAACAAGGGAACTGGGCTTGCCCAGAAAAGATGCAGGTCGCTTACTTGCTTTGGAAGCTCTGCCACCAGAAAAACAAACAAACAAAAAACCATACGCACGCCCCAAACAGTCACAAAGGCAGCATTTAAGAGTCCTGTCTAAATTCAGCATGAATTTAAGTACAGGGCACCCAAGGGCGCACAAGGAATTCAGCATCCGCCATTCCTGCAAACAGCCAGACGCTACAACGGTCACCCCGAGGAGAACGGAGCGCAGGCTGCACCTAAGAAAGTCACTGGCACACTAAAGCCTCTCTCGCACACTTTCAACCCACATTTTCCCTTCAACACAAGCCTTACAAAGCCACTGCAGCCAAGAACTTGCCACAAGGGCCTTTCTGCCCTCCTCTTTTTCCTCCTTGCTTTCCAGACAGAGCGTGTTTCATTCGACAGCTTCCGGCAGAAGCAGAAATCAGCATCAACTCACCGGCTCATTCAGGCTTCCTCGACCAAAAGATTTCGGGCTTTAGGCTGAAATGGTCTGTGCTGCCCGTGGGGAGAGGCACCCGGCCAGGACACAGCGCCTGGAGCCCAGCTCACTCCACGGACTCGGGGCCTCTCCTGCCGCCAGCAGAAAGAGCGCATCCTCTCCTCTTCCCTCCGCGCACACACCACCTCCCCTCGGGCCAGCCCCCACGGTACCTCCGCAGGGCCCTGGCCACACGGGCGCTCGCAGAGAGCAAAGGAGGGAGGAAAAGCCACACAATTTCCCTGACAAGCCGTTCGGAGAAGACCCAGCGCCTGCCGGGCTGCACGAAGCCCCCCAAAATAAGGCCTCTGAAGCACGGGAAGAACGGGCAGCTCCTGATTCTCTCCTCCTCGCTCGAGTCTGGCCAGGGTCTTCCACGCCGGGCTCCGCGCTGAGCAAGCAACAGGCAGAAGAGGCTTTGGCTGCCACACACCAGTCTCGGGGAGGCCGCCGGCCCTGCACAGGCCTCCGGCGCCCAGCGCGGCCTTCCGGGCCCCGCAGCTCTCCCTCCCCAGGCCCTCGGGGATCATCTCCGGCAGAGACACGGCAAGGTCTCTCCAGGGCAGCCGCTGCCCCCGCGGCAGCACCTCGGCAGCCCCCCCCACGCCTCGCCCAGGCCCCAGGCCGCGCACGCGCAGCTGCTGCTGCCTCCCCAGCGCCTGCGGCCTCCGCGCACGCGCGCAGCCCCGCCCCTCGCCCGCCCTGCCCGGGGCGCTCTGCCGCGGGGCCCCGCGCTGCGCACGCGCACGCCCACTGCCTCGCCCCGCCCCTGCCCTGCTCGCCTCGCCTCGCCTCGCCCCTCCCCTCCCCTCCCCTCCCCTCCCCTCCCCTCCCGCCTGTGCAGCCCCGGCAGGCCACGCGCCGCCGGAGCCAATGGGGAGCGCGCAGCAGGGAGGGGCGGGGGGCGGAGCGTCGGGGCGGGAGGTGCCGTTGTGGGGCGGGGGTGCGGCCGGCTTGAGCTGGGCCAAAGCCTTTCTGAGCGCGGAGGGGCTTCGTCAGAGCTGGGGGCGACGGCGCGGAACCGGCCCGTTTCTGCCTTGCTCCGCTTCTGCCGTCGCTGTCTCGGCAGCCTGTGCGTTTCCGGAAGGCAGGTAAGGCCTGGAGCTCCGCGAGCCCGCGAGGTGCCGGTGGGCAGAGGCCTGTGCTCTTGCCGGGCTGGGGACGGAGGGGCAGTTTTTGCCAGGAGAGGGTCCGGCTTTGCGAGGAGGCTGTGAAAGGACAGGAGTGCTGTTGGCAGAAGGCTGAGGTGTCCTGGTGCTGCTGCCGGGCTCTGGAGAGGCTCTTGGAAACGCCCGTGTGAGAGCTGGATCGTTTGCTTTGCCAGAGCCTGTGATTCCTGCTGCGGAGCTTGGCTTTGTGTTGGGAAGCGCAGTCACGGCCCCTGGTTTCTCGCCCCGGTTCTGCTGGTGCCTGCAGAGCGGGGGAAGAGGCTCTGGCGTCGGAGACGCCTTGGCCTGCTGGCTGGCAGGAAGCCCTTGTGGCAAGCCTTTCTTCTGTCCTTCTTTTGTCTCCAGAGCTCTGGTGGAGCCAGCGGAGGGCTTCTGGCTGGAAGTCAGTTAACGTGTCAGCTCTGCAGCCGCCCGCTGTGCGGGTGCTCTTGGGGATGGTGGTGGTGGTGGTGGGTGCTGCCTGTGTCTGCTTGTTTTGGAGCGGGTGGTATGGTGGTGAGCTTGTTGACTTCAGGCAGAGCCCGTGTTTTTCTTGCTGCCCAGATATGGCTAAAGTTTGGGAGAGCGTGTGTGAGTGCTACCGCCAAGCGCTGCTGCTGAAGGAGGTGGGGCTCATTTCCTCATTATCCCTCCGACCTTGATGAGTGCTGGCTCCTGCTTGCATGCTGCCATTGAGCAGCCTTCTTCCTGCCTGCCTGGGAAAGCAGAAGCCAGGCCCCAGCAGGAGCCTGCAGGTGGCAGTTTTGCCCAGAGCAAGCTCTCCCTCACTGGAGAGCAGAAGCAAAGCGCAGCTGGAGAAGCAGAGTGTGGGGTTTGTCCTCTGGGGCCTTCTCTAGCTGCTCGTGGCAGGGTGGAACCACCCGCCAGAGATGGTGGCATGCTGTGGAGAGTTTCTGCCAGGTGTGGTCCCTCCTTGGAGGTTCTGAGGCTCCGGGGGTTTTTCCCTGTTTGTGCGTCAACTCTCAGCTGGTGGGAGGTGAAGGAGTGGGAGAGGGGGAGACTGGAGAGTGCAAGGCTCTCCTGCAAAGCGCCCCATCTTGCCCCTTTGGAGATCACCCTTAGTGTGCCCTGACAAGTCTAGTCTTCATTATTGTGTGTGTGAAAGCCCTGCTTTTGTTCCTTTGTTGCTCTCCTGTTTTCAGACTGTCCAGCTAGCAGGCGTGGGTAACATGTCCGTTCTGGAAAACTACTTGCGTGATGCGGATAAGAAGAGTTTCCATGTTTGGAGACGAGTGTTTCGGGTGGACAAGGTGTTTCTGCTGGAGAAGAATCTCAGCTCTGAGAAGAGCCCGTGGCGTGGTAAGAAGCGAGATTCAAAGCTGGGCTTGCCCCTGTGTCGTAGCGAGGATCTGCTTTGTGATTAGTGAAATACAGCTGCATCTTTGGCAGAACTGCCTCCCACTGCAGAGGCAGGAGCCCAGCATGGGCACGCGGGGCACAGAACAACGTCCTGCTGTGCTCATGCCAACTCCTCCTGCTGTCTCCTTGTAGTCTGCTCCCACAGCGTCCAGGCAGCTCCCCCAGGACCAAGGAGGCTGGCAAGCAGCACCTACCTCCTCCAGCCAGGTCCACGGCTGCTCTCGCTGTTCCTGAAGGCTGTTGGAGACTGTTGCAGGTACATGCCCTGGGTTGCTGTAATGACTGTGCTGTTGCAAACGGTGCCAGAGCCCCGTTGTGCACATACCGACTCTGCCAAGATCCCTTAAGCGCTCTTCCGTTGACCATTGCTCTTCCTTCCTTCAGATCTTCTTAGTGGGCTGAAGGCCTGCTCTACCTTTCCAGTGTGTCCTTGCCTCCTGTACTTGCAGGAAGCAGCCACGGACACTTCCCTGGGGCACTGTTGGCTCTAGCAGCAGGACCTGCTGCATTCTGAGGCTGTGGCAATGCGCAGGTCTTTTCCAGACCCTTGGTAGTTGAGATCATTGGTCCTCCCAGACCGCTCAGTGGTGTGTGCAGTGAAGGGAGGAGCCTGGTGTAACTTCAGGCCTCCTCACCTTTCCGGAGCCAAACTCTGGCGACAGGCCGGCTGAAGAGAGAGCCCAGGAGTGAGGGTACGACCTGCAGAAAGCCGTCCCCTGGCGGCAGCTGAGACTAATCGTGTGTGCTGTGGCGTTTCTATGGCCCTGCAGGAAAGCGGCGAGCTGTGCGCGCAGTGGGACCGAGGGCAGAGCCTGGGCTCCTTGTACAGAGAGCGGCAGGAACAAGCAGAGGCCGAATGGGCTGCGTGGGAAGCCTGGTGTGCAGGGGAGGCTCCAGAGCCGGCTCAGGTACCGGCCCCATTGGACACCCTTCAGAACAACGGCCATCCTCTCTGTCACGGAGCCGAGGGCGGGAGGTCCTCTGGCCTTGGGGGCAGTGTTGCTGCTCAGTCAGTGGGACACTTTGCAACTGCAGCACGACTAATTACCACCCGTGGTCTTAGGACTCCCACCCAGCTAGTGCTGGATTACAATTGCATCTCCCTTCCCTGCCCAGCACTTAGTGTCTAGGGTGCAATTTGTTCCCTCCTACTTCACACAGCCCCTCCAAGGCTTTTGCGCATAGACCGGTGGAGAGTCTGCTGGCTTTTCCGAGGCTGTCAGCATGAGCTTGGGACTGCAGCTCAGCCTCACTGCCATGCGTATGCATCCACACGCTCACTGTTGGAAGATACCCCCGCTGCAGTTTCCCCCAGCCCCTCCTTTCTTCTTTGGAGTCCTCATGCCTCATTTGCTGTCTTTCTGCAACCAGCTTCTCACCTCCTCCCTACCTGCCTCTCTTGCTCCACGCAGACTCCTGCCAGACAAACGGCATACACCTCACTGCTTTTTTTCCTTCTTGGTCCCAACTGTGCTGCAGTCAGCTCAGGATGCAGATGCTGCGGAAAGCTCTCTTCTCACCTGCCTGCAAAAGGCAGGGCCTCTTTTTGTTCTTTGCCTAACAGTTGGCCCCGGAGAAAGACCTCCACCCCAGGGAAGCTTCTTGCAGCATTTGGGAGGATCCAGAGCTGACAGGAGCAGAAGTACAGCTGAGAGCAGAGCACACCTGGTAGGAGCATTTGAGGAAGGAAAGCAATAGTTCCTGCCCCACTAATGGCTGTGTGAATCCTGCTGGGTGTTTTTCCATGAGTGCTGCAGCAGCCAAAGGCCAAGCAGCAGAGGGGTGTCCTCCTGAGGAAAAGTCATGGTGTTATGAAATCCCCCTTGCTGGGCTGCCGGGGGTTGGGGAAACAGCCAGTGGGGCAGTGAGGCCTGAAGCTGTGGGTAAAACCTGAGTCCAGAAGGGTTCGGATCGCTTGGTGTGCCCTGCCAAACCTAGCGAGGAGCTCATTGGGAGTTCCTGCCCTGCAAATGGCAATTCCCTCCTCCCCATTTCCCATGCTGTCAGTGATGTCAGCAGGAAAGCAGAGGGCCAGCTGGGAATGGCAGTGAAGCCCTGCTCCCACCCTGCCCTTGCCCTGGGGGCCTGTGGTGGAGAGGTTCCTGGCTGCCCAGCTCCTGCTGCCGGGTGCTTGCCAGAGGGCCTCTGGGAAAGGGCTCCTCTCTTCCCAGTCTGGTTTGCAGGCAGTCAGTCGCTCCTTCTTGGCAGGACTTTGGCCGTAAAGAGACTTGGGCTCCCCACCCTGCCGCCCAGCCCAGGAGAAAGGAGCACAGGGAGAGGTGGAAAAGCCTCCCCCCACCCCGTGGAAGAGAAGAAAGCAGCAGCCAAGCTGGAGACAGTCCAGCCCCAGTAAGTGTGCGCTGAGCCCAGCCCCAGCCTGGGGCGGTCGAGTGTCCCTGACCCCCACAGGGTGTTATGGCTCCAAATCCCGGAGGCCTGGGGTTGCGTACAACACCCTTGGTGTTCTGGTGACGCGTACAACACCCTTGGTGTTCTGGTGACACGGGAATGGCCTGGGTTACACCTCCCTCCTCCCAGGTGTTATGGAAATTAGGCTTGTCGGCCACCATAACAGGGCCCGACCCTAGGTTCCCGCAGAAAAGTTCAGAGCCAAATCAAAGCAAATTAAAGAATTACGTTTTAATGACACGCGTGCAGTAATTACAGCTCGAGCTGGGTGCCTCCGAAGAGGGACCCCGAGCAGAGAAATCCCTGGGCAATTATACTTTCCAATCTAAGCTCTCCACCCCTCACGCGGTAATTCAGACCAATAGTAATATTTAGGTCTGGGGTCTCCTGCTCCTTCTTGGGTCTGATCCCTGTCCCTAGGCAGGCTGTTTATCTTTACTGTTGCGGTTTCTGCTGACAGATGTGTCTTAATTCTTCGGGTCCCGCCCTTGTCTCTCAAGGCCCTGACAGAGAGGTGTTGTTCCAGCAATTAGCACTGCCCCAGCAGTGACAGTAGGTGTTATCTCCCGAGGTCCTGAGGAAGGGGATATAATCCAGACCCCGAGATAGTCCAGACCCTCCAAATTAACACTGTTTCAGCAGTGAGAGGAGGCATTGTTTCCCAGGGTCCTGGCGCCCAACGAGGCCTTATTTCAAAGCCTTGACATCCTGCCTTTTGGAGTGTGAAGCACAGGAATGCAAACTGCTTGCAACTCCCTTATCATTCCAGTCTGAACCAGCTCTCAGGCCCCTTTTCTTACTGAACTAGGTGAAAGTTCATTATTTTATCTAAGCGCGGCCTAAGGCTTCAACAGATTTAGCTACTCATGCTAAGCAAGTTTTATAAAAGTTGTGCTAAGCAGCTATCTCTCGACAGTTTCAGCTCAGTATTCTTTAACAGTCCCCCCTTTGTTTTTATGAAGCATCCCTGCTAATCCTTTAAACGGAGTTCTTGAAGCCTTTCGAGGCGTACTATCACTTTCCATAATCTTATGTATAATATGATCGTAAGTAATAGGCATAACACAGTTAAACTTAACACAACTACTACTGGGTGCGACGTGATTATAAATCCCTGTTGCAGATGGTGACCATCCGAGGAGAGTTTCCCAGCCGTGATGTTCTCCGTCCCTTTTTAGCCTTTCCAAGATGTGGTGTATCTCATCTGCATCATGATGAACAGTGATTAGAGCTTTCTGTCCACTGTTTTGGATGCGTTCTAGCAGTCGACGCGGGTCATCATGTTGTAGTCGTTTCTTCACCAGTGTGAGATTCATTCCAATGGGGGTAGGTAGTAAATTTTGAATTAATGTATAATTAGATTGTAACAACTGATAAGATGTAATAGGAGCTGAATAATTAAAATCACATCCCATGATTCTGGTAAAGTTACAAATACAAGTATTTGAATGGTTACTTGTATCTACAACAATGACATCTATGAATATAAGATTACAAAGTGTTCTTACACATACACATCCTTTCTTAACGTATACAAGTACAGTTCAACTTTAACAGCAAAGTAAGAACATAGTATGACAGTATATGGCCTGTTCCATTTAGGTTTTAACTTGGATTTTTGTGAAAATACTTTAACTAAAACTTCATCCCCAGGCTGTATATCAGGCACTTGTATGTCAGGTGGTGATCATTGGATATGTCATCATTGGATGGTCAGGTGGATATCATTGAGCATTTATTTATTTATTTATTTATTTTAAAGATTTTCAAACCTTTTTTGCATACTTGGAACATACTGGGTTAGTCGTTCATCTCCGTCTAACAGGCTGGTCTCAGCTAGAATAATAAGTCCCTAGTATAGCTAAATGTCTCCCGAAGAGAATTTCTGCTGGTGTTAGTCCTATGGGTTGCCGTGGGGCATTTCAAACATCCCATAGAGCTAAGTTTAATGCCTCTGGCCATTTTAGGCTAGCACGTGCGCATATTCTTGCTATTTTTTCTTTTAATGTTCTATTCATTCTTTCTACTTGTCCCAAAGATTGTGGGTGATAAGGGGTACATAGGTTTCTTTTTATTCCTAATGATTTATATAATTGAGTGATTATGCTTGCTGTAAAATGGACACCCTTGTCTGAATCAGTGGCTTCTGGGACTCTATATCTAGGTATGAGTTCTTTCAGTAAGGCTTTTACTACTCCCCCTGCGTCAGTCTTTCTTGTTGGGAAAGCTTCTGCCCAGCCTGATAACTGATCTGCTATCATTAACAAGTGTTTGTGCCCATTGGCGGATGGCATAGCCGCATAATCTATTTGTAGCTTTTGGAAAGGGAAGTAGGCCCATGGTTGTCCCCTTAACTCTAAGCTTGGTTTGCTACTTGAAAACTTCTGGCAGGCCAGGCAGCTATTTGTTATTCTTTTAGCAGCCGCATAAATTCCTGGAGTGGCCCATAGTTTCTGTACCTGGTTAGCTATTGCCTTGCCTTCCCCATGAGCTTTATCGTGAAACCACCTAGCTATAGTAATTAAATATTTTTTTTGGTAGAATTGGTTTTCTTCCAATTGTCCATATTCCATCATCATTTTGTTTTGCTTCCCACTATTCCCATTGTTTTTTGTTTTTTGTTTTTTGTTTTTTTTTCTCCCACTGAGCAGTCCTTTTCATACATGGTTTTGGGGTCTATTAAATTTGGTCACTCACTTTAGTTCATCCTTGGAACTGCCCCCATACACTCTCTCAGAGGTTGTTGGGCTGCAGCCTTCGCAGCGGCGTCAGCTAACGCATTTCCTCTACTAATTTCTGTAGTGTCTTTAGTATGGGCTGGGCAGTGTATTACAGCAATTTCTTTGGGGCAGTTGGACTGCTTCCAGCAAATTACGTATTTCTTCTCCATTAGCTATTTTCTTTCCTGATGACGTAAAAAATCCTTGTTCTTTCCATAACATCCCTGTTACATCAAATACTCCAAATGCATATTTAGAATCGGTATAGATATTTACCCGCAGGTTCTTACTGATTTTTGCTGCTTGGGTCAATGCTATTAATTCTGCTCCTTGAGCACTTATGGACAGAGACAAAGGATTAGTCTCAAGTACCTCAAAAATGTTGGTATCAGGATAACCTGAGTGACGCCTTCCGTCCAAATAATAGGATGATCCATCTGTAAACGGAACTAAGTCCGGGTTCTCCAAAGGTTCCTCTTTAAGGTCCTCCTGGGGCTTGCTCGAGCTGACGACCACCTGTTCATAGGAATGATGCGGCTCTCCATCCTCAGGTAGAGGCAGTAGTGTTGCTGGATTTAAGATATTGCATCTCTTTAAGGTCACATTATCTGCATGCAATATTATCAGTTCATAGCAGTGAGCTCTCTGTGGGGATAGTGCTTGAGCTGCGTATTGCTTCATTAACAGTTCTACTTCATGTGGCACATACACAGTCAATGAGCGACCCAAAACTACAGGTCATGTTTTTTCAATAAGAGCTGCCATAGCTGCTATTGCTCTGATGCATCCTGGAGTGCCTTTAGCTACCACGTCTAGCTGTGTGGAGTAAATAGGCCACTGGTCTACAGTGAGGACCTAGTTTTTGGGTGAGTACCCCACTTGCTATTCCCTATTGTTCATGGACAAATAATTCAAATGGTTTGCTATAATCTGGTAACCCTAGAGCAGGGGCTGAAACCAACGCCTTTTTTACAGATGTAAAAGCTTTTTCCCTTTCTGGACCCCAGGCCAAAGGCTCTATCTCCTCTTTTTTGTTTCCTGCACTAAAGGCTTAGTAAGTTCTCCTAACCCAGGAATCCATGGTCAGCAAAATCCTACAGTTCCTAAAAATCCCCTAAGTTGCTTTTTTGTTACAGGACGGGGCATATTAAGAATTGTCTTTACTCATTCTGGATCAATTAACCTGTGTCCTTCCTTTAAAATCAAACCCACATATTTCACCTCTCGTTGACACAGCTGAAGTTTAGACAGAGATGCTCGATGCCCTTTTTCTGCAAGAGCATTACACAGAGAAATAGTGTCTTTTAATCAAGTCTCATAATCTTTACTTGCTAATAACAAATCATCCACATATTGTATTAACACTGAATTTCCTGGAAGTTCGATGTCTGAGAGATGTTTATAGTCCTTAAGTCTTGTACAAACCGATACTCTGGATCACCATCAGAATCTTGCCTGTTCTTTTAACCGTCAGAATCGGAGTGTTGTACGGGGATTCATAGACTCTAAGGATACCCAGTTTCAAATGATGACTGATTTGTTTTCGGATGCTCTTCTCTGCTTCCTTTAGGATAGGGTATTGCTTAACTGCGGGAGGCAATCCCCTCTTTGTTTTTATCAAGACTGGACTAGCTGATTTCAGTAGTCCAACATCCATTCCTGAAGAGCTCCATAACTTTTTAGAAACTGATTCTAAACTTGTTGGAATAGTCAACTCTGGTTCTGGTGTCTTAGCCAGAACACATGAGCCCATAATTATTAATTTTATCCCTTCCGGCTGTAAACAGATCTGAGTATCCAAGGCTTGCAGGAGATCTCTCCCTAAGAGGCAAGAGGGCGAGTCTGTGGAAATTATAAAACGTCCCCACACTCTTTTTACCTCCAAAAGTGAGCAATAAAGGCTTAGATAACATTCGTTCACCTTTTCCCATTACTCCTTGTATCATTATTTTATCTGATGACTTGCATCCTTTAGGCTCAAAATGTAAAAGGGAAAGGGTGGCTCCGGTATTCACTAGAAAAGGAACTTCTAAACCTTCTATATTTGCCATTACCTGCCCCTCAAAATCCAAATTTATATCCCATAAATTTACCCCAATTTCCACAGTATTTTCTGAGTCTCCTATCTCCTGTCATTGTGGACTGACTGGGAATTGCCTGGTCTCATTCTCAGTGTTTGATTGTCTCATGCTGGCCCCTCTATTCCCAAGTACGTGGGGCCTTGCTGGGCATTCCTGCTTCCAGTGCCTTTGTTCCCCGCAATAATGACAAACATCATTAACTCTTAATTGTACAGCACGTTCACTTTGATTCCATCTATCTCCCCTGGTTCTGCCGCGCCGCCTCCCCTTGCCAGCCTGGCACATGCTCTTTAAAATACTTTTGTGTATCAGGGGCTGCTTGATCTATAAAAACACTAATTGCGAGAGCATCATTGAAGTTTTGTGGGGTCATTCCTCCATATTTTAGCAGGGCTTACCGCAAAAGTCCCCAGAAGTAATGGGGGTGTTCATCTAATCACTATCTGCATTCTTGCACTTTAGTCCAATTTACTCCTAATTCTCTGCATGCTCTGATTGCTTCTACTAAATTTCAAAGTCCTGTTTGACATACGGCTCTATTTCCTGCATTATTAAATGTCCCAGTTTGGATCACTTGCTAGCCAGAGGTTTCTATTTCCCCTGGCTTGCTGCGCTACTTCCGCATCTTTAATTATCTTATCCCCTTCATTTGGTCAAAAGAATTCCCTCAAAAGAATTTGGGTATCACTCCAGAGTGGGCTGTGCCCGGTGCATATATTAGAAAATAACTGGACACATCATTCTGCATCTTTTCTTAATCTCTGCATTTTACCCCCCCATAGGGCGAGATCGCCAGGGTCCCAGGGCTGATTAGTAAACACCCGCAGCACAGGAGGAGGGGGACTGGCCCCTCCCTTTCCCCTGGCTGTAAAGCGGCAGGGTTAGTCAGCACGTTGGGGATCATAGGATAGAGTCCGGCAGCCGGTGGAGTAGAGGGAGAAGGAGGAGGAGAAGGAGAAGTAATGACAGAGAGATCATCAGGCATATCAGGTGGAGCAGAAACTTTTGGAGCACAGTCCGGGGTCCTAGTATCTGCTAACACAAGTGTTACCTTCTGCGGGTTTCTTTCCTCCCTCCTTCCTGGCTCAAATGCTCCTGTGCCCATGCCCAGTTCTCCCAAACATACCAGTAATCCACTCGACTTGGAAACCTGTCTTCTAGACGATTTCACAAGGAAGTTAGTTCCTGCTGATCGAAAGTCCCTTGTGGTGGCCACCGTTCCGCTGGGTTTCCCTCCTTTGTCAGGAATGGGCAATCCTCCTGACACAGTTGGACCAACCTTTTTTCCTTAGATCTTTGGTACCATCAATCTTACTCCAATTTTCCAAAATTTTGGCTAAGGGCATCCCCTTTTCTGTGCCAAAATTATTCCCTATATTGAGTTCCTGAGAAGTGCGTCTTAAGCAAATCAGGCAGCGCACTTCCTTACCAGTAACACCAGCCCCTGCGGCTGGTGGGATCACACAGTCTCTTTCTCTCGCTCTCTGGGAACCGCACTCCCACCCCCCGAGTCTTTAACTGCTAGGACTGCTGTCCCTTCGCAGTGGGCGGCTTCCTCAGCCGACGGGCGCCCCGGTCGGTTCCCAGGCTATACGCACTCGCACACACAGCACTGTTCACGCTCACACCAGTCACAGTGACTCTAGACTTCTGTCTTGCAGTCTTGCAGTGCGCCTTATGCTGCTCAGGCTGCGCACCCCTTCTCCAGCCGGACCGAGCTGGGACTTAAAACCCACTCAAACCCTGGGGATGGGACTCGCACCCATCCCCTGGTACGCCTTGCTGTGGCCAGCCCACGTACCCCCTGCCTGGTACGCCTTACGGTGATCAGCCCGCATACCCCTTAAGTGCACTGTTACCAGATCAGAATTTAGAATTTAGGTGGGAATTTAAGACTCACCTTTCCGGTGCCTCTGGTTGCCAAAGATCCCAGGTGAACTCACCCGATGGCGCCAGATGATCATTTGGAGACGAGAGGCCCCGACAGTGGTCGCCTAGGGTCCCATCTGGGGTGCCAAACTATTATGGAAATTAGGCTTGTCCGCCACCATAACAGGGCCTGACCCTAGGTTCCCATAGAAAAGTTCAGAGCCAAATCAAAGCAAGTTAAAGAGTTAAATTTTAATGACACGCGTGCAGTAATTACAGCTTGAGCTGGGTGCCTCCGAAGAGGGACCCCGAGCAAAGAAATCCCTGGGCAATTATAGCTTTTTCAAATCAAGTTTCCCACCCCTCACACAGTAGTTCAGACCAATAGTAATATTTAGGTCTGGGGTCTCCTGCTCCTTATTGGGTCTCCTCGTTGTTCCTAGGCAGGCTGTTTTTCTCCCTTATCTTTACTGTTGCGGTTTCTGCTGACGGTTGTACCTTCACTTCTTGTTGGGTCTTACTGTTGTCTCTCAAGGTCCTGAGGAGGAGGTGATTCTAAATCATAACAATTAACACTGCCCCAGTAGGGAGAGGAGGCTTTGTCCCTCAAGGTCCTGATGCCCTGCACTGGTCTTATTTCAAAGCCTTGCCATCCTCCCTTTTGGAGTGTGAGACGCAGGAACGCAGACTGCTTGTAACTTCCTTATCTTCCCAGCTTGAACCAGCTCTGAGGCCCTTTTCTTACTGGACTAAGTGAAAGTTCATTATTTTATCTAAGTGCGGCCTAAGGCTTCAGCAAATTTAGCTACTCATGCAAAGCAAGTTTTATATAAGTTGTGCTAAGCGGCTACCTCTAGTCAGTTTCAGTTTGCTATTCCTTAACAAGCATCCCTGGCACGTGTAAAGAAATGGCCAATCGTGTGCCCTTTTTCAGCTGCAGGGATTCGCCTTTTGTCTCTCAGAGATGGTTCCGGACAACTGCAAGGAACCCCACGGTGGGAAGAAGGAGAGAGGCCCGCAAGGGCACAGGCACTGGGGAGAGCCAGGAGTGATCCAAGAGGCCCATGTCTGATTGTTGCAGAGAGGGCAGGAGGGACAGCAGAGCCTCCCTCATTTTCTGCCCCCACTCTCGAGGTCAGGGCACTTGTGGGAGGGCAGGTTTCAGCAGAGAGGGGCTCTGGGGTGGATGTTTCTGCTTTAGGCGCTAGGACAGAAGCCCCTGGCGCTGCCCAGCCCCAGCTGTGCCTGCAATGGAGGCGTGCCTGTGCCTGCCATCAGGGAGGAGGCCAAGGGAGCTTGGGAGCAGGACTGGCAGGCAGAGACGAGGGTGTGCGAGGGAAAGGCAGCCCCCAGGAGTGGAGGATTTCTGCCCAGAGCCAGGGAGCAATGGGAGGCTCTCTTTGTCGACCATCTCTCTGAGGGGCCTGAACGGCAGGGTCTGCTTGTTGCGAGGGGTCTGAAGAAGCCGCAGGAGCAAAATCCCTGTCTGCCAGGGTCGCCAAGGGCTCTTGTGCCCAGATTCTGGCCCCCAGACTTCTTCTTCACATGGAACCCGCCAGTGCTCCTCCGTGCGGGATGCCACGGGCCTGTGGGAGTGTGACGGCTGTGCTGGCCAGAGCACTGGTAAGGGGCTGAGGACCTGGGTGCCAGGGCTAGAGGCAGGTGCCAGGCAGGCCCTGGCAGGGGGTGGTCAGGGTGGGCGTGGTGGAGCTTCTCCAGCCCTGTGAGAGTTGGGGGCACTGCTCTGACCTCAGCAGCCCAAGAGGCGTGGGGTGGATCTGCTGATCTTTCTGCCTTCCCCTTACAGCATCCAGCGCGCCATCGGCACCAGGCTGCCCCAGCACCAGCCAGGCAGTGCTGGCATCCTCCCAGGGCTCCCCGGATGCTGGGAGCAGCAGCTCGGTGCTGTCTGGGTGAGACAGGAGGGCAGGCCGCGCCAGGTTCCTGCACCAGGGTTAAAAACAAATTCCTGGAGTGAGATTCCCTTTCCAGCTGCTGCAGGGAGGAGGTGGCATCTGTCCTGATGGCTTTGGAGCCCTCCCATGTTCCCTCAGCAAAACCCTGCCGCTGCTGACACAGAACTCACTGATGGGCATCTCCACACTTCTCAAAGCCAGAACAATGCCCTGGCACTGCTGCACCACTTCCCGGGGATCACTAATGATGGCCGTGGAGCTGTAAAAGCTCTGTGTCCCTACAAGATTGCATGGCTGCTGCTCTAGCTGACCCCAAAGCTGCTCCCAAGAGCAGCAGAGAGGAGCCCACCTCCAGAGGCTGGAGGCTGGCTACAGGGCCGACAGCAAACGGAGAGAGGGGCAAAGGGAGGGCTGAAGATCCCTTCTGTGAAACTGTCAGAGCAACAGCTGCAGGGGCAGTCAGCAACCTGCTGAGAGCAGAGCATTTCCCCATCTTTCCGGTGTTTACCACCACTGGCACACCTGCGTCTGGGCATCAAGTCAGGTGCCAAAAAGAAGCAAAGGAGTCCTTGGGAGGAGTCTGCTGCAGGTGACTTCTCCGGCAGGAAGGGAAACCCAGCGGCTGTAACAACACATCACCCCCAGAGCTGGGCTGCTTCCCTACGTCGTGTCAGTCTCCAGAGAACACAGTCCTACACAAGAGGGGGCCGCTGGGGAGGGCAGGCCTTCGTACCACAGCTGTATCCTCACCAAGCCCCAGAAGAGAACAGGTAGCTTTTCTAAAACGGAACACGGAACAACCCTTTTCCCCAGACCACTGCCTAGCAATAGCCATGCGATCACAGAACAAACACCGGTCTTCACGTTGGACTCCTCTTCTGGCTCCACCTTTCCGAGTCCTGGACAGCCTACCCTGGGGAATTACTGCACACGCGTCATGACAGACTGGGCTGTGGGGAGGAGACCTGTGCTGCTCAGATTAGTTTCCAGATTTCTGTTTGACCCAGGCTCGCTATGTCTGAACTCTTCCTGTACTTCCCGGGAGACAGGGCTCAGTCGCATGGCAGACGGCAGCAGCAGAAACGGGCGGACCAGGGTGGAAAGCAGACCTCCCTCCCCATGGAGTAAGCCAGCAAATAGGGTATTACGCCTTGTGCCTCACAAGCCTTACGTGTACTCTCAAGGTCTGTGGAAGCAAGCAGCAGCTGAAAGTCTGCAGCCCATGAGATGACCGCGTGTACAAAGGGGAGGCTTATTGATACCGTTACCATCTCCCCATGGCATCTCACAAAGGGAGCCTTTCAACAGCCGCAACCGTGCAGGTACTTTCGACTGATCCGTGGTGACTGATGCAGCTATCTTGTAACACTCCGCGCCACTAGCCCCTCCTCGGGAGGGCTTTGGGGGTTTCGGAGGGGTATTTTTCAAGAAGAAAAATCCAGCTATTGTAGTCCAGAAAGCTTCAGGGTCATTGTTAACCTCAGAAATGACATCCCTCTCCCCCAAGCCCCTGCCCAAAGGCAGGCCCTGAAGCCAAGGGAGAAGGACAGGTAAAGCACAGCATTCAGCTATGGGGACTGAAAGTGAATCCTCAGGGAATCCCGAGAAGATGCAGAAAAATCTCATCTCCCGACAAAACACGACAGATTGCCTTTGTGATGGGCCTCTCTTTGGAGGAACTCAGCTTGCTGCCACACATGCGGCTCTGCATTGAGCCACCCCATTGCTCTTAGCTCAAAGCATGACCTTTGCTTCTCGGGGCGTGGGAAGAGAGCTTCCTGGTTCTCTTTGCTAGCTCAAAGACTGTTACTGGCCAAGGCAAAACCCCAATCGCTGATCCCAGAGGAGGCTCAAGGCAGAAGGAGCTCAGTGCGGCAAGACACCTGCTTCACCTGCCCCGAGGCCACAACCAGGGGCAGCCATAAGTAGAGACAGCTAGGCAAAACCAAGCGCTTTTCTTTCACTTTGGTGTAGAGCATGCAGAGCATGGAGAGCATTAACAGACTGCTGCTGTGAAAGACAGCTTCTGCTTTGCTGCTGGGAGACCATCTATTGCGCCCACAGTATGAGCAGGTATGTTAGTCAACTTTCTGCTGTTACTCTGACCGGCACAAAACTCTGCAGGAAGATGCACAAATCAGTTTGGGTTACTGCTGAAAAGAAAATGCAACGTTGCACTTCTGCTGCTAATGCTATCACCAAATGCTGGGGGATGCCTTCCCCCTGTGACCTTTACACGGAACGCTACATCATTGTCCTTGAATTTTCTCAGGCCCACGAAAGCTACAGATGTCGTGTCAGGACGACTCCCCGTGTAGCACCGAACAAGATAATGGAAAGAGCTCCTGGAAAACTCCTTCTCTCTGTAATACCAGCACTCCCTCAGGGGAATGCTTCCTCTAGAGCACCTGGAGTTCTTGGGGAACTGGTTTCTGTGCACAGGCATTTCCCAGGGGAAATTCTGTGCAACTTGAATGCTCTGTGAGGGGAGGCAAATGGAGAACTCCTAAGGGAACCAGGGGAACAGATGGGTCCTCAGAGAATCCAAGGATAAACAGAAAGGTCCTGACAAGACCCAGGCAAAGCTAGAGCTTTCTGAAGAGCACCACAGGGGAAACAAAGGCTTTGCAAGGGCACCAGCTGGCACCCGGTGGGACTGGAGAACAGTGAAGGCCTCAGGAAGAGTGCTGGGAGCACTAGAAGGGTCCACTCTTGTGACTCCAGCAAAGACTGGCCCAGCTGATGCCCTGCAACACGAGACGAACTCAGCTTATCGGCTTTGCCAGGAGAGGATGGGGAAGAGTTCTTTGGGCAAGGAGTGGCACCATAAAAGCTGCATGTTCCCACAATGCAATGCAATGAAGAGAGTGGCAGGTCCTCACTGGCCTCAGACACAGGCAAGCGAGGAGAAAGAGGCCTGGGAGCCAGGGCCTTAAGGCCCTCGTAGAGGGGGTGTCCCAAAAATCAGCATCCTTCCTGCTCCCCGAGCTGAGGAGGGCAACCACCTTGTCACCAGTCAGGCCTTGCCTTACCTTATGGTCATTATCCCATCCTGGGGTACAGAAATGAGAGAACACAAAAACCATCTGGCAGGGCTATCTACATACGCCTTAGAGCAAACTGCTTACAAGCCAGCTATGGCACAAGCTTTCCTCTGCAGTGGTAAACGGGGAACTCGAAGACCCGAAAGCCTACTCCAACTCTGGAGTCTAATGTAAAGGCAAGAGCTGTCAAAGAAAAGGAGAACACCGTGTTTACGCTACTGGGGCTCAGTCAGGCTCAAACAGGCTACGGAGAACTCACACAAGCACTTCATTTGGCACGTGTAAGGATGCAGTGCCTGCAGCAGAGGGACAATGGAGACGTCCTGCCGCTCGCTCGCTCCCTTGCTCGCTGGCTCGCTCGCTCACACAGGGGGAGCTTCTGGGAATGAGCCAGGCTTTCCGGCACTCTCGGGGGCCCCAGTGGGCAGAGCACTGTGGGATGGGAAGTGCTGCTCTTGCTCTGCTCAGAGAGAGCTGTCTTGCGCAGAAGGGTGCCACCTCTTTCACAGTCTCCGGAGCCGGTAGCACAGTGCTGGAAGGGTGAACCCTGATGGTGCCTTCTCCCCTGGAGCTCTCAGGATCAGGATGCTCTGAACTGCCAGGGAGCGGATGGAGGGGCTGGTGTCCCTCGCCATGCGTTGAAGGGCTGACATAGAAAGGAAGAGAGAAGAGATGAACCTCCTGTGTCTGCGGAGACCCCAGGCATGCCCTCTGGCCAGGGTCAAGCCCAACCAGCCCTTCCCCTTGCCAGCAGGCAGAAGGGAGGACTAATGGGTCAGCTGGAGAAAGAGGCAGTTCAGAAACGCCCCAAATGCCCCGGAAATACTCGCCCTCTCCCAGTGCAGGGCAGCAGATCGGAGCTCACTACCCAGCCTCTGCCCTCCTCCGTGCCACAGCGAACACCATGCTGCCGCCACTCACCCTTGCAGATGTCCTGCAGCTTCTCCTCGCCCTGCTCTCTCAGGTGCCTTCCAAGGAGCCCTAGGTGCACACAGCCCGTCGCAACCCCCGCTCTGGGCACGCAGCCCCCGGGCACCCGGGCCCTGCATGAGGCAGGTGGGGCTCCGGCAGCCCCGGGGCCGGTTCTTGCTGCCAGCGCAGCAGCCGGGGCTGGGGCCAAGAGAGGGACCCCAGCAGGGGCTGTGGCTTACCCAGGAACCTCACGGCCACCTCCCGCAAGGCCTCCTGTGGGCTCTCCAAGTAGGGCAGGCTCTGCCGCAGGTATTCATCTGCTCTGCTCCTGTTCCTCACCAGCTGCACAGAGCACAAGGGCCAGGGCTTG